>NC_141879.1:720811632-721134132 GCF_056163025.1 Triticum urartu
ACGGATGCAAAGTTATAGCACGATGAAATATGCAAAAAAATATCTGAGACTTGTAAAAAAACAACCTCCCAGATCTAGGGTTCCTTGGCGCGCGCACCGAGGCAACTCCGGTGAGGGTTGACTTTGCTCCGGCGAGGAAGAAGCGAGGATCCTGCGAGGAAGAAGCGAGGAGGAGGCCAGATCCGACGAGAGGAGGCGGCGGCGCGGCGTTTGGGCGCTGCGGGGCGCCGCGGCGACGTCGGCGAGGTCAGAACGGCGAGGAGCTCCGGCGCTTGGCGCGGCCTCCGGCGATGGCGTGCGGCGGGGCTGGCCGGCTCAGCCACCGGAGCGGGAGATGGCGGCGGCGGGGCGAAGGCGCGGGCAAGGACGCGGGCCGGGAGGGCCCCGCCTGGGCCCGGGCGGGCCGGCGCGGCGGCGCGCAGAGGCGAAGTGGGCGCGGCGTCCCAGCGAATGGGGAGGCGACACGTGGTGGCGGATACGGCGGGCGGACACGTCCGTCGGTGGCGAAGATGTCCGGCGGCGGCGGACGAAGTGGATCTAGGGTTTTCGGGAGGAAGGGGAAGGAGAAATCTCGGGGGGGGGGGGGGTCTTTATATAGGCATAGGAGGAGCTAGGAAAGTCCAAATGAGGTGCGGTTTTCGGCCACGCGATCGTGATCGAACGCTCTAGATGATGGAGAGGGTTTTGGTGGTTTTTGGGCCAAAATGGAGGGGTGTTGGGCTGCAACACACACGAGGCCTTTTCGGTCCCTCGGTTAACCGTTGGAGTATCAAACGAAGTCCAAATGGTACGAAACTTGACAGGCGGTCTACCGGTAGTAAACCAAGGCCGCTTGGGAAGTCTCGGTCCAATCCGGAAATGTTTAATCCCCACAGAAGAAAGAAAGGTAGAATTGACCACTGGAGGAGAACGAAGCGCCGGAATGCAAAACGGACAACGGGGAAAAAGCTCGAATGCATGAGATGAACACATATGCAAATGCAAAGCACAAGATGACATGATATGAGATGCATGACAATGATAACAACACACGGAGACAAAAACCTGAACCCGAGAAAATAAAATAACTTAACGCCGGAAACGGCAAGAGTTGGAGTACATATTGGGAAAATCATATCCGGGGTGTTACACAGTGGTCGGAGCACGATGTTGAAGCGGCATGGAGGAGGTATGATGGGAACAAGGTGCTCCAGGCCAAATTGCAGAAGAATTTGTCGATGCTGACTAGGGTCGGTGTCGTCCGTTCGTTGCTCCATGTGAATTTTCTGTTTTTTCACTTGATCTCTTTTAGTCCTGTCGCGTCGATCGCAGCTCTGAACTTGCCCATGACTCTGCGGTTAATGTTGTTGTTGTTCTTGTCGCGCGCCTCATAGATTAGGTTGAAGTCACCGTTGATGATCCAGGGGCATCCGTTGGCGGTGCAACTCAGGCTAGCTCGGCCAGGAACTCATCTTTCCTCCCCTCGTCGACGGGTCCATACACTGTTGTCATCCAAAAGGATGAAGCTGTTGCCGCTAGGGTAATTTTGGCCGTGATGGAGAAATGGCCGATGGCGTGGGATTGCACGTCTACGCGGATCTTGTCCCAGAAAATCATGACGCCTCCATGAGTGCCAGTCACCGGGAAGACGACGCAATCGGCGAACCTGCACCCGCCAACCTCTCTAACTAACAATCTACTCCATTCGTCGATTTTGGTCTCTTGCAGGCAGAGAAGGGCCAGCTTGTGTGTTTCTGCCGTCTCGCACACTACAGCTCGCCGGGCCGGCGAGTTGAGCCCTCGGACGTTCCAGCACATGATTTGGTAGTTTGTGTCAATCATGGGGAAGACGGGTGATTGCTCCGGCGACTAATACTACTAGAAAACAAACACAAGTACACCACCATCGGTCCGGGGGGACGCCGGCGGCCACCAATAGGCCCCAAATCCCATAGGCGGCCACCAATAGGCCCCAAATCCCGTCGGCGACCAACTATGCCCTTGCTACGAGAGCACCTGTGACAGTTACAGCACATGGAGACACCTAACTCTACCCAGCCGCACGCTGAGCGTCGCCGGAAGCTAAAACTACTGATGGAATCTAACATGGGGAAGCATTGGCCTGAATGGTCTCTCTGTCTTGTCCGTGCATGCCCGCGGCGATCTTGAGGGTCGCGGCGTCGAGGTTGGTGAGCTTGGCAATGGCCTTGATGTCGTCGTCAGAGAGCGGCTCGTCGAAACGGCGGATCAGCGCCTCAGCAGCCTTGGCCATCATGGTCTCCTCTGGTACCAGGATGCCCAGGCCGTGCACGATGCGAAGCGTGGCCCTCTGGCTGACCGGGACAGTGGATGGGTTGGCCGCCTGACGAGCACTCTGGCGGGACGGTGGTGCTGCAGGCTTGGAGTGTGCCGGCATCTTGGCGCAAGCCGGGGCTTTCCCTAGCACGGATGGCACCGGGGTGGCGAACAGCTGGCCTGGCGGGGCGCCACAACCACCGGCGTCAGAGAGCTGTAGGTGGCACACCTGGGAGGTGACCGCGCCGAGCTGCAGGGAGTGCGTCATGGCCGCTCCAGGGTTGTGCTGGGCGAGGGAGAGGGCCGGGCCCATGTCTATGCCGTCGTCGAGGTTGCTGGCCGTGTCTGCGTTCTCGTCAAAGCAGAGTGGCTTGTCGACGGTGGCCGCAGCAGCCTTGTCCACCGCGGTCATTCTCGGGTCCACCCGTGGGGGAGGGGGCAGCTCCCTACCCACCTCATCGAAGAAGGCCGCCACCGGGTCGCCGCCATTCGATGGCCCGCCCTTAGCCCTTGGCAGGGGCCGGGGCGGCGCTAGCAGCGGGTTTGGCGGGGCAGCAGCCGTCCCAGAGGAGGACGCCGCCCGGGACCCGGCTCTGCCCTTCTTGGCAGCGTGGCCCTGGCATCCGTCGCGGGGGCGGCTCCGGCTGTGCCGCGACGTGGGTGTGCGGCTGCGGTGGCGCTCCGTGGGCGGGGCGTGGCTGGCTCCTTGCTGCGGCTCCGTCCCAGCAGTGTGTCCTTCCAGGACCTCCTCTAGCTATCGTCGCCGTCGTGGCTGCGCCTGTGGCCAACCGACGGCATGCCCTTGCAGCCCGAGGACGCCACCTGCGCGGGAGGGTGCAGGCACGGCCCCGAGTCCTGCGATGGCCTGCCATCTTCCACGCCTGCCACCCAGCCGCCCGCATGAGGGTAGCGCGGGTACGGACGGTCGTCGTCGGAGGAGGAGGGGAGACCGCTTTGCCCAGAGTGCGAGTAGCGGGGGGAGAGCGGCGTCCAGTCTTCAACGCGGTCGATGTGCACCAGGACATCCCAGCGGAGCAGGTCAGGTGGTGATGCGACTGCCCTGCTCGGCGACGAGAAGCCGATCATCTCCTCCACCCTACCGGCACCCTGCGTGTGCTTCCAAAGCATCCTGTTGGTGGGGATGTGGTGGAGCTGCCACACCCACACCCAGACGGCGAAGAGCTTCGTGTCCGCGCGCTCGAAAGTGCGGCTGTCGAGGCGGTAGATGATCACCTTGTCGCCCAGCGCCTCCTTTGCGCCCTCCAGGGTCCACAGCTGCATTGGCAGCTTCTCCATGACGACACGAACGTGGAGCATCCAGGTGTCGTGGATCGCGTGCGTGTCCTCCCTCCACGGCTCCAGGAGGAAGGAGACGCCGTCCACGGTGATCGATCCGCGACAGACGGCGAGATCTTTGTGCGCCGGCATGGTGAAGTGGACGAAGAAGTCTTCGGGATCGTGGCTGGTGACGTGGAGGAGGTGCATGGGGATCTGAAACTCTCGCTCGATGGCCCGACCGATGGAGAGGGGGCTGGCCGCGTGCAGCTTGCTCATCACGGTGACCACCACCGCGTGCTGCTGTAGCAAGAAGACCTGCTGCTCCATCTCCAGGGTGGAAGCGATCACCTTATGGCTGGTTCTTGGCCGGCGCCAGTGGTCGATGCAGGCGGCGTTCACCGGGGCCATCGGGGGCGGTGGATGGCCGGCGGGGAACACTAGGCGTTCCCGCACCGGACGGACTTGCTGCTCGCCCACAGCCCGGCTTCTCTTGTTCTTGGGGCACTCCCTGCCGAGGTGGCCCGAGAGCTTGCAGATGATGCAATGGAGGGGGTCGTGGCAGTCGACGTGGCAGTGGTGAGGGCTAAGGCAGCGAAAGGAGAGGCCCTTGAATCTCCTTAAGAAGGCCGCGCGCCCCGGTGAGGGAGGGGAGCGCCCAGATCCGGGCCCGCGATGGCGTCCTAGGTTGCCCGGCGGACGCCTGCTGGCCTTCTTGCTCCTGCGGCATTGGTAGCGAGTCCATCCTTCATCAATGGCGGTCGGCCCCGAAACGGGCGGCGGGGAGGGCACAACTACAATGGATCGAAGCCGGGGTTGCTCTAGTGGGGGGGGGGGCGTCGAGACCCATCGGTCCGGGGGAAGGGGCACCCTCGAGGTCAGCACCCTGCGGCAGGATTTGCAGGGGCGTCCCCCATGTCACACCTAACCAGTGGGTTAGTGTGTCCTAGAGCTGGTGGGTGGGCCCAGCCAGCTGGCCAGCCAAGTGGCTGCATGTGTGTGCGTTAAAGAGTGGCCACCTGTGGCCGTGAGGGGTATGCGTGCGTAGACATTTATGTACCCAAATCCTTCCTCTGCAATCCATCCTCCTCCTTCCTCTCCAAGTCACTCTCTCCCTCATCCCCCGATCTGGATCCCCTTTCCCTCTCCTCCTTCCTGGGGTGTTACAACTGGTAATCAGAGCCATCCTCCGCCAAAATTTTTCTTCCTTGCTGGATCAGGAGTTGGTAACATCCACCGCGCCGGTGTGGTTTGCTTCGGCGAGCCGCGCAAAATCCGTCACGGGGTTCGACAACCTTTCCGAGCAGGACAACGGCTCCTTCCAAGGCCTCGGCAGCGACGCGGCAAGTTCTCGCCGCCATGGACGAGGGGAACACCAACATCACCAAGATGCTGGAGACGCTGCTCGCCATAATCGACGACCAGAAGTTAGCACACGAGAAGCAGACCGAGCTCCAGGCCGCCTTCAACGCGCAGATCTCGCAGGAGATGCGCGGCCTCTCCCGGCAGCTTGATCTGACCCAGGCGGACCTCGACCTCACGCGCAAGACGGTGGAGGGATCGGCTTCTCCGTCGGGCTCGGGCACCACGCATCCTCACCAGCACGCGCAACAACAGCAGCAACCTCCACCGCCCCCTCCTCCTCCGCCCCCGTCGACGCGCCCCGTCCCAGATCCGGCACGCCCGTCATCTTCGCACGCGCGCCTGGGCGACCACCGCCCACCTCTCCTTCCCGTGCCACCACAGGGCGGATTTGTCGCCGCGCCGACCGCGTCTCCGACGGGCTACAACAACAACGACTACCACAAGCCCCCGAAGCATGATTTTCCCAAGTTCGACGGCACGGCGCCATACTTGTGGCTGGATCGCTGCCTCGCCTACTTCGAGCTCTACAAAGTGGCTGCCCACCAGTGGGTCACCACCGCGGCACTCTACATCGACGGCCAGGCGGCGCACTGGCTTCAACTGTTTCGCCAGACGCATCGCAACATCACATGGGACGTCTTCACGTCGGCGATTCTGGAGGAGTTCGGTGCCGACGAATTTGAGGTGGTGATGCACAAGCTGCTCCAGCTCCGCCAAACAAGCACAGTCGCCGAGTACTGTGCCGCGTTCGACGAGCAGATGTACCACTTGCTCGTGCTCAATCCGTCGATCAACACCAAATTCTTCGTGACGCAGTTCCTCCTTGGCCTGAAGGACGAGCTGCATGCCCCGGTGCGCCTCCAAGCACCCTCAAGCATCACGCGCGCCTTGGTGCTCGCGCGCATCCAAGAGGAAGAGCTGGGCACGACCCGCGCGCGACCCCGTATCACACCCGTGGGCCGACCACCACCAACAACAACCGCAGCGGCACCGCCACAGCGCGCCGCGGCCGCGGCCGTTCGCGCCCAACGAGACGAGTACGCGCGGGAGCGGCAACTACACGATTTTCGTCGCGCAAACAACCTCTGTTTCAAGTGCGGCGACCGCTACTCCAGAGAGCATCGTTGCGCCCAGCCCGCGCAACTGCTCACGATCAACATGGGAGACCACGGGGAGGAGCTCTCGGATGACACCATCCATGCCCTGCAACTGCTCGACGAACCGGGCCCGGTGGCGCAACCCCCTGCCTTGGCCGCGGACGCACCAGAGTGTTGTCTGCTCTCGTCGCAGGCGCTCGACGGCACGGATTCGGTGACGACAATCAAGTTGCGCGCACTGGTGGGGAACCAGGTCATGCTCCTGCTGCTTGACTCGGGCATCACCCACAGTTTCGTCAACAAGGCGTTCGTGGATCGCCTCGGTCTCGCCACGGAGGAATTGCTGCCGACCGAGGTGCGCGTGGCCAACGGTGACAAACTCACCTGCAACCGCATCGTGCCTGGCCTCAAATGGTGGATGCAGGGCCACACCTTCGAGACACCCATGCCTGAGCTGGAGATCGGCGCGTACGACGGCATTCTGGGCATGGACTGGCTCGCCCAGCACAGCCCCATGACATGTCACTGGCAAGACAAGTGGGTGAAGTTTCTGCACGACGGCGAAGAGGTCACGCTCCGCGGTGTCCCAACCAAACCGGCTACTACGCTCAAGGCAGTCAGTCCCGAGGAGCTGCGCGAGATGATCGCCGGCAACGATGTCTGGGCCATGGCCATGGTGGACACCTATGGCCCTCCAGCGCGCCAGGTTCGCAAAGGCCCAAGTCAAACACCACTGGCAGACTTGCTCGAGGAATTCGCTGACGTGTTTGCGGCACCGCAAGGGCTCCCTCCCCATCGTTAGTACGACCACGCCGTCACACTGGTGGAGGGCGCGGTCCCCGCGAACACGCGCCCGTACCGCTACTCGCCGCTCCAGAAGGACGAGATCGAGCGGCAGGTCAAGGAGATGCTGGATTCTGGTGTGATCACGCATAGCGTCAGTCCCTACGCCGCGCCAGTGTTGCTCGTGAAGAAGAAGGACGGCACCTGGCGATTCTGCGTCGACTACCGTCGCCTCAACGATGCCATGGTCAAGAACAAATTTCCCCTCCCCATCATCGACGAGCTGCTGGACGAGCTGGCCGATGCAGCGGTGTTTTCCAAACTGGACTTGCGGGCGGGCTACCATCAGATCCGGATGCGGGAGGAAGACGAGGCCAAGACAGCGTTCAAGACACATCATGGGCATTTCCAGTTCAGGGTCATGCCGTTCGGCCTCACGAACGCACCTGCCACTTTTCAGTGTCTAATGAATGCCATCTTCGGTAAGTATGTCCGCAAGTTCGTCATCATATTCTTGGATGACATCTTGGTCTTCAGCGAGACGATGGAGGAACACTTGGAGCACCTGCGCATCGTCTTCGAGCTGCTCCGAGCGCACCAGCTGTACGTCAAAGAATCCAAGTGCACGTTCGCCTGCGACCACATCGACTACCTCGGCCATGTGATCTCCAAAGAGGGTGTGGCCACGGACAAGGAGAAGACACAGGCCATGGAGCAGTGGCCAACACCAACGAACGCCACGGAGCTGCGCGGGTTTCCGGGCCTCACCGGCTATTATAGAAAATTCGTGCCGCACTACGGCATCATCGCCAAGCCGCTCACGCAGCTGCTCACCAAGAAGGGCTTCTCCTGGACCGAGCAGGCGCAAACTGCATTTGACATGCTCAAGAGCGCCATGGTCACCACGCCGGTCCTGGCGCTGCCCAACTTCGAGCGCCCGTTCACGATCGAGACGGACGCCTGTGACACGAGCGTTGGCGCAGTGCTGGCGCAAGATGGCCACCCGGTGGCCTACTTCAGCAAGGCGCTGGGCATGCGCAACCAGAAGCTCTCCTCCTACGAGAAAGAGTTCCTCGCCGTGATGATGGCCGTTGACAAGTGGCGCCGGTACTTGCAGCGCGGCCCCTTCGACATCATCACGGACCACAAATCCCTCTGCAACCTTGGGGAACATCACCTGGAAACAGAGCTTCAGCGCAAGGCCATGGCAAAGCTGGCGGGACTCCAGTTTCGCTTCCAGTACAGACGCGGGCTGGACAATGGCGCCGCAGACGCGCTCTCCCGCATGGGCAAGCAATTCGAGGTGGCCGCGCTCTCGGTGTGCCAGCCAGCGTGGATGCAGGAGGTGATCAACTCCTACGCCACCGATGCGGACGCACAAGAGCGGCTGCAGCAGCTCGCCCTGCACAGCCCCGACGAGCACAGCTACGAGCTCTACCGTGGCACTATCCGACGCCAAGGGCGCCTCTGGATCGGTGCCAATGCTGCTCTGCGCACCAAGCTCATCGCCGCGCTGCACTGCAGCGCCGTGGGAGGCCATTCTGGCAGCACCGCCACCTACCAGCGTGTGCGCAAACACTTCGACTGGCGCGGCCTCAAGCGCGACGTCGACGAGTTCGTGCAGCAGTGTGCGGTGTGCCAGCAGGCCAAGCACGGGCACGTCAAGTCGCCGGGGCTGTTGGCCCCACTACCAATTCCGGCCGCGCCCTGGGAGGATCTGACCATGGACTTCGTCGAGGGCCTGCCGCGCTCGGAGGGCTGCGACACGATCATGGTGGTCGTCGACCGCTTCACCAAGTTCGCGCACTTCGTCCCTCTCCACCACCCATTCAACGCCACGCAAGTGGCGCGGGCGTTCTGGGACAACGTGGTGAAGCTGCACGGCATCCCCTCCTCCATCGTCTCCGACCGCGACAGGATCTTCACCAGTCACCTCTGGCGCAAGCTCCTCGCCGGAGCCGGTACCAAACTGCTCTACTCGACGGCCTACCACCCCCAGACGGACGGCCAGAGTGAGCACATAAACCAGTGCATGGAGATGTATCTCCGTTGCGCGGTCCACGACTCGCCGCACAAATGGCGCCGCTGGCTGCCCATGGCAGAGTTTTGGTACAACTCCACATTCCACGCTTCTCTTCGGGGTACGCCCTTCAAGGTCCTCTACGGCAAAGAAGCCAATCTGGGCGCAATGGCGTCCTGGGAGGCGTCGACAGCCGCCGGCGAAGAGATGGACTGGGCGGCGCACAACGCGCACATACGCGCCCAGCTGGAGCGCGCGCAGCGTCGATTCAAGAAGAACGCGTACCGCAATTGCACCGAGCGCCACTTCCAGGCAGGGGAACAAGTGCTGCTCAAGCTCCAGCCCTACGCGCAGCGCTCGGTGGTCAATCGCCCGTGTGCCAAGCTTGCGTTCAAGTTCTTCGGGCCCTACAAGATCATCGAGAAGATTGGCTCGCTCGCGTACAAGCTCGACCTGCCACCAGAGAGCCAGATCCACCCCGTCTTCCACGTTTCGCAGTTGAAGCCATTCACACCGGACTTCACGCCGGTGTACATTGAGCTGCCCAAGGTGCCCGACCTCTCCACCACCGGTCTCTCTCCCACACGTGTCCTGGACCGGCGCATGATGAAGCTGGGGAACGCGCCCGTGGTACAGATCAAGGTACAATGGGGAGCTGGGGACTCCGCACCAACGACGTGGGAGAACTACGACGTTCTTCGTCATCGCTTTCCTTCTGCGGAGCTCTGGGAGGAAGAAGACGCTGGCGATGATGTTGAAGACGAAGAGGGCGATGCACAGTCTTAAGGAGGGAGGAATGTCACACCTAACCAGCGGGTTAGTGTGTCCTAGAGCTGGCGGGTGGGCCCAGCCAGCTGGCCAGCCAAGTGGCTGCATGTGTGTACGTTAAAGAGTGGCCGCCTGTGGCCGTGAGGGGTATGCGTGCGTAGACATTTCTATACCCAAATCCTTCCTCTGCAATCAATCCTCCTCCTTCCTCTCCAAGTCACTCTCTCCCTCATCCCCCGATCTGGATCCCCTTTCCCTCTCCTCCTTCTTGGGGTGTTACACCCCACACTGGCGCGGCCGGAGAACAGGGAGAGGATGGCGCCGCGGAAGATCCAGGGGATCCAGATCCACCCCCGAGAACGGAGCATTGATGCTTGGCTGGCGGGGATGCGGGATCCCGGGGCGGTGGCGGGGCCGGCATGGGCGGCAGCGGCCCTCCGGGCGGGGCAGCGTCGCTGGGGCGGTGGCCGCCGCGGCCGGAGTGGCCAGCGGCGCGTGGCGGAGCGGGGCCTAGCCTAGGTGCGGGGCGGGGCAGCTCCAAGAAAACCTAAAATGGAACAAGAGAAGCTGGAGAAGTTTGCATGGGCATCCAATTTCCTTAACCACTCAACTGAGCGGCGGTGATGTTCTATTTCCATATTTCTTCTCTGCTCCCGATGCCATGTACAGTAAATTACCATCGTTGCTTGTTGACGAAATTATATGTCCCCAGGTATTTTGTAAGCTGATAGCCCGTAGGCCCTTAGCATCTCTTTAGAAGAATAAGCAGCCCAACTAAAGGTACAGAGAAAGGAAGGTACTTGCGTAGCAGCCAACAAGTAAATTAACGTAATCATCTCATCCCGTCTTCCTTATGATCGTTATACCTGAGTTCGTGACAATCCATAATTTCCTGTACCCTTGTCCCGTTGGTCACGAACTCCCTGCCTCAAGCCGTTGCAGCCGGCAGACAGTTCTGCAGGCAATGGACGCATCCACCCAGGCCGTGGCAATTGTCATCGCCCAGCGCCCCCTGTCTCCACTCTACAGAGCTGCTGGCGCGGCGCACACCTACGTCGACTTCTAGATCCCGCGGGAGGTCTGCATCGTATCATCGCTAATGGCAATCCGATCGATCCCCAGGTATATCATTATTACAGCCCCCGGATGAGTAAAAGGGCGTAATCTGTGTGAGAAATTGGGCCCTCAACAATCATAATACTATTCCCTATTTCATATATATAATTTACCTTCAATAATAATTAGCAAAAAGCAACTATCAACATTTTTACTAATCAAATAATTTGCCTTCACAAACACAATGCATTTTTTTTCAACACACCATGTTATCATGTCATCTAGAAAGTATGCATGTGATAGCAAAAAAGGAAAAGGGAAACATGATGGTGATTTGATAAAATCACCAAGAGGAGCGGTTGACAAAATTTTCAGATTCATATTACTTCTTCGATGAAGCTACATGATGAGTCGATGATAGTTAGTTGTCATGGACGAACTGTATCAAGAAGAAATCATTGGATGGGTTCGATAGCAACCCTTCAAAAGTAACTTTCCACTGATGAATGTTAAAAGAAATTAAAGGTAATACTTACAAGTTATTCAACACAAATTGATTTTGAATACGTTCAAGTGTTTATTGGTAACATTTCATATGAACGTATATTAGCTACTATTGCCGTGATGCTTATAAAAGGGCCCCTCTATCATACTTTCGTCCCGGGTCCCCAAAATCTTAGGACCGGCCCTGCGTCGACGGCGGCCACAGCCAGGTCACCACACCCGGCCCATGACGTCCAGGACTCCAGGTCGCGCTTAAGGAGGCGACGGCCTGCGCCGCCGCTGCGCTTCACTTCGATCTCGCTCTCTATCTTCCATGACCGGCGCAATGAACGGGCCGGTGGCAAGCACTGGTCTAGGTCCACCACAGCTGGCACCGCTTCTCTCCCTCTCTCTTCCACGGCCGGCGCGAGGAACGGGGCGGTGGCAACCCCTCGTCTAGTTCCAGATCGAACGCGTGGTGGCTTTGGAACCTCTCCACGGGAAAAAAGGAAACCACAGTGAAAAGAAATCGTGGGGCGGCGGGGCCGAGCGACGGCGGCGCGGCGAGAAGGTGGGGCGGGGCAAGCGGTTGGCGGCGTCGGCAGTGGGGGCCGAGCAGTTGACGCGGCCTTCAGAAATGGGGCGTGCGGGGTTTTTTTGCGGAGAGAAGAGAGGACAGCGGGGTGATTTGGTTAGCATGTAGAAAACAGTGCCCCTGGGATCAAAGTCGCATCGTTTGCATGTAGAAAACGTTTCGTTGGTACATCACGTCCACCAGGGCACAGAAAAAAATCGTTGTATTGGGCCTCGGTCTCTACCAAACAGTGCATCTTAACATCAGCGTCGTCATTTGTGGCTGGGTTTACCCATCACCAGTTTGTTATTCCTGTAAACCGAGCTGCTACTTTGCAATAAAGTTTTGGTTTACCACTCAAAAAAAAAACATCAACATCGTCGTCGTCCTTTGTCATCAGCTACTATAACATGAATTCTTCTCCACCATGCGCCCATGGAGTGCCCGGCGTGGACTCCTTTGTCTCTTTAGCAACTCACAAGTCAAGGCACGTATAAAGAGGACTCGGGTGTCAGGTCCCTGAAGGAAAAACAAGCTCAATTGCCGATTCCCCCGCTGGACCAGATCGTGGCGGCGCTGCAGCAAATGGCCAGGTTGCTGTGCCTCTCGCGGGAGAAGCTGTGCTTGGTGTGCTCTCGCTGCCTATCGATTACGGCCGGAGCAACATCGCCGTCGGCGGCTTTGATCCCACATGGCTGTAGTCGGACCACTGCTCTCCGTGCTCGCGCTCCCACGGCCACGCTCGGCTCCTTCGTCGGCCCCCTCATACATCGCCGCGATCTTAATAGATTTGGAGACCACAGTGCCCCTGCTTGGCGTCGGCTGGATGGATAACGGCACTACCGGGTGAAGACCTCGTGCTCCTCCACTGCACCCCAGCTACAGCCCATACCGGATTGGCCACCGGCTTGAAGGGGACGCGCGGACGTCCTGGTCCTCCTCCCGACCAAGCTTGATGTGTGCGCAGGGCGGTGGCCTGAGAGCCTGGTGTGTGCGGCTGCTGACGGCGCTCGAGCTGCTGTGGCGGAACAGTACATCTCCTGCTCTCATCCTCATGCTCTCTGCTCTCTGTCATCTCATCTCTCCGATTTTTTGTTGGCCACATGTGCAGGTGTTTGAGGCACATGAGCGGTGACTAGCAGCCAGCAGGAGCAGGAAGTAGCGATAGCTACCATTGTTGACTGAGCTAGCTGCTATCCATCCCCCCCCCCCCCCCCCCCTCTCTCTCTCTCTCTCTCATATATGGACTTGCAACGGCCAAAGTACTCCATTGATTCTTTAATTCGTGTTTTCATCACTAACAACTAATATTTCTTTTGTGTTTTCATCACTAACAATCACCAATTGTTGTTCCCAAATTCCGCGAGTCCTACTCATGAGCATTCGCCCACATCCTGTTCGATGTTATGCTATGATGGATTGTGAATTTTCAGATGAAACTCTTACCACTATTTAAATAATCATAATGAAGAAACAAGTGTATCTGATGTTGGATCTGCACCTAAAACAAGTGTACATGATGTATCAAGCTGTCGGCGTTGACGGCCGAAGAGTCAGCGAGGGTCCGCTATTCATTTGATTTCATGGGGATTATCTCTATTAACTTATGTTTCACCTGGACCGGGTTGGCTTCAATCGGAAGTCTATTTGTTTGACTCTGCATGTATGTTTACAAGTTGCAAATAGCCTGATTGTATCAGTTGTTGCTTGAAGAAAGACCAACCAGTTTATGCCTTGTGTCTGTACATTTATGCAGTACAATCCAGAGCTCAATGCATCAGGTACGCACTAGACACAAACTTTTGCTCAGCTTAGTTCCTGTGTAGTGTTAAATTATGGTGAACTATATTCGTTACAAATGGTAAGCTAAAGCAGATTAAAGATGATAAATTCACTCAAACCACATTCTATTGCAAAACTGACGTGAAGCTGCACTTCAATGGCCCTGCCGACCCTCTCTTTTCAAGCATCAGCCTTTTTGTTCCCATTTTGTGGGATTTATAGGAAGAAGACATGAGGTGGAGTACTTCTTCTTAAGATAACCCTACTCAATATATACTAGAGATTGCTATTTAAAAAAGTTGTTCTGAAGCGTCTCTTCAAGGCTTGGGAGATTATCAATTTTTGTGTACATGTTACTTTTGTATATTATTAATACAACATCTTGTAGTCTACAAGGGATCCGCGGGAATTTCATAGTGGCAAATAAAGAATGAATCCAATGGGATTCATTTACTACTATACCTAAATTAGTTAAATATATTGTATCTTGTGGATTAATTTCTTGGTAGACTAGGTGTAGTTTATTTTCCTGTTTTGACACATACTTATCTATTTACCTAATGTGGTTATGTTTCATTTTGTGGCTAACCACGTGAAAGTATGGAGGTTCAAACCGCTGCTGATGGCACTGCCAACATAGATAGTAGTAGCAGTCAAGACAATAACTTTTTGGACAAAGAATACAGTGACTTCATGCAAGGTACTAACTTGATTCATGAGGACTGCTACCATATATATGCACACAAAGTTCTTCAAGATTTCTTTGGAAGGTTGAACATTTCCCTCGGGAAGCAAATATTGTGGCCCATGAGGATGCTAGCGAAACCAAATTTACTGCCCCTTGAACTTTGTTGGACAATGCACCTAAATAGCATGTATCTCTTTTAGCTAATGATGTAACAATCATTGAGTAATAAAAATATTTTTTCTATAAAAATAAACTTACCTTTTTTACTGGCATAGTGATTTTGGGAATTGATGGTTGAACTGAATAATTGCATTTTTCCTTTTGGTCATTCCTCCCTGTGTCGTTCGCCTAGCAAATATTTGTTTTACTTAATATTTTGTTGAAATTAGGAAAGAGATTCAATATTGGTGCGACAAGTCCCTGTACTGAAGAAAGAGGAGGAGTACGTCAGGGGAGGCATCGCTGGGAGGCTCTGGGCGGGGGCATGAGAGGTGTGAGACGAATGAGGAGGCGAACCAGAGAAGATGAGTAGATCGAGATGGATATGGGCAACGATGAACGGGAGGTTATAGCGAAAATGTTGTGTGTACGACAGAAACCTGTCCGAACTCCATACGGCGTACATCAGGACCGTGCATCAAGCGCAACTGATGGCCCACATGCATCGTCGTATGATTATCATACGCATAGTACAACCATTGTTATAGAGCCGTTAGCCAACGATGCTAATTTCCGGTGTGTGCGTCGACCTCCGTTGCCATGACTTAAATGAAGAGTGTGTGTATGCCTGTGTCACCCTCCATTTTCATATTTGAAGTCCACACAAGCTAGGTGGCCGAGGTGTAGAGAAAGTGACTTTTTTGTTAACCTTTTTTTGGCCAGAGTGGATGTTTGTGAAGACTCCTTTCCCCCGGTGACGGTGATGAGATGGTGGAATATATAGAAATTTGCTCAACTTCCATTATTATATCCTTAATATAATATAGTTGTCAGTTGCAAATGATGTTTGCGGGATCATATAATATAGAAATTTGCTCAACTTCCATTTTGCATGTGGTGATTCATAATTCCATATAAGCATCAGGGGTTGGCTCATGCAGAATATGACCATATTCATATATATATTTCATGTTTTCACTGTTCAGATAGGTGGATGGATAATGTCAATGTTTCTAAAAAAGACAGTGGACACCTACCTACCAAGTTTTTTTTATAAAATTAGCAACTTTATCATAGCGAAATGCGAATGAGTTGCGCTCGCCCAACGTCAATTTTTTTCTTCTGTTGCAACGCATGGGCGTATGTCCTAGTAATTACATAGGATACAAGATACAGGAGTACAGGATGAACAGAAACCATGAACCATTACATACTATATATACTACCGAGAATCAGAAGGACACTACCGACAGACAAGAGAAAGCATGCATGAACCATTTATTACATATAGATACAGGATGAAACTCGGCAACACGTACTACATGCATGCAGCGTACGTACTACTCCTCGGCGGCGGACTTGTTTAACTTGGAGTCTTGGAGGACTTGAACTTGCCGGCCTTGTGGGCGGTCTTGTTGTTCTTGGGGAGCAGCACGGGGTTGATGTAGGGTACGACGCCGGCCTGGGCGATGGTGACGCCGGCGAGCAGCCTGCTGAACTCGTTGTCGTTGCGGATGGCCAGAAGCAGGTGGCGAGGGGTGATGAGCTTCTTCTTGTTGTCCTTGGCCGCGTTGCCGGCCATCTCCAGGACCTGCATGCATGCATGCGATGCGATTCAAGAAAAGCCCGCCAGAAAGGAAAGGAAGCCGGCCGCTCAATTAAAGTCGTCATCCGTGGCGTGGAAGTGGAACACGAGGAGAAGAAGATCACTTGGTCGAGGAGGGAGGAAGGGAGGGGAAAGGAATCGGATCGGTTGTGACCTCGGCGACGAGGTACTCGAGGACGGCAGCGAGGAAGACGGGGGCCAGCGCCGCGACGCGACGCGCATAGCGGCCCTGCCTGAGGTACCGGCCGACGCGGCTGATCGGGAACTTGATCCCGGCCTTGAGGGGCCACGACGTGCCTATGTTCCACAGCGCGCATCGTATCCTCCTCTTTACTTCTTCTTCTTCTTCTTTTCTTCTCAGGTCGTCGGCCGGCGACGGGGAACCAACTGCAGCCATCGTCGTGTTATTTTGGCGCTGGATCGGAACTGCTTCGATTGGTGGATTGGATTTGGATGGGCGTCGAGGGCGCGGGTTTCCTTCCTTTATATGTGGGGCGCGATCCGTGGGAGGGTCAAATCCTCCAATCACAACGCTCGTGCGTGCGTGTGTCCAGTTACCATGCATGCACGATCTAGATCTCCGTTACGTGGATGCGCTAACTTCCTATTCTCTTTTCTCTTCTTCTTTTCCTGGATCGTTTTTGGCTGAGGGAGACGGAATTCGAAATTTGGGGAACCGGGGGAATGATGCATGGATAAACGAAATTCATTTACAGCTTTGTTTGGCACCTTCGATTCATTTCATTTGGTTGAAATCAAATGAAATGCAGTTTCTGCACAGCTCACTTGGCACCCAGGTTTTCATTTCATTCGGTGGAAATGTATGAAAACTCGCTCCTCGGAGGATTTCATTTGGTGGGATTTGGATTTCAAGTCCAATTTTCTTGTTTGGCCGTCAGGGGATCTTTTAAATAAATGCCATATGTTGTTTGGCTGCTATTTTGAATTGTAATCATAAACAATCAACATGCGCATCTCAATACTTATATTCAAAGCATTAACTATATAAAAATTGTAATCAACCCAAACATAATTGGGCATTTTTTTTCAACGATCATGATCAAAAGTTATCTAGACACACTACATGAAAACTCACACGTCGACGCGCTAAAAAAAAACTCACATGTCGCCGTGTGGCCCGACGTACACCCAGTGTAAAACGTGGTACTCGGTTTAGTTCTAGACGAGTACTGAGTGGTGGATGCTTGATAAAGAAAGGGTACTCAGCTTAACAGCTGATAGGCCGAGTATGTGAAAAAAGGTGCTCGTCTTAGAAAACACTAGTTGAGTGCCTGTGCGTTGCCACGGGACAATAAATTTGTACGCCCGTCACCATTGTTGTTGGTCGTCAACGCTGATCCAACCTTGCTAGTTGTCCCACTATTCTCCACAAATGCGCGATCAGCCTTTTGAGGATCTAGAACCTTCATTACCCGAAAAAAATCGAACCAGCATTCGTGGCCCTAACAACCCCTCCAGCTAAAAGCGTTCGTTCCATAAAATAATCACAGTGCACATACTTTTTCCTTCTCCATAAATCTCATCCATGATTCATGTTGCCTTTAGCTCTACAATTGTTGATGAGCCTCTGCATCATCCTACTCAAAAAGAAGGGTGCAATAGACTAAACCTCTTGGAAAGAGATGCAAGTAAAGTAGAACACATATTTTCCTAATGTGACATGCAGTAAAATGTTCAATATGTGGGAAAATCAAAACATGGGCTATAAAAATAACTCTATAATAGCCAAGTTAGATGATACTCCCGCCGTTCCATAATGTAGGATGTTTTTTGACACTAAAGCGTCTTACATTATGGGACGGAGGGAGTAGCTCAGAACTTCTTCAGTTAGCAGTTAGCACAATGAATCTGGATAAAATAGTGGGCTAGCTAGTCCTCTCTTCTGGTTGCCTAAAGATTGCACTATTGTCAAAGTTAAGCAGTGATTGCTTGTCACGGGAAAACAAATTTAGAAATAAAGACATTAGACAACCCGCGGTGGCGAAATTTCTCAGGTTTGGCGAGAGACGTGATTGGGAGCGATGTGGGGGAGAATGGGGCGTGGGGGGCTGTTCGCGACTTCGTGGGTCTTGGGAATTTCTTTCCGAACGTGGTTGGGGCCTGGAGGATCGGTGGGCTAGGTTGGAGGGAGGGTTGCTCGTTGCATGCGTGGGCTCGTACGAGGGGGTGGGAGAGGAGATTGAACGAGGGGCCGCCTGATGGCTGTCGTACGAGGCGGGGGGATCGAACGAGGAGAGATGGAACCATCACGACGTTCGATCCCCCTTTAATAGTAGAGATTCTCGGCATATTGAACGAAAAGCTCTCAGCTTACAATGAAGAGTCTTTAAAAAATATAACAGATGTCTGCTAAACTAAACGACGACTTTGAGAATCTGCAAGTAGTACCCTGAATCCAGTGTTGATTTTTTTTATCCAAATCTGAATAAGAAGGACAAGATGAGAATGAACCCTTTTCTTGTATAACAGCTGGTTCGTGCGCCAGCTAGGCGCCGTCGACTGCGTGGTGTGGATCTCCCTTGCTCGTATCTTCCTTCTCAGTTCAGTGCAGCGAGCAATCGATTTGTTGATATCATTCCTTCATGTGGAGCTAGTTCCATGTTGATATTTAGTGCTTTGGAGTTGAAATGCAGCATGAAGCTTAGCTTAGTGTGTTCCACAAGAATTCTAGTCTTGCACCGTATTTGTTTCTTTGTGGATACGTGGTAACTGACGGCACCCCAACCTTGTTCTGTGAAGTACAGAAGAAAAATGATGCATCTGGTCGATCGCATACCACTAATAATCAAGTAGTTGCTTTCAGTTATTTCAGTTATTCATGTATGTGCATTCTAATGGCTCCCTTGCTATTGTTTGGTTTCTTTACTAGCTACTAGGAGTTGCGGGATCTTTTCATTTTGGTGGACATTGAATTCCCATGCTATTCTTTTAAGACAGATCCAGATTGATCCTTTGTTGTTTGCGTAAGAGAGGCTCAGCATAGTTATCAAATGATGGTTGTGTTAGGGCATGTACATTAGTGTAGACACCTGCTGTCTATAACAACGCTCCATGTCAGCTCTAGACAGCACTAAAAATTTCCTCTACAATGGACCAACTCTTTTGCTGTCTGTTAGGAGGAAAGGTTTCCTCTTTTTGAGAATGTTAGGAGGAAAAGATTGGACTTGTGGAGCAGGAGATTCAGCGGTTCGGCTGGGTCGTGGGCACAAACAGAAAATTACCGACGGTGCGCACGTATAACGGCAAAAGTCTATCGATAACGATCGATATTTTTGGGATACCGACCGTCTGCAAAACTACAGACACCCTCCTTCTCTTACCTCATTCTCTCTCCTCCACCTAGATAAATTTATGACGTGGTAGTTGTTATAGACAGCTGAGTAGACTTCACTGTACATGCCCTTAAACAGACTTAGTTTGTGCTAGGGGTTTATGTAATGATATTTCTTACTTGGTGATTAAGGTTGTAAGGCGAACTGCTTTGGGGACTTGCGCATCTTCTCATTAATTAGTAATTACTAGGACTAGCAAATATGCCCACGGAGAAAGAATTTATCTCGCCTCTTGCACAATAAGCATAACTCAAAACTCTCAACAGGTCCATGTCATATATTTCAACACGTCACCCCACCTTTAGTGCCTATCCTCCTTGCCACCCTCACCGACGATGATAGCGGTGTTTTCCTGAGCACAACGCATCCGAACATGGTTAATCCCACGTCAATGAGCTCGCCACTGCATGTCACACCCTTCATTTTTCTTGCGAGGGCGCCTACGCAAGGGAATATTTCAAAATCAAAACTTTAGAACACTAATATGATTGAAATGGATATGATGGCCGACATCCGAGATTCACGTTGTGCATCAGATCCATACACCTTCCCGCATATTCCTAACCATTTATGCATAGGATTGGTCGGATCTAGGAACTGGGCCGCGAAACATCGTCGGGGATGGAAGGCACCGTGGGGAGCGCTGGTGCTGGAGTACATGCCCGGCGGCAGCCTGGCTGACCAGCTCCACTGCACCACGCAACCGTTCACCTGGCGCCACCGCATGCGCGTCCTCAACGACGTGGCCATTGCGCTGGAGCACCCCCACGACGACATCTCCATGGTGCACAGTGGCGTCTCATCCTCCAACATGCTTGTGGATGGCGACGGTCGCGTGCAGCTCTGCGAACCGGGGTCGGCTTGCGAGGGCACCTTCTCGGCCACCGCCGTGGGCTATATGGGCCCCTTCTTCCTCTGCATGGGCATCGTGTCCAAGAAGTCTGATGTGTATGGCTTCGCGTGCTGCTGCTCGAGGCCATCACTGGCTAGCCGGATGCCTGCCGGAGCGGAAGGCCTGGACGGCAACGACCAGTACCTAGCGGCGAAGGTGCTGCCGCACGTGACCATGGACGGTGTGGCGGGGCTCGTGGATGGCAGGCTAGGCGACGACCACACCGCCGTGGAGGAAGCCGATGGCGCGTAGATTGCCGTCGTTCGCGTTGCGACACAGCTGAGGCGCCGGTCGCCGGTGCGGGCGACCATCGTGCAAAAGGTGGCGAGGTCCATCACGTGGACGGAAGAAAGCCATATGATGGCGCCGGTGTCGGCGCGGCCGCGTACCGTCCCACTTTAGTGCCACTGCGTCGAAACCGCCTTCCGCTATGGCTTATTACCAAGATATTGTTTTGATTTGGAAGAGGTATTTAAAACATGTGGATATATTGCATACGAACTCCTACAGACGATGGGATGCGCTTGTCTGAAACCAAATGATGAATAGAAGAAATATAGATTTTTTTCTCGAAAACTAACACATAAATAAAAGACCATGCATGGCTGCGTTCCGTGAAAGCCCATCAACGCACAACTACATCACCCAAGCCAACTTAGCATGTGTGCCAGCGAACCCATCGTGTAGGAAACTTTAGCGTAGAAAATCAATTGGTCCCTATTTTGGTCTGAACAGTTATCGTAGATCCATTAAATCTCAACCATCAATATTTACGATTTACATAAAATCAACAGATATAAAAACATGACTTATGGAGAACCAGAAAAGGCTCCGTTCTTTAATATTAGGTATAGAAGCACGACTGAATCAGTAGACACGAACATGTTGAATAACTAAGCTTTTGAAATTCTTTCATAGTTAAAACTGCAGCAATATTGGAACTTTGACTTGACTAGATTAACCGTGGAGGAAAAACAAATCACCCAGAGAAAACAGATCCCCTAGGTCGCTCCCACATGCGGCTGGGCGAAACCCTAGCCGCCGCCCGCACCTCTTCCCTGCCACCTACTCCCCTCGCCGTCGCCGGAGGGATCTGTCGGGCGAAGCCTAGCTGGCGTTGGCGTCGGCGGCACCCCTTATCCCTCCTCCCCTAGTGGCTACAGCACGGGACATGGCGAGCGGGCTGGGAGCATGGCCCTCCCGCAGAGTGTTGCGGCGGTGTCGGCCGGGCCTTGGGTGCGACGGTGCGTGGACACGGCGGCGGCTGCGTGGTGAAGGTGGCGGGGCGGGCTGGCGCTGCATGATGGCAGGGTAGCTGGTGCCGGTTCCGTCGGATCTAGCGCTAGGAGTCGCGGGCTGTGGGCAGCGAGGGCCGGTGTCCTCCATCGTGGCATCGATTACATCAGCATGTTGGAGGCAACCGTGTGGTGGCGGTCCTTGTGCTCTTGTTGCATCACGGCAACGATCCTCCTCGATCTGGCCTTCGACGTGTTCCGAAACTATTGCCGGACATCTTGCCCAAGAATATCTGGATCCGATAGTATCCGGTCGTGCGCGTCCATATCAGCCTACATGGCTCCAGGAGGGTGTGGCGCGAAGTTCTGTTTTTTGTTGACACCATGGGACATGTCGGCATCTCTATTTCCATGGCACAGGCAATGGCGGAGAATGTCTTGAAGACTAAGATTGGAGGATCAGTAAGGCGGAGGGGGCCTTCAAGGAGATGGAATCAGCCGGGTGTTTGATATATTTCGTTAGTACCAGTGTCAATTGGGGGTGCTCCTCGGGTGCCAAGTCATGGCTTTCAGGATGAAAATCTAAGGTTTGTCCTTCATTGGTTGTGCATGGCAATTGCCTTATTAAAGGTATTGTTTTGAGAGTTTGGTCTTTCTCTAGGGTGAAAACCTATGATCTTGGATCGGGAGACGGGGCGCTTGTTCAATGTCTCCTTCTTGAAGGCATCACTTTTAGAGGTCTCTTATGTTTTCCGGGTGCTGTCTTTGGTGGTGGTTGGGTACTGATGCTGAGGGGAGTTGGTCACTTTGGCGAGGCCATTTTTTTCCTTTCTTTTTTCTTTTCTTTTCAGGATGTGTGCATCCTGGATGTTTTTGTGACTTCTTGTTGGTGGAGAAGCTGGGTGTAATGGTATCTCTGTGATATTAATATATTCCTCTTTTCAAAATACTGCATTAATATATGTTATTTTTATGCAGTGTGCAATGGATTTTGAATCCACCCAAATACTATGGCAGTTTCCAAGAGAAATTACACAATACTTAGTTGGTGTAAATGAATTTCTCGAGTTTGCATATAAAAATATACCAGCAGAAACAATGATCCTATGTCCATGTCCGATGTCACACTTCACTACTATCAAGGGATGATGTCTGTGGCCATTTGATGCGGAATGATATGCTTCAAAGCTATGATAAATGGGTTTTTTCACAGTGAGTCTTCATCCGAACACAATGATGATCAACAACCACAAACCGAAACTAACGGAAAATCTAATATGCATGAAATGATTTTGGATTCAATTAGGAAAATATATGATGGTGAATCCCTATGAGTGATAGTACATATTTTTCAAATTCAGTTCCATATGGAGCAACTAAAGGAGCAGAAGCACTGTACAAATTAATTCAAGATACAGAGAAGCCTTTGTGGGGAGGATGTGAATCGTCTCAGTTATCCTTGCGCTTTTGTTCAACACATAATCCATAAACAAATGGTCAGATAATTCACTCAGAGATCTACTTAATATTCTGCACATAGCTATTCCAAAAGGTAAAGATCTGCGCCAAAAAATTTACGAGACCAAGAAGATCATATTGAAGTTTGGATTAGGCTATCAGAAAATTCAAGCCTGCCCAAATAACTGTGAGTTGTTCTGGAAAGAGATAGAAAATGATGATTTTTGCTACAAATGCAAGGCTTCTGGGTGGAAAGATAAAATGCCCGAAACCAAATTAAGTAAAGAGGAAACAAAGAGAGCTACGCAAATGAAAGTTCTGAGATACTTTCCAATCAAAGATTGGCTAAAAAGGATATCCATGTGAAAAGAAACAACAACTCTAGCTCGATGGCACGATGAAGGGCGCACCATGCAACATGGAGTTCTATGGCATCCAGCAGATTCCGAGACATGGAATAAATTTGATGAGAAATATGAATTTGCAGATGATTGTCGTAATTTTAGGTTTGTCCTAGCAAATGATGGATTTAACCACTACTACAGTAATGCCTAACAGTGGTGGACGCAAAGAGCCCAGCAGTGGCGGGCCAGGCTCTCAGGGGCGCCCACCACTAACATCCTGCCATTGCTCATATCGCATTAGTGGCGGGCGCTCTGTAATGGCGGACTTGTTTAGACGCCCGCCAATAGGATATATTGTTAGTGTGGGGTCCCCGCCACAACTATCGGTCCGGCCAGGAAAGCTTCCAGTGCAAAACCAGGCATTAAAGATTAATTACCATATTTCGATCATATGCATTACAGTAGATGTGTCAAAGTTTAGAAGCAACACATTTTACCATAACAATAATCCAAATAGATGTACGCATAAGAGTACAATGAACATAACATCATAAGTAAGTACACATAGCCTTCTCAGCGAATGCTCCGAAATGTTGCATGTTACGTACATATACGACCTCATGATAAAAACAACACCATAATGACAATGAACTCGATAAAGGTTATCAAAGTCTTTACTCGTCCACAGTCTTGCATATTACATAGTTGATTTTCTCTATGTGGACGAAGTTGGAGTAACGATACTCTGCTTCTTTTTTAGTTTTATATCCTTTGTAGCAGTTGTTCTCTTAACAGACCACTTGCTCATTGCGTTTCTCCCATGAATCATAGACTCCCGAATTCTTCCCATAGTACACCACATAACCCTCCATCTGCTAAGACAAATAAACAAGCTAACAAGTTAATTTCATAGTTACCCAATTACTGATACGTCCATTTTGCATCATGCTTTTTACTATAATTTATATTGTTTTAAAATAATATTTCACTCTATGATGCAATTATAATGCCTTTTCTCTCTTATTATACAAGATATACATGCAGTGGGAAATTGCCGGCAGCTAGAATTCTGGATCTGAAAAGAGCTACAGCAGAGATAGTTATTCTCGAAGATCCAAATGGCCTAAAAGTTTAGGGAGATTTATTTTGGAATAAATATAAAATACAGGAAGAAGAATTATCAAGAGAGGCTGATATGTCTCCGTCGTATCTATAATCTTTGATTGTTTCATGGCAATATTTTACTACATCCACATACTTTTTGGTGAAAATTTATATGATTTATAGGACTAACATATTAACCTAGTACCCAGTGAATGTTCCTATTTTTTGCATGTTTTCTATTTCGCAGAAAAATCCATATCAAATGAAGTCGAAACATGATAACATTTTACTGAGATTTTTTATGTAATATATATGATTTTCTAGCGCAAGAATCAACAAAAGAGGGGACCCATAGGCTCCACAAGGCAAGGGGCGCGCCAACCCCCCAGGTCATGGCAAGCCTCCTTGCGGGTATCCCCTAAGTCGATTGAAGCTCTCCATCGGGCTCAAGGATGTTGGGGAACGCTGTATTTTAAAAAAATTACCTACGATCACGCAAGATCTATCTAGGAGATGCATAGCAACAAGAGGGGAGAGTGTGTCTACGTACCCTCGTAGACCGAAAGCGGAAGCGTTTAGTAACACGGTTGATCTAGTCGAACGTCTTCGTGATCCAACCGATCCAAGTACCGAACGTTCGACACCTCCGCGATCAGCACACGTTCATCTCGATGACATCCCTCGAACTCTTGATCCAGTTGAGGCCGAAGGAGAGTTCCGTCAGCACGACAGCATGGTGACGGTGATGATGAAGTTACCGACATAGGGCTTCGCCTAAGCACTACAACGATATGACCGAGGTGTGTAACTGTGGAGGGGGCACCGCACACGGCTAAAAGATCAACCTGTGTGCCTTTGGGGTGCCCCCTTCCCACGTATATAAAGGAGGGGGGAGGAGGAGGCCAGCCAAGGTGTGGTGCGCCAAGGGGGGGAGTTCTACTTGGACTCCCGGTCCAAGTAGGATTCGCCCCCCCTTTCCTATTCCAAGAAGGAGAAGGGGGAAAGAGAGGGAGGATAAGAAGGAAAGTGGGGCTTGGGGGCGCGCGCCTCCACCTGGTCGCCACCTCCTCTCGCCCACTAGGGCCCATGAAGGCCCATTAATCCCCCGGGGGGTTCCGGTAACCCCTCGGTACTCCTAAAAATGCCCGAACCTATCCGAAACCATTCCGGTGTCCAAACATAACCTTCCAATATGTCAATCTTTATGTATCGACTATTTTGAGACTCTCGTCATGTCTGTGATCTCATTCAGGACTCCGAACAAAATTCGGTTCATCAAAACACATAACTCATAATACAAACCGTCATCGAATGTTAAGCGTGTGGACCCTATGGGTTCGAGAACTATGTAGACATGACCGAGACACATCTCCGGTCAATAACCAATAGCGGAACCTGGATGCTCATATTGTCTCCTACATATTCTACGAAGATCTTTATCGGTCAAACCGCATAACAACATATGTTGTTCCCTTTGTCATCGGTATGTTACTTGCCCAAGATTTGATCGTCGGTATCATCATACCTAGTTCAATATCGTTACCGGCAAGTCTCTTTACTCGTTCTGTAATGCATCATCCCATAACTAACTCATTAGTCACATTGCTTGCAAGGCTTATAGTGACGCGCATTACCGAGAGGGCCTAGAGATACCTCTCCGATACACGGAGTGACAAATCCTAATCTTGATCTATGCCAACCCAACAAACACCTTCGAAGACACCTGTAGAGCATATTTATAATTATCTAGTTATGTTGTGACATTTGATAGCACATAAGGTGTTCCTCCGGTATTCGGGAGTTGCATAATCTCATAGTCAGAGGAATATGTATAAGTCATGAAGAAAGCAATAGCAATAAAACTAAACGATCATAATGCTATGCTAATGGATGGGTCTTTTCCATGACATCATTCTCCTAATGATGTGATCCCGTTCATCAAATGACAACACATGTCTATGGTTAGGAAACTTAACCATCCTTGATTAAAGACCTAGTCAAGTAGAGGCATAGTAGGGACACTCTGTTTTGTCTATGTATTCACACATGTACTAAGTTTCCGGTTAATAAAATTCTAGCATGAATAATAAACGTTTACCATGATATAAGGAAATATAAATAACAACTTTATTATTTCCTCTAGGGCATATTTTCTTCAGTCTCCCTCTTGTACTAGAGTCAATAATCTAGTTCACATCGCCATGTGATTTAACACCAATTGTTCACATCACTATGTGACCAACACCCAAAGGTTTACTAGAGTCAACAATCTAGTTCACATCATCATGTGATTAACACTCAAAGAGTACTAAGATGTGATCATGTTTTGCTTGTGAATGAAGTTTAGTCAACGGGTCTGCCACATTCAGATCCGTATGTATATTGCAAATTTTTATGTCTACAGTGCTCTGCATGGAGCTACTTTAGCTAATTGCTTCCACTTTTAATATGTATCCAGATTGAGACTCATAGTCACCGAGATCAGTGTTAAAGCTTGCATGGACGTATCTCATTATGATGAAATCTTTATCACCTTCATAACAGAGAAACATATCCTTATTCCTGGATCACTATTGTACCCTCTTGCCAAAATCATGGTGACATACACAATAGGTCTGGTACACAGCATAGCCTACTTTATAGAACCTATGACTGAGGCATAGGGAATGACTTTTCATTCTCTTTCTATTTTCTGCCGTGGTCGGGTTTTGAGTCTTTACTCAACTTCACACCTTGCAACATAGGCAAGAACTCCTTCTTTGACTTTTGCATTTTGAACTACTTCAAAATCTTGTCAAGGTATGTACTCATTGAAAAAATTTATCAAGCATCTTGATCTATCTCTATAGATCTTGTTGCTCAATATGTAAGCAACTTCACCGAGTTCTTTCTTTGAAAAACTCCTTTCAAACACTCCTTTATGCTTTCCAGAAAATTCTACATCATTTCCGATCAACAATACATCATTTACATATACTTATCAGAAAGGCTGTAGTGCTCCCACACATTTTCTTGTAAATACAAACTTCTGCAAAAGTCTGTATAAAACTATATGCTTTGATCAACTCATCAAAGTGTATATTCCAACTCCGAGATGCTTGCACCAGTCAATAGATGGATCACTGGAGCTTGCACACTTTGTGAGCACCTTTAGGACCGACAAAACCTTCTGGTTGCATCATATACAACTCTTCTTTAATAAATCCATTAAGAAAAGCAGTTTTGACATCCATTTTCCAAATTTCATAAGATGCGGCAATTGCTAACATGATTTGGACAGACTTTAAGCATCGATGCTAGTGAGAAAATCTCATCGTAGTCAACACCTTGAACTTGTCAAAAACCCTTTTCGAAAAGTCGAGCTTTGTAGATAGTAACACTACTATCAGCGTCCGTCTTCCTCTTGAAGATCCATTTATTCTCAATGGCTTGCCGATCATCGGGCAAGTCCACCAAAGTCCGCACTTTGTTCTCATACATGGATTCTATCACTGGTAGAAAAACGGCCTATAGTCCCGGTTCGTAAGGGCCTTTAGTCCCGGTTCAGGAACCGGGACTAAAGTGTCGGTACTAATACCTCCACCCTTTAGTCCCGGTTCAATCCAGAACCGGGACTAAAGGCCCTCCATGTGGGCAGTGCGCAGAGCCCAGTCAGGAGACCCTTTGGTCCCGGTTGGTGCCACCAACCGGGACCAAAGGGTCTCCTGACTGGGCTCTGGGCACTGCCCACGTGGAGACCCTTTGGTCCCGGTTGGTGGCACCAACCGGGACCAATAGGCATCCACGCGTCAGCACTTCTGTGGCTGGGGTTTTTGTTTTTTTTTTGAAAGGGGGGGGGTTGGGGGTTTTAGGGGGTTAATTTAGGTGTTTCATATATTGTGTTAGCTAGTTATAATTAATAGAGAGAAGTGTCCTCTGTTATGTCTGTGCTTGGTCGACGCTACGTACTATACATACGTATATAGAGAGGACTAGACACGCTAGCTAGCTAGTAAGCAAACGAAGGAAACAGAAGATCGTCATGAACATATTTGCATATATACAGAGAGAAGTGATATCGACCACTTCTCCTTCTCCGAGAGATTGGTCGAATAACAAGTTCTCGTATATCTATCTGACACTACCGGCTACATATATACAGTAATTATCTCTTACAAATATAATCATACGGACTCAGGGTTAACATAGAATTCTCCGTCTTTAGGGATCACGTGGTCAAGAAAGAATGCCGCCAATTCCTCTTGAATTCCTCGCATGCGAGCTGGTGCTAGGAGTTCATCCCGCTTCCGAAACATCTAATTTAAAGAAGGGGGTCAATACATATATATATGAATGAATGAAACTCAACACAAATGATGGTAATAAAATAAAATTGTGAATGTTGTTATTTACGTACTTCATATTGTTCGTCAGTGTAGCCCCGCTCACAGGTCGTGTGGCGGATGGACTCGCAAACATAGTAACCACAGAAATCATTCCCTTGTTGCTGCCACAACCACTTTACAAGAAATAGAGGTTAATCAAACTGATAAGCAAGAATGCCAAATGGTATTGATGAAACTAGCGCTTGAATGACTAGTAGATGCGCTTAAAATGCTACTATAGCTAGTACTTACTTTAGGGTGTCTAAATTGCAGCTCCTTCGGCAGTCCCGGAGCTTTTCTGGTGAATTTTCTCCAAACCCTGCCGGACAAAGAAAACAATTACTTGATATATCAGGAAATGAACAAAGTTGCTGATATGGTGGATAATGATCGATTTAACTTACTTCTCGAGTATTTGAGTCATGTCTGCATAGTCCTTGGGATCTTTTCGTCTTGAGTCTAAGACGGTTACTAGTCCCTGCTCTAGCTTAATATGTAGGAGAATATAGTGGAAACTGCACACGCATGCATAACTCATCAATTACATTACTATAACCTTGACTAATATATAAGGGAAACCGAATACGCACAAGACAGTAACACTCACTTGAAGTTGTAAGGAAAGAGTATTATATCTTTGTTTTGATTTATTATCAACGATTCTAGCATGCTGGCCTCGGTTTCTGCGGCATGAAATTTAACCTGAGTTGCATCTATGAGATTTGTGTTAATGAACCCAATATCACCGACTTGTCTTTTCTTCAATTCGACGATCTTCAATCGGCATAATATAGTGAGGATGATTATAAATACATGCAATGAAAGAGCTAAGCTATATAGAGAAACTTAATGACAGAAGTAGTACTACTTACAGACAGTAGCAGGTGACAGTTGCTTTATCGAGGGCCAATTGATTGAAGAACTAATAGAACTCCTCAAATGGAACAGGCAACAGATCAATTCCAACGAGGTCATGCTCCGGTTTAACTCTCGCATACAAAGTACTCCTCCCCTCAGAGTCTCTGCAGATTTTCAAGTACCAATCATGCAATCTTCGCATCATCGTTGATAGAGATCTTTCATCTTTGACGAGAGGCTTCCCGTACTCGTATCTTTGTATCTGCACGTCCATGGGGTCATAATGTACTTCGTCAGGCAGGTAATCTGCAGGATTGCTATAACCGGGCACCATCCTCGGATCATTATCGACGTTGTGGCTAGGCACCTTGAGCGGGGGGCACGATTGCTTCGCTTGTTCGCCGAGTTGGGCAATTTGTTTCCCAGCTCGTCGTTGTTTCAGCCTTTGATCACTGACAGTACTTCCCGACCGCTCCGCTTCGGCAAATTCCTTTCCAATAATGCGGTCATAGTTTCCTTTCGGCGAATCAGACTTCGGTGTTTTTGTCAGGGCAGCCAGAGTGCGCTTCACTTTCACCCGATCTACCTTCTCCTCCGGAGGTGGATGTTTCTTTGCTTTCACCCCTTCAAAGAATTTCTTCACTTCTTCTCGCGCGATCTCGGCGTTCTCCTCCTGGGTCCTCTCGTATGGTAACTTCTCTGGAGTCTTCAAAGAAGGACCGAATCTGTATGTCCTCCCGCCTCTGGTTGTACTGCTAGACGCCGACCGAGCAGACGTAGCGGTTGTCTTCTTTACTTGCTTAAGCGGCGGAGGAGAAGGACTACGACGCGCCGGAGCAGCTGGAGCGGCGGCAGGTCTCTTCCGCCCTTGCTGACGAGGCGGAGAAGGAGGAGGCGGGTTGCTCGGGCGCGTCGGCGCAGGCGGAGAAGGAGGTGGAGTGCCGCCGCGCGCCGGAGAAGGAGCCGGCCGAGGGCCCTGATCGTCACTCGCCGGAGGAGGAGGAGGCGGTGGAGGCGGAGTGCCCTGACTCGCTGGAGGAGGAGGAGGAGGCGGTGGCGTCCAGTTCGGAAGGTTGATGAGGTCCTTCCGCCATAGGCATGGAGTCTTCAGAGCAGACCCCAGCCGAGTCTCCCCTTCACCGGTAGGGTGGTCAAGCTGGAGGTCCTCAAATCCCTCCGTTATCTCATCCACCATCACCCTAGCATATCCTTCTGGAATCGGCCGGCAGTGAAAAGTTGCGCCGGGTTCAGTAGGATAAACAGAGCCAACAGCTGCCTTGACCTTCAAATTCATCCATTGCGTCATAAGGTGGCAATTTTGAGACTCCGTGATAGCATCCACGGGATAGCTGGCAGGAGCCGTCAAGGCATGCTCTAGCTGAAGCAGCTCGGTGGAAGCCACGCTGCTTCTGCGCTGAGATGGCGGGGTAGCTTCGGGGGAGGCTTCGGCAGTACGTTTGCTGCGATTTGCTTCTCGTTCCTCTATCGCGTCCACCCTTGCTTGCAGCGCTTGCATTTGGGTCTGCTGCACTTTTTTCCTCCTCTCATGGGATTTGTAACCGCCTGCGTCCGGAAACCCAACCTTCCACGGAACGGAGCCTGGCGTGCCTCGTGTCCGTCCAGGGTGCTCAGGATTCCCGAGGGCCATTGTGAGCTGGTCATTCTCTCTGTCTGGAAAGAACGTCCCTTTCTGCGCTGCTTCGATATACTGCTTAAGCTTACTGACTGGTATGTCCATTTGATCGTTCGTCCAAATGCACTTCCCTGTTTCAGGGTCCAGGGTTCCGCCAGCCCCGAAGAACCAAGTCCGGCAACGGTCTGGCCAGTTAATTGTCTCTGGTTCGATCCCTTTATGAACCAGATCATTCTCAGTCTTGGACCACTTAGGCCGGGCTACGAGGTAGCCACCTGACCCCGTGCGATGGTGAAGCTTCTTCTTCGCAGCATTTTGCTTGTTTGTCGCCGACATGTTCTTACTCTTTTCCGATGTCTTGTGGGCCACAAATGCGGGCCAGTGATCTTTGATATTCTCATATCTGCCCTTGAATTCTGGTGTCTCATTATTTTCGACAAACTTATTCAGCTCTTTCTTCCACCTCCTAAATAGTTCTGCCATCCTCTTCAGAGCAAAAGACTTGATTAATTTCTCTTTAACTGGGTTCTCTGGATTATCCTCAGGCGGTAGGGTGAAATTTGACTTCAGCTCAGTCCAAAGATCATTTTTCTGCATATCATTGACATAAGAGACCTCAGGGTCTTCTGTAGCCGGCTTAAACCATTGCTGGATGCTTATCGGGATCTTGTCCCTAACCAGAACCCCGCACTGAGCAACAAATGCGCTCTTTGTCCGGAGGGGTTCAATAGGTTGGCCGTCGGGCGCGATTGCTATGATCTCAAACTTTTCATACGAGCTCAACTTTTTCTTCGGGCCTCGTCTCTTTACCGAAGTTGTGCTCGATCCGGAGGGCTAGAAAAAAGAACAAAGACTTAATTAATATGTGTACATACCAAAACAATGAATGCATCAATCAGCTAGTCATCATAGGCTTAACTAATATATATACCTGGCCGGACTCGGTTCGGTCACCGGAGCCGTCCTCATGTTCTTCTTCTTGCACCGGCATTAGGTCACCGTAGCCAGCTTGTTCACCCTGTCCTTCCAGACCATCGGTTTCGTTGAGAAACAACGAGATGGCATCACTTCCTTCTGCGATTATGTCCCTCAACAATGCTTCTTTTGTTGCTTCGTGTAGGGCGGTGTCCATAGTTTCTACAAATATTTACAACATGGCAATTATTATTCAAACATGATAGATGGATATATTAGTGCCAAACGTAGAACTAGCTACCTAATCATAGTAAGCTATCGGGAGGGGGTATATATCGACAACGACGACACTACATCTATGTTCAATATTTTCAGTAGCTTCTCAAATCCTTTGTCAGCCACATCGTTCTCTGCCTTCCACTGCAGCAATTCCAGTACGGTACCGAGCTTTGTGTTGCCATCTTCGCAATTGGGGTATAACCCTTTTTTGTGATCCTCTAACATGCGATCGAACTTCAGCTTCTCCTTTTGACTAATGCATTGCATCCTTGCATCGACAATGACCCGGCGGAGATCATCATCATCGGGCACATCGTCTGGTTCCTCTTTATCTTCAGCAGCTTCACCCGTGGCAGCATCATTGGGCACATCGTCTGGTTCCTCTTGATCTTCACCAGCTCCCCCCGTTGCAGCATCACCGTATTCAGGGGGCACATAGTTGTCATCGTACTCTTCTTCTTCGCCGTCTTCCATCATAACCCCTATTTCTCCGTGCCTCGTCCAAACATTATAGTGTGGCATGAAACCCTTGTAAAGCAGGTGGGAGTGAAGGATTTTCCGGTTAGAGTAAGACCTCGTATTCCCACATTCAGGGCATGGACAACACATAAAACCATTCTGCTTGTTTGCCTCAACCGCATCGAGAAACTCATGCACGCCCTTAATGTACTCGCGGGTGTGTCTGTCACCGTACATCCATTGCCGGTTCATCTGCGTGCATTATATATATAATTAAGTGTCCAAATTAATAGAAGTTCATCATCACATTAAAACCAAAGTGCATACATAGTTCTCATCTAACAACATATAGCTCTCCAGAGCATCTAATTAATTAAATCATACATTGAAACTATGTAAAACATTTCAATGCGAAAACAAATGCGATCATAATCGCAACCAAGGTAACAATTGATCCAACGGCATAATGATACCAAGCCTCGGTATGAATGGCATATTTTCTAATCTTTCTAATCTTCAAGCGCATTGCATCCATCTTGATCTTGTGATCATCGACGACATCCGCAACATGCAACTCCAATATCATCTTCTCCTCCTCAATTTTTTTTATTTTTTCCTTCAACAAATTGTTTTCTTCTTCAACTAAATTTAACCTCTCGACAATAGGGCCGGTTGGCATTTCCGATTCACATACATCCTAGATAAATAAAATCTATGTCACGTTGGTCGGCATAATTTTCATAAACAATAAATGAACCAATAGTTATGAAGATAATATACATACCAAATCCGAATCATAGAAAGGACGAGGGCCGACGGGGGCGGATACCAAAACCATCGCACTATATAAGATGCAATAATAAATGTAAGAAAATGATACAAGTATCTATCTAAAAAGACAAGTAAGAATATTTTTCCTTTCAGAAAGAAGATAAGAACAAGAGGCTCACCACGGTGGTGTCGGTGATGAGATCAGCGCGGGTGATCGACAGCGGTGAAGACGGGGACGGGGCGTGACGGACCGCTAAATCTAGACAAATCTCGTGGAAAATGGAGCTTGGAGGTCGAGCTTCGAGAGGAGAAAGTTTAAGTAGTGTGGCTCGGGCATTCCATCGAACACCTCATGTGCATAGGAGGTGAGCTAGAGCACCACAAACCCCTCCCCTCGCCGGCCAGAGAAAAACAGAGCACTGGAGTGCTCTGCTCGCGGGCGAGGGTATATATAGGCACCTCATTGGTCCCGGTTTGTGGCAAGAACCGGGACTAAAGGGGAGCCTTTGGTCCCGGTTCAGGCCACCAACCGGGACCAATGGTGGTGGCCAGGAGCGAGGCCCATTGGTCCCGGTTCGTCCCACCAACCGGGACCAAAAGGTCCAGACGAACCGGGACCAATGGCCCACGTGGTACGGCCGGCCCCCTGGGCTCACGAACCGGGACCAATGCCCACATTAGTCCCGGTTCTACACTGAACCGGGACTAATGGGCTGAGCCGGCCTGGACCATAGCCCTGTTTTCTACTAGTGTATCTCAGATTTTATGGCCTCAAGCCATCTGTCGGAATCTGGGCTCATCATCGCTTCCTCATAGTTCGTAGGTTCATCATGGTCTAGTAACATGACTTCCAGAACAGGATTACCGTACCACTATGGTGCGGATCGTACTCTGGTTGACCTATGAGGTTCGATAGTAACTTGATCTGAAGTTTCATGATCATCATCATTAACTTCCTCACTAATTGGTGTAGGCATCACTGGAACTAATTTCTTTGATGAACCATTTTTCAATTCAAGAGAAGGTAAAACTACCTCATCAAGTTCTACTTTCCTCCCACTCACTTCTTTCGAGAGAAACTCTTTTTCAAGAAAGGATCCATTCTTAGCAACAAATATCTTGCCTTCGGATCTGTGATAGAAGGTGTACCCAACAGTTTCTTTTGGGTATCCTATGAAGACACACTTCTCCGATTTGGTTTCAAGCTTATCAGTTTGAAACTTTTTCACATAAACATCGCAACCCCAAACTTTAAGAAATGACAACTTTGGTTTCTTACCATACGGTGTCGTCTCAACGGATTCATATGGTGCCCTATTTAACGTGAATGCAGCTGTCTCTAATGCCTAACCCCAAAACGATAGTGGTAAATCGGTAAGAGGCATCATAGATTGTAGCATATCCAATAAAGTACGGTTACGACGTTCAGACACACTATTACGCTGTGGTGTTCCAGGTGGCGTGAGTTGCGAAACTATTCCACATTGTTTCAAATGAAAACCAAACTCGTAACTCAAATATTCGCCTTCGCGATCAGATCATAGAAACTTTATTTTCTTGTTACGATGATTTTCCACTTCACTCTAAAATTCTTTGAACTTTTCAAATGTTTCATACTTATGTTTCATTAAGTATATATACCCATATCTGCTAAAATCATTTGTGAAGGTCAGAAAATAACGATACCCACTGCGAGCCTCAACATTCATCGGACTGCATACATCAGTATGTATTATTTCCAGTAAGTCAGTGGCTCGCTCCATTGTTCCGAAGAATGAAGTCTTAGTCATCTTGCCCATGAGGCATGGTTCGCAAGCATCAGGTGATTCCAAAAGCCCATCAACATGGAGTTTCTTCATGCGCTTTACACCCATATGACCTAAACGGCAGTGCCACAAATATGTTGCACTATCATTATCAACTTTGCATCTTTTGGCTTTAATATTATGAATATGTGTATCACTACAATCGAGATTCAATAAACCATTTAAATTGGGTGTATGACCATAGAAGGTTTTATTCATGTAAACAGAACAACAATTATTCTCTGACTTAAATGAATAACCGTATTGCAATAAACATGATCTACTCATATTCATGCTCAACGCAAACACCAAATAATATTTATTTCAGGTTTAATACTAATATCGAAGGTAGAGGGAGTGTGCGATGGTGATCGTATCAACCTTGGAATCACTTCCAACACACATCATCACTTCGCTCTTAACTAGTCTCTGTTCATCATGCAACTTCTGTTTTGAGTTACTAATTTTAGCAACTAAACCGGTATCAAATACCCAGGGGCTACTACGAACACTAGTAAAGTACACATCAATAACCTTTATATCAAATATACCTTTGTTCACGTTGTCATCTTTCTTATCCGCCAAGTATTTGGGGTAGTTCCGCTTCTAGTGACCATTCTCTTTGCAGTAGAAGCACTCAGTTTCAGGCTCAGGTCTAGCTTTGGGCTTTTTCACGGGAGTGGCAACGTGCTTGCCATTCTTTTTGAAGTTGCCTTTCTTTTCCTTTGCCCCTTTTCTTGAAACTGGTGGTCTTGTTAACCATCAACACTTGATGCTCTTTCTTGATTTCTACCTTCACCGATTTTAGCATCGGGAAGAGCTCGGGAATCGTTTTCGTCATCCCTTGCATATTATAGTTCATCACGAAGTTCCAGTAACTTGGGGATAATGACTAGAAAACTCTATCAATCACTATCTTATCTGGAAGATTAACTCCCACTTGATTCAAGCGATTATAGTACTCAGACATTCTGAGCACATGCTCACTGGTTGAGCTATTCTCCTTCATCTTGTAGGCAAAGTACTTGTAAGAGGTCTCATACCTCTCGACTCGGGCATGAGTATGAAATACCAATTTCAGCTATTGGAACATCTTATATGCTCCGTGGCGTTCAAACGTTTTTGAAGTCCCGGTTCTAAGCCGTAAATCATGGCACACTAAACTATCAAGTAATCATCATACCGAGCTTGCCAAACATTCATAACGTCTGCATCTGTTCCTGCAATAGGTCCGTCACCTAGCGGTGCATTAAGGACATAATTCTTCTGTGCAGCAATGAGGATAATCCTCATATCACGGATCTAGTCTGCACCATTGCTACTATCACCTTTCAACTTATTTTTCTCTAGGATCATATCAAAAATAAACGGAGAGCTATAAAGTGAGCTATTGATCTACAACATAATTTGCAAATATTATCAGGACTAAGTTCATGATAAATTAAAGTTCAATTAATCATATTACTTAAGAACTCCCACTTCGATAAACATCCCTCCAGTCATGTAAATGATCATGTGATCCATATCAACTAAACCATGTCCGATCATCACGTGAGATGGAGTAGTTTTCAATGGTGAACATCTCTATGTTGATCATATCTACTATATGATTCACATTCGACCTTTCGGTCTCTAGTGCTCGTCAAGTTTAACCCGAGTATTCTGCACGTGCAAAACTGGCTTGCAACCATTGTATGCGAACATAGAGCTTATCACACCCAATCATCACATGGTGTCGGGGCACGACGAACTATCGCAATGGTGCATACTCAGGGAGAAAACTTATAACTTGAAATTTTAGTAAGGGATCATCTCATAATACTACTTGACGGTGTCCTGGACTAGGGAGTACTCACCACGTCATCGCCTGACCAGCTAGATTGGGCCAAGGACCCCCGTGGCGGTTCACTCATAGGCCACTTCGGGCAGCCCATGACGCACACGAGGAAGATTCCACAAGACTTGATGACCAAGACAAGGACTCCTCTCCACCAACGTATTCGACTAGGACTCTTGTTATCCTAGGCCTCCAGTACATTATATAAGCCGAGGACAGGCTAGTCGCTAGATTATTATGACATTATTCATCATACCCTCAGGTTTTAGACCACAACATATGATCTCGAGGTAGATCAACTCTGTACTTGATACTCCATCAATATAAACAAGAGCAGGACGTAGGGTTTTTACCTCCATCAAGAGGGCCCGAACCTAGGTAAAACATCATCTCCTTCGTTCCTGTTACCATTGATTCGAGAATCCACAGCTCGGGACCCCCTACCCTGAGATCTACCGATTTTGACACCGATAATGGTGCTTTCATTGAGAGTTCCGCTGTCTGATCGGAAAAAGGATCAATGGCTCGCTTGCAGATCAACTGTGACGTCGGCGTCTTCGTCGCCGCATTGACTGGTCACCTCGGCTTGACCAAGGACTGGCCCTACCTCCAATCACCATGTTCGGAGGAGGGCCTTCAGCAACATCAACCCCGATCTCTATCAAGATCATGGAGGAATCATCCATGGAGCTCGGGGGCTCAACGTCAACATAGCCCTCCGGCGAGCGTGCTGTTTTTCTGGACATTGAACTTGAATCCGCAGCCACCGCCTCCTCGAGTGTCATTTTAACGATCGCTTCGGTGGAATTGTGTGGAATTAGGTCCACAACAACCATGCAAAATTTCGTCGAGTTCTGATGGAGGAATCTCTTGCAATCTACGATATACCGGAGCCGTGTCAAATCTGGACGTGAATCTGGACGAGTTTAGGCGTGGTCTCTAGAGCCAAGCTCGGAGGTCCTTGGGAAGATTTGATCCCATATCTACCACCCCTACAAATTTCAGCTTGATCCGATGGTTCAAACTCCAGGAACCTTCCGATGAGTGGACATATTTTCCGATCTGTTTTCTGCGGGAATACGGATCCGACCCGAATTCATGTTTCTTCATGAACGTGATATTGGACAACCTTTTTAAATGAATTTTTTCTAGGGTATTGTGTTTCGTTTCTGAACACATGCTCAAAAATTTTGCTCCTTTTCGGAGGTAACCTTCACTGTCGCGCTGGTGTCAAACCAGTCCGGCAACATTACTCCATGGCTGCCGACTTTCGCCAGACGGATCATCGCATCAACAAGCTGAGCCCGGTCTTATCGGATCATCAGCTCGGCAAGCCGAACAAGAGTTCAGCATCGTGAAGACTAATTAATCACCAACACCCTCATCCCACAGATTGCACGGGTCAAGCGCTCCGACATCGCCGCTCGGTCTCTTCATTAATCCGGCTTTGACGGCATCACAAGTTATGACCAGCGTCGACATGGCCGCACAGTTGCTTCTTCAAGCTGATGTCCATCACGCCGAACTACTTCAATACCTCAGCTGACACGGCAGCTGCAATGTCTTCTTACTGACCCGCTCTGTCACCTCGGTTGGACCGGGGGCTTCACAATATCTTCATCAAACCTACTTCGGTGACTTCGGCGTCACCAGCCGACCTGCTTGGACTCATCGACTGACATGGAGGCTTCGACACCTCGGCTAGATCGGGGACTTTGCTATTTCTTCATCAACATACTCCGGTGACTCCGGCGTCACCAGCCGACCAGCTTCGTCACGTTAGCTGGACCGGGGGCTTTGCCTCGACGAGCCAACCTTTGCCAGCATCGCCATGCCGTCGCTTTATCGCCCATCAGGCAATGGGTGTGCGGATCGAGTCCCAATTTTGGGAGTCACCTTTCTTCGGATTGCTACAACAAATAAACCAGGTCCTATTAATCCTAGTAATTTCTTGACTGGGAATCCTAGTAATTTTTGCTTGTTTGAGTTTATTTTTCCCGAGGAATTATTACTCTGGTTAGTTCCATCTCCTATACACAGGTCTATCAAATGATGGCCGCATTAACGACGGTCGCATGGTGGTTCGGTCAGTTTCCGTACATAGTTCGGCGAACGCTGCATCCGGAGCTCAGACTGACCTGGGAATTCGGCTTTTCCACGCCTTTACCGCATCATGCCGACGTCCTGCATCGACATTGACTTCGGCGCTAGGCCACATATCTTTAAATAAATTACTTTTGCGAAAAGCAACTAGGCAAGGATTTTATATATATTTATATTATTCGTTTTGGACCGCACTATTTTATGTGTGTAGGTGATCCACTTCGACTGCGTCACGCGGTCACTTCGGCAAGCCAACGTCATCGTCCCAAATGGCATAAATCGCCTCGCATGATCATCTTGTTGATTAAATTGCCATACCGACATGTTCGGTTGCCTCGGGGACTACGACATCATCAAGAGGGTCCTACCTCGTCGGGTGTTTGGCGCACGGGCCATATTTCTTTTATTACTCACTATGCATGAATTATTAATCTTGCAACCTTTTTTTATTACTGTTATCTCCGGCTTGCACTATCTTCTGTGCACAGGTAAATGATCCGGATTGGGCAGCGCTGTCACCTCGGCTGGACCGGGGGCTTCGTGATCACTTCATTAACCCACGCCTTGGACTTCGGCGTCACTCTGCCGCCCTGCATTGGCCGAGCCATGTCAGTACCTCGGAGTGCCGAACTCCTTGCTTGGACACCTCGGGCTTGGAGGCTGGGACCTCGGCCATGCCGAGGACTGCGAACCTTGTCAGATCTGTCATAGATCAATGGGCGTCTTCGTCCCGCCACAAGCCCGAATCACGTCATCAACACCGAGCACATTAACCAGCTAAGTCGCTTTCATGCTCAAAAACTTTCAGTTTTAAATTTTGTTTGGTTCGACCAAGCATTATACTTTTTGGCAAAAAGTTGTTTGTGACAAAATTCCTTGTAAAAACTTTGTTTGTGGCACACAAATTCAAATACCCCGTTTATTTAGGGGCTTTCTTTATGAAGCCTTTCCTCTTGCATATGATTATACTTGTATGGATTCATTCCTTGTTCGTGTATTACGCCACAATATGCACCATGTTGACTTAAGTGTTTCGCAAGCTGGGTTGCCTGGCTCCTGTGCTTACCCCTACGTTCCAGATTGTTCGGCTAGGCGGTAAAGGGAGCACCTCTGTGATTGTTACTAACGGGTCATCCGAGTTAGTACCTCAGACTGGGTGAAGCCGAAAGCTAGTGCTCTTATTATTTTCAATCATGGTTGGCACACAACGGAACTCATGAGTACAAAATATATGTTGCACAAGTCTCATAGTAACAATGAGCAACCGAAGAAAGGTATCGGTGGGGGTACTATTTTCTTCGAAGATGCTTCTTACACTTCGTCGGTAATATAGCATAAGTTTCCTGAGCGCGCTTTGTCTGTTACAACCTTATGGCCAGATTGCCTGGTTATCAGAAACATCATCGATATTCTCGACAGGTGGAGTACATAACACTTTTCAGCCCTTGACGAAAGAGGGAGAAGCCGGTTAAGACGCATTTAAAGTTCGGGTGAACACAGATATGATATAAGTACTACAGTACATACAATCATTATACATAAAATTCTTTTACCCAAGTCACTTGGGGGCTCTTAAAACTTATATGAGTTGTTTTATAGTAAATGTGTTTTCTTCTTGGCCGTTGCAAAGTCTTTCTCTATCGCTCCTTTTTCGACTCGAGTGTATGGTCAATAGCCGGATAGCCTGTCTTCTCTCTAAAAGCCGCTCAAGTTTAGTTTGCTAAACTGACCTCGGAGAAGTACTCTGCCTTTCGGATAAGGAGCTTGAAGCCGTAGGCTGACCCGTGTGAAGTCTTGAGATCGGATGTGTCATGTTAAAGCATGATAGAAGCACACTTTTTTTTCCAATTTACGGATTGGCACCGAACACTTGATCTTGTTCGGACATCAAGTTTCTACTGGCGTTTTTTGGTTTTCCAAGCTTATGGCACTTTTGAACTATTTGTGTGTTTCCGGCATAAGTCTCGCAGTGCAATGCCGGACACCTTTAGAGGTTCGGCAAAAACATTCTCGGATATTGCTATATATGCATTGGTTTCGAATTGTGTCTTCAATCAATAGTTGGGTTGCCCGGCTCCTGTGCTTGCCTCCTATGTTTCGCTTTGTCCGGCTAGGTGCGCAAAGGGAGAACCATTGCGATTGTGCTTCTAGCTTGAATGGTTAAGCACCTCAGTGGAGAAAACCGAAAACTGACTGGCACAATAAGCGTAAACTGGTCAGCTATATGATGACTATAAGATCGATAGAGGTCACCCTGCGTTAAATAATGGGCCGTTCATAACATTGGCCGAAGTGTTTACGGCTCAACCTCGACTGTCGCCGAACACTAACCGGGGGCTAGTAACCGGCGTCCCAACTTTAAGCTCCTATGACTGAGTGAAAGTTATAAGGCCCGCATATCTGATTGCCTTGTTTCCGCTAACACAACCGCCTTCAGGCACGGAGACGTCGGCTAAGGGTTGTTTTGTTATTGCGGAAACACCCTGCTTAGCATCTACAAAGGGGTGGAAGCCGACGATGGGCCACTTTCAAATGATAAACGATCGTACTGGAGTCAAAATAAACATGTCCTTAGCATTTGTATTCCATATACGAACATGGCCTTCCATAATTCTCGTTATAAGGCCGTAAATATGCATCAATTTGACTTAAGATTTTGGCCAAGCTAGGTTGCCTGGCTCCTGTGCTTACCCCTACGTTCCCGATTATTCGGCTAGGCGATAAAGGGAGCACCTCTGTGATGGTCACTACCGGGTCATCCGAGTTAGTACCTCAGACTGGGTGAAGCCGAAAGCTAGCAATCTTAAAGGATATAATTGGTCGGCAATGACGGAAGTGAAAATTTTGGTTCATTTAGACCATAGAGCTCGGAAAATTTCCCCGAACTAAATCCTCAAATATTTTCCTCCCACATTGATTGGAGGTGAGGTTTCATGATCATGGTCGGCATGACAACCTAAGGAAAGGAACCGATAGCGGGATTATTTTCTTTGGAAGATGTTTCATATCTCTTTGTGTACCTTTGTTTATAAAACCGTATGGTGGGATTGACTTGTTTTCCATAAATCTTTGCCCTTATAACGACTTTATAAAGTAGGACAAACACTCCCCGGCTTCTGGCCGAGGAGGTTGAAGCCGATGGTCGATCAACAAAGTTTTGTACGATGCGGATCTGAGCATTAATAATGTAAAGTACTTGGATACATAGAATCATCACACATAATTTGTGATTTTACTCAGGATATCAATCCTTAATTCGGCCACCCGTGCCCACATTAAGGCTTGGGGCTACTGGGCTTCAGGCTTATCATTCACTAATATTAAAAGGGGCGTATCGATCCCCTGATCTGGTGTTGTGATGACCCACAAGTATAGGGGGTCTATCGTAGTCCTTTCGATAAGTAAGAGTGTCGAACCCAAAGAGGAGCAGAAGGAAATGATAAGCGGTTTTCAGCAAGGTATTCTCCGCAAGTACTAAAATAAGTGGTAACAGATAGTTTTGTGATAAGATAAATTGTAACGAGCGATAAGTAACAAAAGTAAATAAAGTGCAGCAAGGTGGCCCGATCCGTTTTGTAGCAAAGGACAAGCCGGAACAAACTCTTATATAAGGAAAAGCGCTCCCGAGGACACATGGGAATATCATCAAGCTAGTTTTCATCACGTTCATACGATTCGCGTTCGATACTTTGATAATTTGATATGTGGGTGGACCGGTGCTTGGGTGCTATTCTTACCTGAACAAGCATCCCACTTATGATTAACCTCTCTTGCAAGCATCCGCAACTACAACAAACGTATTAAGGTAAACCTAACTATAGGATGAAACATGTGGATCCAAATCAGCCCCTTACGAAGCAACGCATAAACTAGGGTTTAAGCTTCTGTCACTCTAGCAACCCATCATCTACTTATTACTTCCCAATGCCTTCCTCTAGGCCCAAATAATGGTGTAGTGTTATGTAGTCGACGTTCACATAACACCACTAGAGGCTAGACAACATACATCTTATCAAAATATCAAACGAATACCAAATTCACATGACTACTAATAGCAAGACTTCTCCCTTGTCCTCAGGAAGAAATGTAATTTCTCACAAAGCATATTCATGTTCATAATCAGAGGGGTAATAATATGCATATAGGATCTGAACATATGATCTTCCACCAAATAAACCAACTAGCATCAACTGCAAGGAGTAATCAAGACCACTAGCAACCTACTAGCACCAATCCCGGACTTTGGGACAAGAATTGGATACAAGAGATGAACTAGGGTTTGGAGATGAGATGGTGCGGGTGAAGATGTTGATGGAGATTGCCCTCTCCCGATGATAGGAGCGTTGGTGATGACGATGGTGATGGTTTTCCCCTCCCGGAGGGAAGTATCCCCAGCATAATAGCTCTGTCGGAGCTCTAGATTGGTTCCGCCAAGGTTCCGCCTCGTGGCGGCGGAGTCTCGTCCCGAAAAGTTCCTCCTGATTTTTTTCTCATCGAAAGACTTCATATAGGAGAAGATGGACGTCGGAGAGCCACCAGGGAGCCCACGAGGTAGGGGGCGCACCCTAGGGGGGCGCCCCCCACCCTCGTGAGCAGGGTGTGGGCCCCCTGGCCTACATCTTTGGCGAGGATTTTTCTTTATTTATTTTAAGATGTTCCGTGGAGTTTCAGGACTTTTGGAGCTATGCAGAATATGTCTCTAATATTTGCTCCTTTTCCAGCCCAGAATTCGAGCTGCCAGCATGCTCCCTCCTTATGTAAACCTTGTAAAATAAGAGAGAATAGCCATAAGTATTGTGACATAAAGTGAAATAACAGTCCATAATGCAATAAATATTGATATAAAAGCATGATGCAAAATGGACGTATCAACTCCCCCAAGCTTAGACCTCTCTTGTCCTCAAGCGAAAAGCCGATAATAATAATAAATATGTCCTCATGTTTAGAGGTAGAGGCGTCGATAAAAATAAAATACGGACATGAAGGCATCATGATTATTCTCATAAAAGCAACATATATAGATTTTGTCATATGATTACTTATGTTCAAGTGATGATCTATTCACAATGCAAAAGTATAAATCATAAACCTTATTGGGCTCCGACAAACTATAGTCTCAGTCATTGAAGCAATTGCAATTTATCATAACATCGGAAAGAGTCTATGTCAGAGCTAAAAAGCAAGTCCACATACTCAACTATCATTTAGTCCTCCATAATTGCTAACACTCACGCAATACTTGTGGTTATGGAGTTTTAATCGGACACAGAGAAAGATAGGGGCTTATAGTTTTGCCCCACAACTTTTTACCTCAAGGGTAATGTCAACAATAATGGTTCATGCTCCCCTACATCCAATTAGATATATATATCATGTTCTTTCCAACATGCTGAGCTTGCCAAAGGATAAAATGAAAAAGAAAAGGTGAAGATCACCATGGCTCTTGCAATAGGTAGAAGATAATAATAAAGGATAGGCCCTTCGCAGAGGGAAGCAGAGGTTGCCATGCACTTTTATGGTTGGATGCATAAAATCTCAATGCGAAAGAACATCACTCTAGATTGCCCCTTGTGATATGAACCTTTATTATGCAGTCCGTCGCTTTTATTACTTCCACATCACAAGATCGTATAAAGCTTATTTCTCCCACACCAATCAATCATACATATTTAGAGCAATTTTTATTGCTTTGCACCGATGACAACTTACTTGAAGGATCTTAGTCAATCCATAGGTAGATATGGTGGACTCTCATGGCAAAACTGGTTTAAGGGTATTTGGAAGCACAAGTAGTATTTCTACTTGGTGCTGAGAATTTGGCTAGCATGAAGGGGAAAGGCAAGCTCAACAAGTTAGAGGATCCATGACAACATACTTTATCTCGGATATAAGAAAGACATAACTCATTACGTTGTCTTCCTTGTCCAACATCAACTCTTTAGCATGTGATATTTTAATGAGTGCTCCCAATCATAAAAGATGTCAATGATAATATATCTATATGTGAAACCTCTCTTTCCTTATTACTTCCTATTAATTGCAATGATAACCAAAGCTATGTCTGCCAACTCCCAACAACTTTTAATCATCATACTCTTTCTATGTGAAGTCATTACTCTCAATAAGATCAATATGAACTTTTTGTTTCTTTTTATTCTTCTTCTCTTTTCTTTTATTCACCCAATATCATGGCAAAATAATCAAGCCCTTGACTCAACACTAATCTTTATTATATATATAGCTCACGGACTCGATTACAAAGAAAGAACATAAAGCAAACTCAAAACTAGAGCATGCCATAAACTTTATTCTACTAGATCAAGATACTACTAATAGGATCGAACTAAGAAAAACGATAAAGATAGGAGTTGTGATGGTGATACGATACCGGGGCACCTCCCCCAAGCTTGGCAGTTGCCAAGGGGAGTGCACATACCCATGTGATTATATCTCCTTTGTCGGTGAAGAAGGTGGTGGTGATGTTGGCTTAGTTGATGGCTTAGACTTCTCCCTTAATTTGCGCTTGAGGATGGCATTTTGATCCCTCAGATTATCAATCTCCCACTCCAGGGTTAATATCTTTTTGCATAGGTCCTGCTTATTTTCCTGCAAGAGACGAAAAGGGATAAACTCGAACTTGGGTTTCTTTACCCTATCAGGGAGACTTGACTTTTTGAACTCCACCGTGCATGTCCCCGGGTTGAGGTAATGGTGCTTCATCTTCATCTGAGCTCGTCTCCTCCTTCCCCTTGGGTTCATAGTACTCTTCTTCCTCCATGGTCCATCCATCGTGTTCCACATCTCCATAGACCTTTGGATTTGCTAAGTAATCATCCACATAGCTTTCTCCTTCCGAATCCTGGGAAGACATGTTGATTTAATCTGCAACGGGACAGCTCGAAACGAAAACAGAGGATATTTGCGTGATACGGGAGTCAAAACTTTCCGGAGGTTATATAATGAATTTTTACCGACCAAAATACGTAACGTGCAAGAAAACGGAGTCTGGAAGGCACACGAGGTGCTCACAAGGTAGGGGGTGCGCCTAGAGGGGTAGGGAGCGCCCACCACCCTCGTGGGGCCCTCGTGTCCTTCCCGGACTGCTACCTATTTTTCTATTTTTCTAAATATTCCAAAACAGAGAAATATTGCCTTAAAAATTGTTTTGGACTCGGTTTACTTACCGTACCACATACCTATTCCTTTTCGGAGTCTGAAACGGTCTGGAAGGTGTCCCTTATGTATTCCTCCGGGGTTACGGTTTCAATAATATTGGTTTCAACATTTATGGGATTACCTGAGATATAATGTTTGATTCTTTGACCATTTACCACCTTCGGATTTGTGCCCTCGTTGTTGTTGATCTTTATGGCACCGGAACGATAGACCTCTTCGATAACATAGGGGCCTTCCCATTTAGAGAGAAGTTTGCCTGCAAAAAATCTTAAACGTGAGTTGTATAGCAATACATAATCACCTACATTAAACTCACGCTTTTGTATCCTTTTTTCATGCCATCTTTTAACTTTTTCTTTAAACAACTTGGCATTTTCATAAGCTTGGGTTCTCCATTCATCAAGTGAGTAGATATCAAATAACCTCTTCTCACCGGCAAGTTTAAAATCATAGTTATGCTCTTTAATAGCCCGATACGCCTTATGTTCTAGTTTGAGAGGTAAGTGACATGCTTTTCCATAAACCATTTTATACGGAGACATACCCATAGGATTTTTGTATGCAGTTCTATAAGCCCATAATGCGTCATCAAGTTTCTTGGACCAATTCTTTCTAGACCTATTAACAGTCTTTTGCAAAATTAATTTGAGCTCTCTATTGCTCAACTCTACTTGACCACTAGACTGAGGGTGATAAGGGGATGCAATTCTATGATTAACATCATATTTAGCAAGCATTTTACGGAAAGCACCATGAATAAACTGTGAACCACCATCAGTCATTAAATATCTAGGGACTCCAAACCTCGAAAAAATAACTTCTTTAAGCATTTTAATAGAAGTGTTATGATCAGCAATACTAGTTGGAATAGCTTCTACCCACTTAGTAACGTAATCAACAACAACTAAAATATGTGTGTATCCACTAGAGGCAGGAAAAGGTCCCATATAATCAAAGCCCCAAACATCAAACGGTTCAATAACAAGAGAATAATTCATAGGCATTTCTTGACGTCTACTAATATTACCAATTCTTTGACATTCATCACAAGACAAGACAAACTTACTGGCATCCTTGAAGAGAGTAGGCCAATAAAAACTAGATTGCAATACCTTATGTGCAGTTCTATCTCCAGCATGGTGTCCTCCATAAGACTCGGAGTGACACTTGCGTAGGATCTGTTCCTGTTCATGCTCAGGTACACAACGTCCAATAACACCATCTACTCCTTCTTTATAAAGATGTGGGTCATCCCAAAAGTAATGTCTCAAGTCATAGAAAAACTTTTTCTTTTGCTGGTATGTGAAGCTAAGTGGTATAAACTTAGCAACAATATAATTAGCATAATCAGCATATCATGGAGTACTAGGAGAAGTACTTATAACATTTAATTGTTCATTAGGAAAGCTATCATTAATAGGTAGTGGGTCATCAAGAATATTTTCTAACCTAGACAAGTTGTCTGCAACGGGGTTCTCAGCTCCTTTCCTATCAACAATATGCAAATCAAATTCTTGTAGCAAGAGAACCCATCTAATAAGTCTAGGTGTAGCATCTTTCTATTCCATAAGGTATTTAATAGCAACATGATCAGTGTGAATAGTTACTTTAGAATCAACAATATAAGGTCTGAACTTATCACAAGCAAATACAACTGCTAAAAGCTCTTTTTTAGTCGTAGCATAATTTATTTGAGCATTGTCTAGAGTCTTACTAGCATAATGAATAACATTTAATTTCTTATCAACTCTTTGCCCTAGAACAGCACCTACAACATAATCACTAGCATCACACATAATTTCAAAGGGTAAATTCCAATCAGGTGGCTGAACAACAGGTGCAGAGACTAATGCTTTCTTAAGTATTTCAACTGCTTCTACACAATCATCATCAAAGACAAATGGTATATCTTTTTGCAATAAATTAGTAAGAGGCCGAGAATTTTTTGAGAAGTCCTTAATGAACCTCCTGTAAAATCCGGCGTGACCAAGGAAACTTCTTATACCTTTGATGTCCTTGGGACATGGCATCTTCTCAATAGCATCGACCTTGGCTTTATCAACTTCAATACCTCTTTAAGAAACTTTATGCCCCAAGACAATACCTTCATTAACCATAAAGTGGCACTTTTCCCAATTCAAGCAAGATTAGTTTCTTCACATCTCCGCAAAACTAGATCAAGATTGCTCAAGCAATCGTCAAGAGAGGAACCATAGACGGAAAAGTCATCCATGAAAACCTCACAAATCTTTTCACAAAAGTCAGAGAATATAGCCATCATGCATCTTTGAAAGGTAGCAGGTGCATTACATAAACCAAAAGGCATACGTCTATAAGAAAAAGTACCAAAAGGGCATGTAAAAGTAGTTTTTGATTGATCACTAGCCGACACAGGTATTTGAGAGAAACCAGAATAACCATCTAGAAAGCAATAGTGTGTATGTTTGCATAATATTTCTAGCATTTGATCAATAAAAGGTAAGGGGTAATGATCTTTCTTAGTAGCCTTATTTAATGTACGGAAATCAATTACCATTCTATAACCTATAATAATTCTTTGTGGAATCAACTCATCTTTATCATTAGGAACAATAGTAATACCTCCCTTCTTTGGGACACAATGGACATGACTTACCCACTGACTATCAGCAACGAGATAAATTATACCTGCCTCCAGAAGCTTGAGTATTTATTTTCTTACCACTTCATTAATTTTAGGATTCAAACATCGTTGAGGATCACGGTTTGGCATCTGCTTCCAAATTTATTTTATGTTGACATAGAGTGGGACTAATGCCCTTAAGACCATCAAGAGTATATCCAATAGCAGCATGATGCTTCTTCAGAGTTTTCAATAATCTTTCTTCTTCATGCTCTGTAAGGTTAGCACTAATAATAACAGGATATGTCTTCTTTTCGTCAAGATAAGCATATTTAAGATTATCAGGCAACGGTTTAAGCTCGAACACGGGATCACCCTTGGGTGGAGGAGGATCCCCTAAAATTTCAACAGGCAAATTGTGTTGCAGAATAGGTTCCTATTTAAAGAATACTTCATCTATTTGCCTTCTTTCATTCATGAACATATCATTTTCATGGTCTAGCAAATAGTAGGTAATTCTTCCTCACGATGTTGTTTACTAAATTTAGAGAAATTAAACTCATGAACCATATCACCTAAGCCAATAGTAACAACATTCTTTTTGCAATCTATCATAGCATTAACCATGTTCAAGAAGGGTCTACCAAATGTAATGGGACAAAAGCTATCTTGCGGAGAAGTAAGAACAAGAAAATCAGCAGGATATTTAGTTTTCCCACACAAGACTTCAACATCTCTAACAATTCCCATCGCTAAAATAGTATCTCTATTGGCAAGTTTAATTGTGACATCAATATCTTCTAACTCAGCAGGTGCAATTTCATGCTTGATTTCTTTATACAAGTCATAAGGTATAACACTAGCACTAGCACCCATATCACATAAGCCATGATAACAATGTTCTCCTATTTTAACAGAAATAACAGGCATGCCTACCACAGGTCTATGTTTATCTTTATCACAAGGTTTAGCAATTCTAGCAGTTTCACCTTCGAACTGAATAAGATGCCCATCAATATTATCAGACAAGAGATCTTTAACAATAGCAATATTAGGTTCTACTTTAACTTGCTCAGGAGGTGTATAAGTTCTAATATTGCTCTTACGAACAACAGTTGATGCTTTAGCATGATCCTTTATTCTAACAGGGAAACGTGGTTTCTCAATATAGGAAGTAGGAACAGTATCATCATTATAAGTGACAGTCTTTTCTTCAACTTTAATAGGTCCAACTACTTTTGCTTCTATGGGAGGATGATATTTAAACCACTTCTCCTTAGGGAGATCAACATAAGTAGAAAAAGATTCACAGAAAGAAGCTACTATCTCAGAGTCAAGTCCATATTTAGTGCTAAACTTACGGAAAATATTGGTGTCCATAAAAGATTTAACACAATCAAACTTAGTTGTCATACCTGACTCCTTATCTTCATCGAGGTCCCAATCTTCAGAGTTGCATTTAATTCTATCCAATAAATTCCATCTGAATTCAATAGTCTTCATCATAAAAGAGCCAGCACAAGAAGTATCGAGCATGGTTTGATTATTATGAGAAAGCCGAGCATAAAAACTTTGCATAATTATTTCTCTCGAGAGCTCATGATTGGGGCATGAATATAACATTGATTTAAGCCTCCCCCAAGCTTGAGCGATGCTTTCTCCTTCGCGAGGCCAGAAATTATATATATAATTGCGATCACGATGAACAAGATGCATAGGGTAATAATTTTGATGAAATTCCAATTTCAATCTTTTATAGTTCCATGATTTCATATCATCACATAGACTATACCATATCAATGCATCTCCCTTCAAAGATAAAGGGAAGACCTTCTTCTTAGCAACATCATCGAGTATACCTGCAAGCTTAAATAATCCACAAACTTCATCCACATATATTAAGTGCTCATCAGGATGCTTTTGTTCCATCTCCTGTAAAAGGGTTAGCTAGCAGTTTTTCCATCATACCCGAAGGAAATTCAAAAGGAGTTTCATTTTCAATAGGTTCAGTAGGTTGAGGAGCAACTCTTTGCTCTACTGGACGGGGTGAAGATACCCCGAACAAGCCCCTCAGAGAATTACTTTCCATAGTAGCAAGTGACAGTAAATTTCAGCACACTATATAAATTTTTCCTTACCAAATTCCACCTACCAAAGCGCTACACTCCCTGGCAACGGCGCCAGAAAAGAGTCTTGATGACCCATAAGTATAGGGGATATATCATAGTCCTTTTGATAAGTAAGAGTGTCGAACCCAACGAGGAGCAGAAGGAAATGATAAGCGGTTTTCAGCAAGGTATTCTCTGCAAGTACTGAAATAAGTGGTAACAGATAGTTTTTGTGATAAGATAAATTGTAACGAGAAACAAGTAACAAAAGTAAATAAAGTGCAGCAAGGTGGCCCAATCTTTTTTGTAGCAAAGGACAAGCTGGAACAAACTCTTATATAGGGAAAGGCGGTCCCGAGGACACATGGGAATATCGTCAAGCTAGGTTTCATCACGTTCATATGATTCGCGTTCGATACTTTGCTAATTTGATATGTGGGTGGACCGGTGCTCGGGTGCTGTTCTTACTTGAACAAGCATCCCACTTATGATTAACCTCTATTGCAAGCATCTGCAACTACAACAAAAGTATTAAGGTAAACCTAACCATAGCATGAAACATGTGGATCCAAATCAGCCCCTTACGAAGCAACGCATAAACTAGGGTTTAAGGTTCTGTCACTCTAGCAACCCATCATCTACTTATTACTTCCCAATGCCTTCCTCTAGTTCCAAATAATGGTGTAGTGTTATGTAGTCGACATTCACATAACACCACTAGAGGCTAGACAACATACATCTTATCAAAATATCAAACGAATACCAAATTCAAATGACTACTAATAGCAAGACTTCTCCCTTGTCCTCAGGAACAAACGTAATTACTCACAAAGCATATTCATGTTCATAATCAGAGGGGTAATAATATGCATATAGGATCTGAACATATGATCTCCCACCAAATAAACCAACTAGCATCAAATACAAGGAGTAATCAACACTACTAGCAACCTACTAGCACCAATCCCGGACTTTGGGACAAGAATTGGATACAAGAGATGAACTAGGGTTTGGAGATGAGATGGTGCTGGTGAAGGTGTTGATGGAGATTGCCCTCTCCCGATGAGAGGAGCGTTGGTGATGACGATGGTGATGATTTCCCCCTCCCGGAGGGAAGTATCCCCGGCAGAACAGCTCTGCCAGAGCTCTAGATTGGTTCCGCCAAGGTTCCACCTCGTGGCGGCGGAGTCTCGTCCCGAAAAGTTCCTCCTGATTTTTTTCTCATGGAAAGACTTCATATAGGAGAAGATGGACGTCGGAGAGCCACCAGGGGGCCCACGAGGTAGGGGGCGCGCCCTAGGGGGGCACCCCTTACCCTCGTGAGCAGGGTGTGGGCCCCCTAGCCTTCATCTTTGGCGAGGATTTTTCTTTATTTATTTTAAGATGTTCCGTGGAGTTTCACGACTTTTGGAGTTGCGCGGAATAGGTCTCTAATATTTGCTCCTTTTCCAGCCCAGAATTCCAGCTGCCGACATTCTCCCTCCTTATGTAAACCTTGTAAAATAAGAGAGAATAGCCATAAGTATTGTGACATAAAGTGAAATAATGGTCCATAATGCAATAAGTATTGATATAAAAGCATGAGGCAAAATGGACCTATTCAATGTAGAAAATTCAAAGTGCTCAGTGTTCGGCTGGACCGAACTATGGGCAAACGCATCTTTGGACAACAATAAGTACCATCTGGGACTTATCCGGCATCAAGCTAATTTATTACGGCAACTTCTCAAAATCCTCTCTCAAGGGCCCGTCAGTCGATCACTATTACCTCTAATATGTTACATTGTGTTTCTATTCCTATGTATGCTGCCGAGCTAGGAGTTTATCCTCGGGCCGATTTCACGACATGAGTCTCAGAAGCTACTAGGATCAATGGTTTCATATTTTCCTTTAGGTGCATCATGGATTTTAGGCTGACAGACACATTGAGGGCATCCATAGAGGGCATTTCCAAGATTAAGCTCGGCTAAATTCGTTCAATCTTTTAATAGATCAAGGTAGTTTATGACACCTCGAACGCTGACCATCGTTGGAGCTCAGAAGTAGTCCGGCATAAAGCTTGGATTCGAATGGCTCGTTCCATAGAGAAATTTTTAGCATTAAACTCGGATAACCTCCTTCAAACTTTTTCAAGCCAAGGTGATCTATGACACCTCGGATATGGTCCGGCATTGGAGCTAGGATATAGTCTGGCGTTGGAGCTTGGATACAGTCCGATGTTGGAGCTCGGATATAGTCCGGTGTTGGTGCTCTGCTGCAAAAGATATCTCGAATGCAGTCCAACATTGGAGCTCGGATGCAAGAAGACACCGCCGCATGGGAACAACTTCAAACCCGAGGTGGGCGTAAAAATAACAAGGCATTGATAACGGCCGATAACTTAGAGGGGTTCCTCAGTGTAACAGCCCCAAAATTGGGTTATCAATTTTTGTGATGTTATTCCTTCCTAGCACTCATTTTTCAAAAATTTCCCCTGAGTTTGATGGGTGACTCTGACAATTCTTTTCATTTTCAAACTTTTCCAAAAAAACCTTGTTGATGTATTTGTCAGTGGGAAAGCCCTCATCTACATCATCTCAACCCTCTCAAACCCTAATTCCAAAGTTTTGGAATTTGGATATGCCCTTTGTGCATACAAAGGAGCCATCATTTTCCTTGATCTGTTGATCCTCCCAATTGTTTCCAGAGATCCTCCTATGTTTTTGAACCTTGGATGAGCAAAAATATTGCTAAGTCCCATGCAATATTTTTGAATTGTGATTTATTCCTTTTCTTGCCTTTATGAGGAATAAAACCCAAAGGAATAGCTAGCCATCTCCTAAATTCATGAGAATTGGTGGAGTTGATGCTTATGCCTAATACAAGGTCTGGCAAATATATTGGCCATAATTAAAATAGGGAAAATTGCCTTTTATTATTTAATGCCAATATTCCATCTATGCCACTTTCTAAAGGAACTACCATTTTTATAGCAGGGAAAATTCCCACATAAATTGTGGATCTTGTCATTGCTATATAATTACTAGTTCCATCCTTATCTCATGTTCCACAGATCAAAAATGGAGCACATGATCCAATGCAAGTTTCTGCCTTCTCTGAAATTTTGCAAAGGAAGTGCTTTATTCCTAATCCCAATGGAGCTGCAATTTGGCAGGTTGTTAACATTGTTAAATAACCCATGGATGCCAAATATGAGCTCAATCCATTCATCCTAGCTCCCTGTGCAATTTTTCAAAGTTTCTGACCAGAACACAACTTTGTGAAGGAAGTACCTTCATAGAGTTTCCAAATGGGATGAAACTTTTCCATCCTCTCAAGTATCTCAAATCATTAGCATCCACCTAAATTTAATTCATTGCCTTGAACTATGTGAGCACAGGAGCAATTCTTGGTTTCTGTCAAAATTATCATTTTGTGAAGCAAGTGTATTTTATCTTGCTCCATTATGGCTAAAACTTTTTCTATACCTTCTCCTATCCATATGATCCATCTCCCCAAGGTTTTGGTTCATTTCAATTAACCATTTGCCTTGAGGAATTTCCTCAAGTTTCTGGACTGAGGAGATGTTTGTGAAACAACTACCAGTTTGGCAAGTCCATTTGGTACGAAAGCTTTACAGCATCATGGTATGCTCAAGTCATTAAGCTTTGCCAAGTTTTAGCTCAATCCATCACTCCTAGTAAGTGCTTCTTCCTGATGTAGTTTCTGGGTCAGGTTTAGCAGTTGCACAGCAACTATGCTAAATCCTTGACAAAATGATTTCATAACTTATAGGACCATAGTCCTTTCTACCCTAAGCCTCTCAGACATCAATTTTACCTTTTACCCTCTCTGGTTTAATCTCTAGGGTGTGGCCAGGTTTGCAACAGCAAACTTGTGAAGCTCGGTTTACTCAGCTCCATTTGGCTCGCCCGATCCTTTACCGTAGTAACACTCCCTCTTCGAAGTACTATGCAATAGACATGAGCTGGCATCGGTAAAAACCCCGGAGCGCGCCTTGACCGTGGTGATCATGGGTGTAACCAGCCCAAAATAGTGGTCTAGCCACTGTTCCGTCGTCATCACTGCCTCGACCGGCTCTGGCCTCACCATTAATGTCCTACATCTCCCTCTCGACGTCTTATTCCCCCTGGAACTCTGGGCCCCTTCGTTTTCTTCTCCGACGAGCCGTGCCAATGACCGGAACAGTGCGCTCCTGTGCATCATCGCTTTCCTCCCCGGTGTCCCCTTCCTCCGTTCATCTCCGAGCGCTGCTCATCTCTGTGAGCCTCTGGCGCTCGTCTGCTTCCCCATCGTCACCTTCCCGCCGCTTCCAGTGAGCCTTGGTCGCGCCTGCCGACACTGCGCCCCTCCCCGGCGCACGGACACGTCGCCTGCCGCGTGCCACCTCCTCCACTCCTTCCCGAGCTCGCCCCGCGGCTATAAATAGCGGCACCGAGCTCTCTTGCAGTCCTCAAGCCTCCCCAAGCAACTCACCCCTCCCCGGAGTCACTCTGTGACCACCACCGTCGCCATCGCCGCCGCCTCGGGTCTCACCCGAGTTCAGTGATCCCGAGCTCCCCTCGCCGTTCCTCCACCACCATCGCACCCCCCATACTCCAGCAAGCCTCTCCGTGGCCTCGGCCTCTTCCCTTCCCCACCGGCGGCCGAATCCACTCTCCGCCGTGGGCCGTGCAACTCCCTCCCTGGTGTTCCTCGGCGGAAGCTAGCACCACCCCGAGGTGCCCCTTGATGTCTACTACACAACCTTCTTATTGTAGACGTTGTTGGGTCTCCAAGTGCAGTGGTTTGTAGGACAGTAGAAAATTTCCCTCAAGTGGATGACCTAAGGTTTATCAATCCGTAGGAGGCGTCGGATGAAGATGGTCAGCAACCCTGCAACCAAATAATAAAGAGTCTCTTGTGTCCCCAACACACCTAATACAATGGTAAATTGTATAGGTGCACTAGTTCGGCGAAGAGACGGTGATACAAGTGGTATATGGATGGTAGATAATAGTTTTTGTAATCTGAAAATATAAAAACAGCAAGGTAACGAAAGATAAAAGTGAGCACAAACGGTATTGCAATGCTAGGAAACAAGGCCTAGGGTTCATACTTTCACTAGTGCAAGTTCTCGCAACAATAATAACATAATTGGATCACACAACTATCCCTCAACATGCAACAAAGTGTCACTCCAAAGTAACTAATATCGGAGAACAAACGAATAGATTATGGTAGGGTACGAAACCACCTCAAATTTATTCTTTGCAATCAATCCGTTGGGCTATTCCTATAAGTGTCACAAACATCCCTAGAGTTCATACTAGAATAACACCTTAAGACACAAATCAACCAAAACCCTAATGTCACCTAGATACTCCAATGTCACCTCAAGTATCCGTGGGTATGATTATACGATATGCATCACACAATCTCAGATTCATCTATTCAACCAACACATAGAACCTCAAAGAGTGCCCCAAAGTTTCTACCGAAGAATCATGACGAAAACGTGTGCCAACGCCTATGCATAGGTTCATGGGCGGAACCTGCAAGTTGATCACCAAAACATACATCAAGTGAATCACATGATATCACATTGTCACCACAGATACGCACGGCAAGACATACATCAAGTGTTCTCAAATATTTAAAGACTAAATCCGATAAGATAACTTCAAAGGGGAAACTCAATCCATTACAAGAGAGTAGAGGGGGGAGAAAACATCATAGGATCCAAATATAATAGCAAAGCTTGCAATACGTCATGCTCGTATCACCTCAAGAACACGAGAGAGAGAGAGAGAGATCAAACACATAGCTACTGGTACATACCCTCAGCCCTGAGGGAGAACTACTCCCTCCTCATCATGGAAAGCACCGGGATGATGAAGATGGCCACCGGAGAGGGATTCCCCCTCCGGCAGGGTGCCGGAACGGGTCTAGATTAGCTTTCGGTGGCTACGGAGGCTTTTGGCGGCAGAACTCCCGATCTATTGTGCTCCCCGATCGTTTTAGGGTATATGGAGATATATAGGAGGAAGAAGTACGTCAGGGGAGCCACGAGGGGCCCACGAGGGTGGAGGGCACACCCAGGGGGGTGGGTGCGCCCCCTACCTCATGGCTTCCTCGTTGCTTCCCTTACGTGGACTCCAAGTCTCCCGGGTTGCTTTCCTTCAAAAAATAAGTTCCGTGAAGTTTCAGGTCAATTGGACTACGTTTGATTTTCCTTTTCTACGATACTCTAAAACAAGGAAAAAAAAATAGAAACTGGCACTAGGCTCTAGGTTAATAGGTTAGTCCCAAAAATCATATAAAATAGCATATAAATGCATATAAAACATCCAAGCTTGATAATATAATAGCATGGAACAATCAAAAATTATAGATACATTGGAGACGTATCAGCATCCCCAAGCTTAATTCCTGTTCGTCCTCGAGTAGGTAAATGATAAAAACAGAATTTTTGATGTGGAATGCTACCTAACATATTTCTCTAAGTAATTATTTTTATTGTGGCATGAATGTTCAGATCCATAAGATTCAAGACAAAAGTTTAATATCGACATAAAACAATAATACTTCAAGCATACTAACTAAGCAATCATGTCTTCTCAAAATAACATGGCCAAAGAAAGCTATCCCTACAAAATCATATAGTCTGGCTATGCTCCATCTTCACCACACAACATATTTAAATCATGCACAACCCTGATGACAAGCCAAGCAATTGTTTCATAATTTTGATGTTCTCAAAAATTTTCAATCCTCACGCAATATATGAGCGTGAGCCATGGATATAGCACTATAGGTGGAATAGAAGGGTGGTTGTGGAGAAGACAAAAAGGAGAAGATAGTCTCACATCAACTAGGCATATCAACAGGCTATGGAGATGCCCATCAATAGATATCAATGTGAGTGAGTAGGGATTGCCATGCAACGGATGCACTAGAGCTATAAGTATATGAAAGCTCAACAAAAGAAACTAAGTGGGTGTGCATCCAACTTGCTTGCTCACGAAGACCCAGGGCATTTTGAGGAAGCCCATCATTGGAATATGCATGTCAAGTTCTATAATGAAAAATTCCCACTAGTATATGGAAGTGATAAGATAGGAGACTCTCTATTATGAAGATCATGGTGTTACTTTGAAGCACAAGTGTGGTAACAGGATAGTGGCATTTCCCCTTCTCTTTTTTTCTCTCATTTTTTTATTTTTTATTTTTTTTATTTGGGCCTTCTCCTTTTTTATGGCCTCTTTTCTCTTTTTTTATTTGGGATTCTTGGGCCTCTTTTATTTTTTTTATTTTCGTCCGGAGTCTCATCCAGACATGTGGGGGAATCATAGTCGCCATCATCCTTTCCTCACTTGGACAATGCTCTAATAATGATGATCATCACAATTTTATTTACTTACAACTCGATACTTAGAACAAGATAGGACTCTATATGAATGCCTCCGGCGGTGTACCGGGATATGCAATGAACCAAGAGTGACATGTATGAAAGAATTATGAACGGTGGCTTTGCCACAAATACTATGTCAACTACATGATCATGCTAAGCAATATGACAATGATGAATGTGTCATGATAAATGGAATGGTGGAAAGTTGCATGGCAATATATCTCGGAATGGCTATGGAAATGCCATAATAGGTAGGTATGGTGGCTATTTTGAGGAAGGTAAATGGTGGGTTTATGGTACCGGTGAAAGTTGCCCGTACTAGAGAGGCTAGCAATGGTGGAAGGGTGAGAGTGCGTATAATCCATGGACTCAACATTAGTCATAAATAACTCACATACTTATTGCAAAAATCTATTAGTTATCGAAACAAAGTACTACGCGCATGTTCCTAGGGGGATAGATTGTTAGGAAAAGACCATCGCTCGTCCCCGACCGCCACTCATAAGGAAGACAATCAATAAATAAATCATGCTCCGACTTCATCACATAACTGTTCACCATACGTGCATGCTACAGGAATCACAAAATTTAACACAAGTATCTCTCAAATTCACAACTACTCACTAGCATGACTCTAATATTACCATCCTATCTAAAACAATCATCAAGTATCAAACTTCTCATAGTATTCAATGCACTCTATATGAAAGTTTTTATTATATCTCTCTTGGATGCCCATCATATTAGGACTAATTTCATAACCAAAGCAAATTACCATGTTGTTTAGGACTCTCAAAATAATATAAGTGAAGTATGAGAGTTCATCTATTTCTACAAAATAAAACTACCACCATGCTCTAAAAGATATAAGTGAAGCACTAGAGAAAACAACAAACTACTCCAAAAATATAAGTGAAGATCAATGAGTAGTTGAATAATTATGCAACTATGTGAAGACTCTCTAACATTTAAGAATTTCAGATCTTTGTATTTTATTAAAACAGAAAGCAAAACAAAACAAGACGAAAGAGGGGATGCCTTCCAGGGCATTCCCAAGCTTAGGCTCTTGGTTGTCCTTGAATATTACCTTGGGGGTGCCTTGGGCATCCCCAAGATTAGGCTCTTGCCACTCCTTATTCCATAGTCCATCAAATCTTTACCCAAAATTTGAAAACTTCACAACACAAAACTTAACAGAAAACTCGTGAGCTCCGTTAGCGAAACAAAACAAAACACCACTTCAAGGTACTGTAATGAACTCATTCTTTCTTTATCTTTGTGTTAAACCTACTATATTCCAACTTCTCTATGGCTTATAAACTCTTTTACTAGCCATAGATTCATCAAAATAAGTAAACAACACATGAAAAACAGAATCTATCAAAAACAGAACCGTCTGTAGTAATCTGGATCAAATGCAAACTTCTGGAACCCCAAAAATTCTAAAATAAATTTCTATACGTGAGTAATTTATATATTAATCATCTTCAAAAGGAATTAAGTAAATAGCACTCTCCAATAAAAATGGCAGAAATTCTCGTGAGTGCTAAAGTTTCTGTTTTTTACAGCAAGATCAAAAAGACTTTCCCCAAGTCTTCCCAATGGTTCTACTTGGCACAAACGCTAATTAAAACATAAAAACTCAATAATAACAGTGGCTAGATAAATTACTTATTTCTAAACAGGAGCAAAAAGCAAGTAACAAAAATAAAATTGGGCTGCCTCCCAACAAGCGCTATCGTTTAACGCCCCTAGCTAGGCATGATAATTTCAATGATGCTCACATAAAAGATAAGAATTGTAACATAAAGAGAGCATCATGAAAAATATGACTAGCACATTTAAGTCTAACCCACTTCCTATGAATAGGGGTTTTGTGAGAAAACAACTTGTGGGAACAAGAATCAACTTGCATAGGAAGGTAAAACAAGCATAGAGAGGAAACTTGATATTATTGCAATTCCTACAAGCATATGGTCCTCCCTCACAATAATTTTCAATAGCATCATGAATCAATTCAACAATATAACCATCACGTAAAGCATTCTTTTCATGATCTACAAGCATATAAAATCTACTACTCTCCACATAAGCAAAATTCTTCTCATGAATATTAGTGGGAGCAAACTCAACAAAATAATTATCATGTGAGGCATAATCCAATTGAAAAATAAAATCATGATGAAAAGTTTCATGGATATCATTATTCTTTATAGCATACAAGTCATCACAATAATCATCACAGATAGCAACTCTGTTCTCATAATCAATTGGAACCTCTTTCGGAATAGTGGATTCATCACTAAATAAAGTCATGACCTCTCCAAATCCACTTTCATCAATATAATCATCATAAATAGGAGGCATGCTTTCATCATAATAAATTTGCTCATCAAAACTTGGGGGACAAAAAATATCATCTTCATCAAACATAGCCTCCCCAAGCTTGTGGCTTTGCATATTATTATAATCATGGATATTCAAGGAATTCGTACTAACAACATTGCAATCATGCTCATCATTAAAATATTTAGTGCCAAACATTTTAATGCATTCTTCTTCTAACACTTTGGCACAATTTTCCTTTCCATCATACTCATGAAAGATATTAAAAAGATGAAGCGTATGAGGCAAACTAATTCCATATTTTTTTTGTAGTTTTGTTTTATAAACTAAACTAGTGCTAAAACAAGAAACAAAAAAATTCTATTGCAAGATCTAAAGATATACCTTCAAGCACTCACCTCCCCGGCAACGGCGCCAGAAAAGAGCTTGATGTCTACTACACAACCTTCTTCTTGTAGATGTTGTTGGGTCTCCAAGTGCATAGGATTGTAGGACAGTGGCAAATTTCCCTCGAGGGGATGACCTAAGGTTTATCAATCCGTATGAGGCGTAGGATGAAGATGGTCTCTCTCAAGCAACCCTGCAACCAAATAACAAAGAGTCTCTTGTGTCCCCAACACACCCAATACAATGGTAAATTGTATAGGTGCACTAGTTCGGCGAAGAGATGGTGATACAAGTGGTATACAGATGGTAGATAATAGTTTTTGTAATCTGAAAATATAAAAACAGCAAGGTAACGAATGATAAAAGTGAGCACAAACAGTATTGCAATGCTAGGAAACAAGGCCTAGGGTTCATACTTTCACTAGTGCAAGTTCTCGCAACAATAATAACATAATTGGATCACATAACTATCCCTCAACATGCAACAAAGAGTCACTCCAAAGTCACTAATAGAGGAGAACAAACGAATAGATTATGGTAGGGTATGAAACCACCTCAAAGTTATTCTTTCCAATCAATCTGTTGGGCTATTCCTATAAGTGTCACAAACAGCCCTAGAGTTCGTACTAGAATAACACCTTAAGACACAAATCAACCAAAACCCTAATGTCACCAAGATACTCCAATGTCACCTCAAGTATCCGTGGGTATGATTATACGATATGCATCACACAATCTCAGATTCATCTATTCAACCAACACATAGAACCTCAAAGAGTGCCCCAAAGTTTCTACCGGAGAATCACGACGAAAAAGTGTGCCAACCCCTGTGCATAGGTTCATGGGCGGAACCCGCAAGTTGATCACCAAAACATACATCAAGTGAATCACATGATATCCCATTGTCACCACAGATACGCACGGCAAGACATACATCAAGTGTTCTCAATTCTTTAAAGACTCAATCCGATAAGATAACTTCAAAGGGGAAACTCAATCCATTACAAGAGAGTAGAGGGGGGAGAAAACATCATAGGATCCAAATATAATAGCAAAGCTCGCGATACATCAAGATCGTATCACCTCAAGAACACGAGAGAGAGAGAGAGATAGAGAGAGAGAGAGAGATCAAACACATAGCTACTGGTACATACCCTCAGCCCTGAGGGAGAACTACTCCCTCCTCGTCATGGAGAGCACCGGGATGATGAAGATGGCCACTGGAGAGGGATTCCCCCTCCGCGGGGTGCCAGAACGGGTCTAGATTGGCTTTCGGTGGCTACGGAGGATTCTGGCGGCGGAACTCCCGATCTATTGTGCTCCCCGATCGTTTTTGGGTATATCACTAGTAGAAAAGGGGTCAAACGTGAAGCACATTAGTGCCGGTTTGAATTTGAGCTGGCACTAATGTGTACATTTGTGCCGGTTCCAACGGCTAGCCGGGCCGCTCTCATTAGTACCGGTTCGTGGCGAACATTTAGCACCGGTTCGTGCCATGAACCGGTACTAAAGTGAGTGGTGGCAAGATGTTGTCAGTCCGGGGCCCCTCCAGCACCTTTAGTATCGGGTCATATCACGAACCGGTACTAAAGGTCGTCCTACATAGACCCTTCGTCCACCCGAGCTCGCTCTGTTCTTCCCCTTTCCCCTCTCCTCTCTGTTCTTTTCCCTCTTCCTCTCAAGCTCATCACACATTTTGCCCAAAATTTGTCAAGATTTGAAGGGCCCCATCCATTCAAATGATCACAAAGGTTAGCAACTTTTTCCTTTCATCTCTCATTGCTAGATTAGCTCGTGCAATGCTTTATATAGTGATTGATTTTTGAGTTTAGTAATTTGGGAGGAATTATATATATGTGCTAGTATTTGATTTATATGCAATCTGAGGTCAAAATAACACTTAGTTTGCATATGTAGGTGTGGTTTACTTAGTACCTTCTAAATCTCCGTCGTAACCACCGTCGATCGCTCGCAACATCCCGTCGCCGGCACCACCTTGTGGTGAGCCTCTTGTTCATGAAGTTTTATATAAAAAATTGATGTTTGTGTGATTTGGATATATAGTTACTTGTATAATTATCTTATCCATATGTTGTTTGTTATACATAGTGCCATGGTTTTGATATCCGTCCCCGTCGGCCCTCGTCCGGGTTATGATTCGGATGTGGTATATTCTCTTTTAAAACTATTCATTGCATTTCGTGTTTATGAAAAATTATGCCCATCAAGTTGACATAGATATTTGTATGTAGGAGGTAGTTGAACCGGAAATTCCAACCGACCCTATTGTCGAGAGGATAATTTAGTTGAAAGAGAAAACGAGTATTTGAAGGAAAAATTGAAAAGGATTGAGGGGGAGAAGATGGAATTGGAGTTGCATGTTGCCGATGTCGTCGATGATCACAAGATTAAGATGGAGAAAATGCGCTTGAAGATTAGAAAGATTAGAAAATATGCCATTCATAGTGAGGCTTTGTATCATTATGCTGATGGATCAATTGTTACCTTAGTTGCGATCTTGATCGCATTTGTTGTTGCATTTAAATTCTTTAGCTAGAGAGTTATTTGTTTGTTGCATCTAAGTGTTGTATGATCTTTATGTATGAACTTTATGTATTGTATTAATTTGATGTTTTCGGTGCTGTGTATTGAAGATGAGCCAGCAATGGATGTACGATGACCGATGCTCTCTCGAGTTCATTAATGGCATGCATTCTTTTCTGCTTGCGGCTGAGGCAAACAAGCGAGCGGATGGTTTTATGCCTTGTCCATGTGTTGGCTGTAAGAATGGTCACAATTACTCTACGTCAAGAACCATTCACGTCCACCTGTTTGAGTCCGGTTTCATGCCCCACTATAATGTTTGGACCAAGCATGGAGAAAGAGGGGTTATGATGGAAGACAATGAAGAAGAAGAGGATGACGACAGCTATCCTGGCCATGGGTTCCCTGAATACGATGATACAACAACGAGGGAAGAAGCAGAGCCGGTAATGCGGGAAGAAGCTGAGCCGGCAATGCGGGAAGAAGCTGAAGAAGAGGCATCAGATGAGCCCGTTCATGATCTAGGTCGGGCCATTGCCGATGCAAAGAGAAACTGCGCAAGTGATTTGGAGAAGAAGAAGTTGCAGCGCATGTTAGAGGATCACAAAAAATTGTTGTATCCGAATTGCGTAGGTGACAAGAAAAAGCTGGGCACCACACTAGAATTGCTGCAATGGAAGGAAGAGAATGGTGTATCTGACAAGGGATTTGGAAAGTTGTTGGTAATGATAAAGGATATGCTTCCAAAGGATAACGAATTGCCCGAGAGTACGTACGAAGCAAAGAAGGTTGTCTGCCCTCTAGGGTTAGAGGTGCAGAAGATACATGCATGCCCTAATGATTGCATCCTCTACCGCGGTGAGTACGAGGATTTGCACGCTTGCTCGGTATGCAGTGCATTGCGCTATAAGATCAGCCGAGATGACCCTGGTGATGTCGAGGGCGAGCGCCCCAGGAAGACGATTCCTGCCAAGGTGATGTCGTAAGCTCCTATAATACCACGGTTGAAACGTTTGTTCCAAAACAAAGAGCATGCCAAGGCGATGCAAAGGCACAGAGAAGACCGTAAGAAAGACGGAAAGTTGAGAGTACCCGCTGACGGGTCGCAGTGGAGAAAAATCGAAAGAAAGTACGGGAAGGAGTTTGTAGATGACGCAAGGTACGTATGGTTTGGTCTAAGCGCAGATGGCATTAATCCTTTTGGGGAGCAGAGCAGCAACCATAGCACCTGGCCTGTGACTCTATGTTTGTATAACCTTCCTCCTTGGTTGTGCATGAAGCGGAAGTTCATTATGATGCCAGTGCTCATCCAAGGCCCTAAGAAACCCGGCAACAACATTGATGTGTACCTAAGTCCATTAGTTGAAGAACTCTTACAACTGTGGAATGGAACAGGTGTACGTGCGTGGGATGAGCACATGGGGGAAGAATTTGACCTAAAGGCATTGCTGTTCATGACCATCAATGATTGGCTTGCTCTCAGTAACCTTTCAGGACAGACAAACAAGGGATATCGCGCATGCACGCACTGTTTGGACGATACCGACAGTATATATTTGGCTAATTGTAAGAAGAATGTGTACCTGGCACATCGTCGATTTCTTCCGAGCAGGCATCCTGTAAGAAAGAAAGGCAAGCATTTCAAAGGTGAGGCAAATCACCGGACGAAGCCTCGCCACCATACTGGTGCTGATGTACATGATATGGTCAAGGATTTGAAGGTGGTCTTTGGAAAGGGTCCTGGTGGACAACCTGTTCCGAATGACGCTGACGGACGCGCACCCATGTGGAAGAAGAAATCTATATTTTGGGACCTGTCCTATTGGAAAGACCTAGAGGTCCGCTCCGCAATCGACGTGATGCACATGACAAAGAATCTTTGTGTGACCCTGCTTGGCTTCTTGGGCGTGTATGGGAAGACAAAAGATACACCTGAGGCACGGGAGGACTAGCAACGTATGCACGGAAAAGACGGCATACATCAGGGTCATGCAAGCTACGCTCTTACCAAAGAAGAGAAGGAAATCTTCTTTGAATGCCTGCTCAGTATTAAGGTACCGTCTGGCTTCTCGTCGAATATAAAGGGAATAATAAACATGGTAGAGAAAAAGTTCCAGAACCTAAAGTCTCATGATTGCCACATGATTATGACGCAACTGCTTCCGGTTGCATTGAGGGGGCTTCTATCGGAAAACGTTCGATTAGCCATTGTGAAGCTATGTGCATTTCTCAATGCAATCTCTCAGAAGGTAATCGATCCAGAAATCATACCAAGGTTAGAGAATGATTTGGTGCAATGTCTTGTCAGTTTCGAGTTGGTGTTCCCACCATCCTTCTTCAACATCATGACGCACGTCCTAGTTCACCTATGCGAAGAGATTAACGTTTTGGGTCCTGTATTTCTACACAATATGTTCCCCTTTGAGAGGTTCATGGGAGTCTTAAAGAAATATGTTCATAACCGTGCTAGGCCAAAAGGAAGCATCTCCAAGGGCCATGAAAATGAGGAGGTCATTGAGTTTTGTATTGACTTTATTCCTGACCTTAAGCCGATTGGTGTTCCTGAATCGCGGCATAAGGGCAGACTGGATGGAAAAGGCACGCTAGGAGGGGAACAAATAATATGTATGGACAGACATTCTCTCACTGAAGCACACTACACAGTTCTACAGAATTCCGCCTTGGTGGCTCCGTATATGGATGAACACAAGAATTTGCTACGCTCCAACACCCGGAGCGGTCTGATGACTGGATTACACGTGAACAAACCAGGAGTTTCGCCAGCAGCTTGCAGACACGTACCATGCATGACACCTCTATTGAAGATGACATGTACTTGCTGTCCCAGTTACCATCTTCGAATATAATGACTTTCAAAGGGTACGAGATAAATGGTAATACATTTTACACGATCGCCCAAGATAAGAAGAGCACCAACCAAAATAGTGGTGTCCGCTTTGATGCAGAAACCAAGACGGTAAAGGAAACATATTATGGTTATATACACAACATATGGGAACTTGACTATCGACGTGGTTTGAAGGTCCCTTTGTTTCGGTGCAAATGGGTCAATATGACACGAGGCGGGGTAACGGAAGACCCGCAGTACGGAATGACAACGGTGAATCTCAACAATCTTGCGTATGCAGACGAACCATTCATCCTAGCCAATGATGTGGCACAGGTTTTCTATGTGAAGGACATGTCTACCAAGCCAAGAAAAAGAAAAGATAAGGAAGCGAATGCATCGTACGATGAGCCAAAGCGGCACATAGTTCTTTCTGGGAAGAGAAACATCGTGGCAGTGGATGACAAGACAGACATGTCAGAAGATTATGAAAAGTTTGATGAAATTGCTCCATTCACAGTGAATATTGACCCGAGCATCCCGTTAAATGATGAAGATTTTCCGTGGTTACGGCGCAAAGGGACACACGCGAAGAAAAAGTTTCACACCCAAAGATCTAGGATGTGATCGGCTTCACTATCATCACTTTCTTCTGTGTTTCACACCCAGGAGGGAATCTCTGTAATAGTTAGGGTAGTTATGTGTTTTGGCATTTGAAACGCGAAGAAATTTTATGTGCAAACAAATTCTTTCATGCCTTTACTGTTTTTTAAAGTTAAGTTATTCACAAACTAGTGATTCACACTAATTTCAAGTAATTCAAATTAAATTATTCAAATTTGAAAACTACGGGCACTAACAGAAAGTCTGTAATTTTTTGTACCTAAAGCAAAAATATTCACAAAGAAACTCTAAATACACAAAAAAACAACTCAAAAATAAATAAAGCAAAAATAAATAAATAAATAAAAGCCCGCCTACTGGGCTAGAGCGGCCCGCATACGACTAGAAACCCAACCTGTTGTTGGGCCAGGATGCAGGCCCGCAAAGGCCCAGTAGGCCCACAGGGCAGCACAGAACATGTAGGCCCAGTAGGCCTGCTTTGGAGAGGAGCTCGAGGGAGCTACCGCACGGGGGGTTATAAACCAGTGCGGACGCCCCTCGGCTAGCGAGGTGGGACTAAACTTGCCGCACCGCACCTGCGCCAGCGCACCCCCTTTAGTACCAGGTGGTGGCACCAACCGGTACTAAAGGGGGGCCTTTAGTACCAGTTGGAGCCACCACCCGGTACTAAAGGGGGTGCGCTTCCCGCCGCTTGGCCTGGCCAAAACAGGCCTTTAGTACCGATTGGTGGCTCCAACCGGTACTAAAGGTCCATCCTATATAACTAAACACTTCAAAAATTTCAGTTTCTCATCTGCTTCTTCTCCTCTGCCCCGTCGCCCGCCGCCCCCGTCTCCATATCCCTCGTCGCTGCCCCGTCCCCGTCGTCGCTGCCCCGTCGTCCCCGTCCCCGTCGTCACCGCTGCCCCGTCTCGGCCCGTCCAGCGTCGTCCCCGTCCCCGTCATCGCTGCCCCGTCCCCGTCGTCGCCGCCCCGGCCCGTACGTCCCCGTCCCCGTAGTCGCCGCCCCGTCCCTGTCCCCGTCGTCGCCGCGCCCGTCGCCGTCCCCGTCGCCGCCCCCCGTCACCTCTCGCCTCGCCGGTGAGCACACACACACACACACATACATTTTTTTAGTTTTTTAGTTACAGAAATAGTTATAAAAATGTTAGAAATTTTTATTTTTTTAGTTATAGAAATAGTTAGTTATATAGCATTGTTAGAAATGTTATAGAAATGTTAGAATTGTTAGAAATTTTTCTGTTTTTTAGTTATAGAAATAGTTATAAAAAAGTTAGAAATTTTTCTTTTTTTGTAGTTATAGAAATATTATAAATGTTATACAAATGTTAGTTATATATATAGAAATGTTATAAGTTTTTTTCTTCTGTTTTTTAGTTATAGAAATATTAGAAATGTTATAGAAATGTTAGTTATATAGAATTGTTAGAAATGTTATAGGAATGTTAGTTATATAGAAATGTTACAAATTTTAGTTATCAAAATCCAATCATTAAAAAAATGTTGCTTTTTGCGGGCATATAGCTAGTATTTGTTCTCGACGATGCCCGGCCCGCATCCTCGCCGTCGACCCGTCCGCGACGATGTCCGGCTGACCCATGTCCGAGACTGGGCTCCGCTTGATGAGGAACCCGGCCCCGGGTCCCGTCGTCGACCCTGATCTCGTTTGGTGGCGTTCGCGTGGGCCAGTTTTGGTGCGGAGGGAGCCAGCCCCGCCGGAGGTGGTACGTCGCCATGTCAGGGAGGAGGACGAGCACGTCCATCGCTACATGGTTGCGTTAGAGGGCGGCAGGTTCTCCAATACCTGGCAGTTTCTTCAGGGATCTCACTTCAGCTATGATCCTGTGAGGGTTCCTTCTCTTTGGGTGTCCACCGCCCGCGCCGCATGAACCGCGAGTGTCCTTGATTCTTCTGTAGTATTCGATCTTTATTAGCTACCTAGCCAGTGATGTATTCGATATATAATATTCGAGACGATGTATTCGAGATTATATATTATTCGAGATGATGTATTCGAGATTATATCTATTATTCGAGACGATGTGTTCGAGATTGTATCTATTATTCAAGACGATGTATTCGAGATTATATCTATTATTCGAGACGATGTATTCGAGATTATATCTATTATTCGAGACAACATATTCGAGATTATATTCGATGATGCTTATTATGTACTATGATTGATTCAGTTTTTCCTTATTAATTGATTGCATCCATGCATTGTAATTTGAATATATTTCTTTTGGATTAGTTAAAAAAACCTATGGCGGACAATACCGGCAGAGAGGGAGAAGAGGCCCTATTCAATATCATACGCAATCCTCGCGCGCCAGATGATGATCAGAATGAAGAAGATTATGACGGCTCCGAATATCTAAACAACACCGGGGAGGGTGATATGATATTCAACCGCGACGACCGAATTGATGAAGTCATGAACTATGAACATGACGAAGAAAATGTTGATCTTGAAACACCAAAGACCGGCGAGGTATATATATTTATATAAGCAGGCATCTGGTGATCATCACATGTTTTAAATGACTTGAAGATATATTAACGAATCGATCTTTCTTCTTTCAGCCATCCGGATCGAGCGAATCTTCAGGCAACAGGACGAAACGAGGCCCGAACAAAAAGTTGAAGGAGGGCGCAAAGTACAATATCGAGGCAATCAGACATAATGGCGAACCATTAGCGCCTAAGAAGATTGCGGACAAGTTCGTTCGTCAGTGCGGAGTTCTTGTGAAGGACCAACTCCCGATATCCCTTCAAGAATGGAGAGAGCTAGCAAAGCCACGTCCAGGAGTTACTTTTGTCGACGACAGACAAAAACATTTGCTTTGGGAAACGCTCATGGAACATTTCACCCTACCAGATCATTTCACAGATGCAGATGTGGAAAAAGTCAAGGACGCTGCTCTTAGGAAGATGGCGGTTGCATTCAAGAACCACAAGATTAGTGAATGGGCCAAGTACGTCAACGGAGGAAGGAAGACTCCAGTATTCGAGGGAACACTAGAGAACCAAAGTGCTCATTGGGACGATTTCATGAAATTCAAGGATTCGGATATTTAAGGAACGGTCGAGAATAAACAAGGCCAATGCCGCAAAAAAAGATAAGTTCCATAAGCTGGGGCCAGGTGGCTATGCAGTGGGAATGCCTAAGTGGGATAAGTCTGGGAAAGAGATGCTGGATGCAGATGTCACTCCAGAAACATTGAGCTGGCCCCCAGGTGCAGTACTTGGTTCTATGCGCATGGGGGGAGTTGCACCCGAAGACAGGCAAAGTTTCGAAGAAGGCATGTCTGGACGGAGCCGAAGATAAGCTAGTTGTTGCAATAGAAGAGGCTCGATCGGGGTTGTTCGAGCCCAACAGAGAGAACGACGAGCTTACGCGTGCCCTGGGAAATCCTAAACACCCGGGAAGAGCACGAGGCATGGGCGCTATTCCGTGGTATGAGGGGTTTTCGGACTGGAACGCCGACTACAGAACCCGTGCGAGAAAGAAGATTGCAGAGGAGAAGAAGAGGAAGATGGAGGAGGAGCAGAGGAAGCTAGACTATGAACACCTTCAAGGCCTAGAATCAGCACACACGGACTTGGCAGTCAAATTCCAGCGGCAGAAGGAGCAGATCGACTCACTTAGCCAGCAAATGGGGTCTCGGCAGCTAGCAGGTGATCCACCGTTGGATAGCACCGTCCCATCCATGCCGAGAAGCAGCGTGGGTTCCGCCCCGGGCGACGCATTGCTGGATAGCTACCCAGTGGATGACATCATGGAGAACACTAACTGCGAGCTACACTTCAAAATGAAGAACATATCCATGAAGGTGGCGGACGCCCTTGCTTTTACAAATCCCCCCGAGGCAACCTTCCATTGCAACCCGATTCCAGCGGGCTATGCTCGTGTCTTGGTTGATGAGGTGGTGGACCAATATTCGGGGCTAGAGCTTGACATTCCTGGAGGTGACGATGAGCACACACTAGGAGAGGCCAACCATCGTATCATCCTATGGAGAAAGGATTGCATCATCTTTCGAAGGCCACCAACATCGCGTCATCCGACTCCTCGTCGCAGTCCGCCACCGAGTCAGCAGACTCCCGCTCCTCCAAGTCCACCAACGCATCAGGCCACTCCTCCTCCAAGTCCGGCACAGCTTCAGGCCACTCCTCCTCCTCCAAGTCCGGCAAAGCGTCAGGCCACTCCTCCTCCAAGTCCGGCACAGCTTCAGGCCACTCCTCCTCCAAGTCCGGCACAGCTTCAGGCCACTCCTCCTCCAAGTCCGGCACAGCTTTAGGCCACTCCTCCTCCTCCAACTCAGCCACGTCACCCGTCTTCGCCGCCTCAGCAATCATGGAAGAGAGCTGCCTCAGCTATGGTGCGTAGCGGTACAAGTCGAGGTAGTACTGGAGGTACAGGCGGAGGCAAGCGATTTCAATATGGTCCAAGCCTCGCGCCTCTTCCGCAGAGGCCTTACGACAAGTCCGGGGAGGAAAACGTAGCCATATCGAAGGCCGAGGTGGAAGCCCATTTTGCACCGAAACCGCCACCGCCGCCAAGGGAGAAAGTGCCTGTGGAAAAGATTGACCACTTCATTCGTATGGCTAGAGCACCAGCTCCCAAGCCTGTTGACACAGACTATGAGCGCCACATCAAGAAGTTAAATCGACCACGTCTACAGAAGGAGGCGAGCTCGAGCTCGAGCAAATCAGTTGGCAAAAGGAGCGGTAAAACTGTTCCCCAACCGGGAGAACAGGCGGCGCAATCAATCCCCCCGCTTGTTGTGCCAACAACACATGAGAGTAGGCGCGCCCAATATTATTGTGGGCAAACCATTAACGTTCCCGGTGTGGGCGATGTGGTAATAACCGAGGAGCATATTGCGCATGCTAAATCGATCGGGATCACTGTTGGACAACTCCTCGATATTGAGCCCATGTCTCCGACTAGAGAGGAGGAAATAAAATGGAAATATGCCTGGGGCCAACCTTTGGTCGAGCCAGAGGAGGTCAATAAGCTCCCAACGAGAGTGTATGAATTGCATCAATGGTACATGGATATTACCAAGATTTCCAATCGAGAGTCCCTCATGGTGAGTGTCAACAAGGAGCATTACTACCATGAGAAAGCTGTGACCGTTGAGTATTCAGAACTATTTCAGCTATACAATAAAGATGCACTCGACAAATCTATCGTCAGTTGCTATTGTCTGTAAGTGATTTCTTTCTATAATTTAAGTCTCAAGCTAGCTGTAGTGATCATTTTGATCAATCATTACCTATAATTATCCTCACTATATTCTTTTCTGTGGTATTATGCAGGATGAAGATTTATGAAATGAAAAAAGGTGGACACTATGGCATTGGGTTCGTTGACCCAAATACCATTAATGAATACACATGGAAAATAGATCCATATCACGAAAAAAGTGTAGAGGAAAGCATGGTACAGTTCTTCAAGGAACTCAAATACAGTGAAGATATACTACTTCCTTACAACTTCCAGTGAGTCACACTGTCTTGTACTACAAATTCTGTTTTTCCCTACTAGCTAGCAACATTTTTTTGCTTACATATGCATGCTTAATTAAGAAATGCAAACGTGTGTGCATGCAGATTTCACTGGATCTTGTTAATCATTAAAGTTGATGAAGGAACAGTTGAAGTACTAGACTCACTACTTAAGAAAGCAAGTGACTACACCATCGTGAAGGGGTAGTCAACAGGTAATTTCAATCATTATTAACTATATCTCAGCCTATTTAATAACTATTTAATAACCCATTTATTCATTTTCTTTGTCGGCAGGCAGGGCTTGGGCAAAGTTCATCAGGGCCACTACAGGCCCATGGAAACAAAATCTGAAATGGTATAGACCCAAGGTAAGTAATTAAGTAGTACTAGCTAGCTGCCATCTCTTTAATTATCATGCTTGATTAATTATTATCTGATCAAATTCCATTCTCGTAAAGGCCCTGAAGCAGGCATCGGGGAATGATCTATGTGCATACTACGTTTGCGAGAACATTCGCATGATGGCGTCCGAAAGGAGCAAATCTCAAAGACAGGAGTGGGTACGATATCGATAGTCAGAACACTATTCATAATTTTTACACCATTATCAATATCTAGTCACACAACTAATACACATGCATACTGATGTCCTTCTTAACAGTTCAAAGAGGTGCTGGACAAGCTCCTAGCATAGGACCGTCTAGAAGCAATTCAAGAGGAAATAGCGGGATTTTTGCTCGACCAGGTCATAGATCCCAAAGGAGAATACTATTACCCGCTACCGCCCCCATGAACCACTTCCAATTGTTATCGTGCTCCGAAGGCACCAATTAGCTAGGCTAATGCCACTGGCTCCGAAGGCACCAATTAGGAGAAATTGTATATATATACATGTGTGTATATATGTGTGAATTAATTAATGGTGGTTGTGAGACATTCGATGATATATATATATTATGATCGGTTCTACTAGAAATTCTATTTATATATATGCATAACGTGTAAAATATGTAGTATCATAAAATACCAGCAAATGAAAAATAATTAAATGGAAAACACAAAATTAAATGAAAAAGAAATCATAAACCCAAAACCCCTACAACCTTTTAATACCGGTTGGTGACACCAACCGGTACTAAAGGGCTCCCTGCCCCCGAAGATGGCTCGTGCCACGTGGTTGCCCTTTAGCACCGGTTCATGCTGAACCGGTACTAAAGGGGGGCCTTTAGTGCCTACACTTTAGCACCGGTTACCAAACCGGCACTAAAGGGCCTTACGAACCGGTGCTATTGCCCGGTTCTGCACTAGTGTATGGAGATACATAGGAGGAAGAAGTACGTCAGGGGAGCCACGAGGGGCCCACGGGGGTGGAGGGTGCGCCCCCTGCCTCATGGCGTCCTCGTTGCTTCCCTTACGTGGACTCCAAGTCTCCCGGGTTGCTTTGCTTCCAAAAGTAAGTTCCGTGAAGTTTCAGGTCAATTGGACTCTGTTTGATTTTCCTTTTTTGCGGTACTCTAAAACAGGCTCTAGGTTAATAGGTTTGTCCCAAAAATCATATAAAATAGCATATAAAACATCCAAGGTTGATAATATAATAGCATGGAACAATCAAAAATTATAGATACATTGGAGACGTATCAGCATCCCCAAGCTTAATTCGTGCTCGTCCTCGAGTAGGTAAATGATAAAAACAGAATTTTTGATGTGGAATGCTACCTAACATATTTCTCTAAGTAATTCTTTTTATTGTGGCATGAATGTTCAGATCCATAAGATTCAAGACAAAAGTTTAATATTGACATAAAAAAATAATACTTCAAGCATACTAACTAAGCAATCATGTCTTCTCAAAATAACATGGCCAAAGAAAGCTATCCCTACAAAATCATATAGTCTGGCTATGCTCCATCTTCACCACACAACATATTTAAATCATTCACAACCCCGATGACAAGCCAAGCAATTGTTTCATACTTTTGATGTTCTCAAACATTTTCAATCTTCACGCAATATATGAGCGTGAGCCATGGATATAACACTATAGGTGGAATAGAAGGGTGGTTGTGGAGAAGACAAAAAGGAGAAGATAGTCTCACATCAACTAGGCGTATCAACGGGCTATGGAGATGCCCATCAATAGATATAAATGTGAGTGAGTAGGGATTGCCATGCAACGGATGCACTAGAGCTATAAGTATATGAAAGCTCAACAAAATAAACTAAGTGGGTGTGCATCCAACTTGCTTGCTCATGAATACCTAAGGCATTCTGAGGAAGCCCATCATTGGAATATGCAAGCCAAGTTCTATAATAAAAAAATTCCCACTAGTATATGGAAGTGATAACATAGGAGACCCTCTATTATGAAGATCATGGTGCTACTTTGAAGCACAAGTGTGGTAAGAGGATAGTAGCATTTCCCCTTCTCTCTTTTTCTCTCATTTTTTTATTTATTTTATTTGCGCCTTCTCCTTTTTTATGGCCTCTTTTCTATTTTTTTATTTGGGCTTCTTTGGCCTCTATTATTTTTTTATTTTCGTCCGGAGTCTTATCCCGACTTGTGGGGGAATCATAGTCTCCATCGTCCTTTCCTCACCGGGGCAATGCTCTAATAATGATGATCATCACACTTTTATTTACTTACAACTCAAGAATTACAACTCGATACTTAAAACAAGATATGACTCTATATGAATGCCTCCGGCGGTGTACCGGGATATGCAATGAACCAAGAGTGAGATGTATGAAAGAATTATGAACGGTGGCTTTGCCACAAATAGTATGTCAACTACATGATCATGCTAAGCAATATGACAATGATGAATGTGTCATGATAAACGGAATGGTGGAAAGTTGCATGGCAATATATCTCAGAATGGCTATGGAAATGCCATAATAGGTAGGTATGGTGGCTATTTTGAGGAAGGTAAATGGTGGGTTTATGGTACCGGCGAAAGTTGTGTGGTACTAGAGAGGCTAGCAATAGTGGAAGGGTGAGAGTGCGTATAATCCATGGACTCAACATTAGTCATAAAGAACTCACATACTTATTGCAAAAATCTATTAGTTATCGAAACAAAGTACTACGTGCATGCTGCTAGGGGGATAGATTGGTAGGAAAAGACCATCGCTCATCCCCGACCGCCACTCATAAGGAAGACAATCAATAAATAAATCATGCTCCGATTTCATCACATAACGATTCACCATACGTGCATGCTACGGGAATCACAAAATTTAACAAAAGTATATCTCAAATTCACAACTACTCACTAGCATGACTCTAATATTACCATCCTCATATCTCAAAACAATCATCAAGTATCAAACTTCTCATAGTATTCAATGCACTCTATATGAAAGTTTTTATTATATCTCTCTTGGATGCCCATCATATTAGGACTAATTTCATAACCAAAGCAAATTACCATGATGTTTAGGACTCTCAAAATAATATAAGTGAAGTATGAGAGTTCATCTATTTCTACAAAATAAAACTACCACCATGCTCTAAAAGATATAAGTGAAGCACTAGAGCAAACAACAAACTACTCCGAAAGATATAAGTGAAGATCAATGAGTAGTTGAATAATTATGCAACTATGTGAAGACTCTCTAACATTTAAGAATTTCAGATCTTGGAATTTTATTCAAACAGCAAGAAAAAAAAAGAAAAAAATGACACTCCAAGCAAAATCACATATCATGTGGTAAATAAAAATATAGCTCCAAGTAAAGTTACCGATGAACGAAGACGAAAGAGGGGATGCCTTCCGGGGCATCGCCAAGCTTAGGCTCTTGGTTGTCCTTGAATATTACCTTGGGGTTCCTTGGGCATCCCCAAGCTTAGGCTCTTGCCACTCCTTATTCCATAGTCCATCGAATCTTTACCCAAAACTTGAAAACTTCACAACACAAAACTTAACAAAAAACTCGTGAGCTCCGTTAGCGAAAGAAAATAAAAAACCACTTCAAGGTACTGTAATGAACTCATTCTTTATTTATATTTGTGTTAAACCTACTGTATTCCAACTTCTCTATGGTTTATAAACTCTTTTACTAGCCATAGATTCATCAAAATAAGTAAACAACACATGAAAAACCGAATCTGTCAAAAACAGAACAGTCTGTAGTAATCTGGATCAAACGCAAATTTCTGGAACCCCAAAAATTCTAAAATAAATCGCTGGGCGTGAGGAATTTATCTATTTATCATCTTTAGAAAGAATTAAGTAAATATCACTCTCCAATAAAAATTTCAGCAATTCTCGTGAGCGCTAAAGTTTCTGTTTTTTACAGCAAGATCAAAAAGACTTTCCCCAAGTCTTCCCAACGGTTCTACTTGGCACAAACACTAATTAAAACATAAAAACTCAATAATAACAGAAGCTAGATAAATTATTTATTGCTAAACAGGAGCAAAAATCAAGTAACAAAAATCAAATTGGGTTGCCTCCCAACAAGCGCTATCGTTTAACGCCCCTAGCTAGGCATGATAATTTCTGATGCTCACATAAAAGATAAGAATTGTAACATAAAGAGAGCATCATGAAGAATATGACTAGCAGATCTAAGTCTAACCCACTTCCTATGCATAGGGGTTTTGTGAGCAAACAACTTGTGGGAACAAGAATCAACTTGCATAGGAAGGTAAAACAAGCATAACCTTGAAACTTTAAGCACATAGAGAGGAAACTTGATATTATTGCAATTCCTACAAGCATATGTTCCTCCCTCATAATAATTTTCAATAGCATCATGAATGAATTCAACAATATAACCATCACATAAAGCATTCTTTTCCTGATCTACAAGCATAGAAAATTTACTACACTCCACATAAGCAAAATTCTTCACATGAATAATAGTGGGAGCAAACTCAACAAAATAATTATCATGTGAGGCATAATCCAATTGAAAACTAAAATCATGATGACAAGTTTCATGGCTATCATTATCCTTTATAGCATACAAGTCATCAAAATAATCATCATAGATAGCAACTTTGTTCTCATAATCAATTGGAACCTCTTTCGGAATAGTGGATTCATCACTAAATAAAGTCATGACCTCTCCAAATCCACTTTCATCAATATAATCATCATAAATAGGAGGCATGCTTTCATCATAATAAATTTGCTCATCAAAACTTGGGGGACAAAAAATATCATCTTCATCAAACATAGCCTCCCCAAGCTTGTGGCTTTGCATATTATTATAATCATGGATATTCAAGGAATTCGTACTAACAACATTGCAATCATGCTCATCATTCAAATATTTAGTGCCAAACATTTTAATGCATTCTTCTTCTAACACTTTGGCACAATTTTCCTTTCCATCATACTCATGAAAGATATTAAAAAGATGAAGCATATGAGGCAAACTCAATTCCATATTTTTTAATAGTTTTCTTTTGTAAACTAAACTAGTGCTAAAGCAAGAAACAAAAAGATTCGATTGCAAGATCTAAAGATATACCTTCAAGCACTCACCTCCCCGGCAACGGCGCCAGAAAAGAGCTTGATGTCTACTACACTACCTTCTTCTTGTAGACGTTGTTGGGTCTCCAAGTGCAGAGGTTTGTAGGACAGTAGCAAATTTCCCTCAAGTGGATGACCTAAGGTTTATCAATCCGTAGGAGGCGTAGGATGAAGATGGTCTCTCTCAAGCAACCCTGCAACCAAATAACAAAGAGTCTCTTGTGTCCCCAACACACCCAATACAATGGTAAATTGTATAGGTGCACTAGTTCGGCGAAGAGATGGTGATACAAGTGGTATATGGATGGTAGATAATAGTTTTTGTAATCTGAGAACATAAAAACAGCAAGGTAAAGAATGGTAAAAGTGAGCACAAACGGTATTGCAATGCTAGGAAACAAAGCCTAGGGTTCATACTTTCACTAGTGCAAGTTCTCGCAACAATAATAGCATAATTGGATCACACAACTATCCCTCAACATGCAACAAAGAGTCACTCCAAAGTCACTAATAGCGGAGAACAAACGAATAGATTATGGTAGGGTACGAAACCACCTCCCAGTTATTCTTTCCAATCAATTCGTTGGGCTATTCCTATAAGTGTCACAAACAGCCCTAGAGTTCGTACTAGAATAACACCTTAAGACACAAATCAACCAAAACCCTAATGTCACCTAGATATTCCAATGTCACCTCAAGTATCCATGGGCATGATTATACGATATGCATCACACAATCTCAGATTCATCTATTCGACCAACACATAGAACCTCAAAGAGTGCCCCAAAGTTTCTACCGAAGAATCACGACGAAAACATGTGCCAACCCCTATGCATAGGTTCATGGGCGGAACCCGCAAGTTGATCACCAAAACATACATCAAGTGAATCATGTGATATCCCATTGTCACCACAGACACGCACGGCAAGACATACATGAAGTGTTCTCAAATCTTTAAAGACTCAATCCGATAAGATAACTTCAAAGGGGGAACTCAATCCATTACAAGAGAGTAGAGGGGGGGAGAAAACATCATAGGATCCAAATATAATAGCAAAGCTTGTGATACATCAAGATCGTATCACCTCAAGAACACGAGAGAGAGAGAGAGAGAGAGAGATCAAACACATAGCTACTGGAACATACCCTCGGCCCTGAGGGAGAACTACTCCCTCCTCATCATGGAGAGCACCGGGATGATGAAGATGGCCACCGGAGAGGGATTCCCCCACCGGCAGGGTGCCGGAATGGGTCTAGATTGGCTTTTGGTGGCTACGGAGGCTTCTGGCGGTGGAACTCCCGATCTATTGTGCTCCCCGATCGTTTTAGGGTATATGGAGATATATAGGAGGAAGAAGTATGTCAGGGGAGCCACAAGGGGCCCACGAGGATGGAGGGCGCGGCCCCCTGCCTCGTGGCTTCCTTGTTGCTTCCCTTACGTGGACTCCAAGTCTCCCGGGTTTCTTTCGTTCCAAAAATAAGTTCCGTGAAGTTTCAGGTCAATTGGACTCCGTTTGATTTTCCTTTTCTGCGATACTCTAAAACAAGGAAAAAATAGAAACTGGCACTGGGCTCTAGGTTAATAGGTTAGTCACAAAAATCATATAAAATAGCATATAAATGCATATAAAAACATCCAAGGTTTATAATATAATAGCATGGAACAATCAAAAATTATAGATACGTTGGAGACGTATCACCCCTCGCTGTCCTGAGCATTTCGGTAGGTCGCCCGTCCGCTGTCGTGGCCAAACGCGCCGTCGAGCGCCGTCGGGGCGGGCGTCTCCCCTCTGCCAAGTGTGCGTCGAGCGGGAGGAAGAAGAAGCCAGCCAGGCTGGCCCCACCCCTCGCGGGTCCCCCTCGCCAGCGTCCCCATGTTGACCCCACCTCGCCACGTCAGTTAAGTGCCGACGCCTCGGGCTGTTTTATGTTTTTGGAACCCCGAAGGCGTATTCCCTGGAGTGCGCTTTCCCTCAGCCAAAAGCGTATTCCTCCTCTTCTTTGGGCCAGAATGTGCTTTCCTCTTTGGAAAGCGCATTTCTGAGAAAGACGCGATCTGTTTTTCTACCATGGGCCAGTTTGTAATGATTTTCTTTATAGATAGGTCCCTGGTAGTTAAACAATCATATCTTTTTACCCGTAGCTCCAAATCAGGTGATTCTAAAGCCCACGTATTCGTTTCATCGAACCCGTTCAGTTGGTATCATTTTCATAATACTTTCACACAGTGAAAATTACCCTTTTGCCCTTGCTCGTAAACAGCCCCCTCCGGGAGAGAACTGTTTCCGGCAAATCTTTCCGCGATCATTCTACACCTTTTTCTCGGAGTATTTGTCGACCCCAGGCAAGCCAACCTCTTATCATGAGCCCCGAACTTGCATGTTGACTTTGCTTGCACCTTGTATGTGTGTAGTTACAGTTGCTATTTACCGTTTTCATCCGAAGTTATTCTGTTATGATTATCATGCATGCTTATGTTGTCATGATATCTTTTGCCATGCTAATTAGAATGTTAGTATCAATATTGCTTGGAGTTTTAGAAATTATATTTGGATGATTATGTGGATGACATGTTGTCTTTGATTCTTAGTGGCTAGTATGATTATGTTCATGATGGTATTATGCTTTGGAGTATTACTTTGGATATCATGTTGCCTTTGGATTCTTAGTGGCTATTATGATAGCTATGATTATTGTAATGCACCGTGGATATGCTAGTACTTGGTATTGTCATGTTCTTTAGGCTGTCGTTGTTCACTTGAGAAGTTTAGGATTTTATCAAAGCATTTGTATGATGCATGTTCATTTTTGCATCTATGTTCATGATGATGGAGAAGGAAATAAAATGACATAATAACAACAACCTCCTCCATCATCTATGGGATCGAGTCATAGTGCCACCAAATTAAACTTTGTCAGTGCAACCACATTTTGCCTTTAGGGGAAGGCCTTAATGCGATCTATTGTCGTGCCTCTCGCCGGTGCCTCCAAAGAGGGAAGGTTATGGGCGCGCGCTACCCTGATCAGGTAGGCGGACATAACCTTGTGTGCCCGTTGTTGAGATTTTTGGTACCGGTCCCTGTGAGGGACGTTTGGGCCACGACGGTGGTTGTTGTGTCTTTGGTAGACACGGGGCCACCCAGGACTAGCCCAGTGGGGAGTAAGTTAGAGTGGCCGGGAGAGTGTCATGGCAGTAGGTCGGTTTAGCCGGAATGTCGTTGGTCCACCCGAATGGGATGACGAGGCCATGGGTTCTGTGGTGTTGGTACAATGTGCTACCTCTGCAGAGTGTCTATAAAGTCTATCGATAGCAACACAGTTCGTAGTAGGTCACACTATCAGGTCTTGGTCAAAATGGAGGATAAACCTGAAATAATTAAGTAATTAATGTGATAACAAGAATGTGGTGACTTGGACTATGAGATAGTCGTGAGAAGTCATGGCGATGTTTTCATATGATCACGAGACGAGGTCTCAGTGAGTGTTGGAGACCAAGTGTTGGTCGTGGTTGGAATCGCCGGAAAGATCACTATTTGGTTGCGAGGCAACCCGTTGGTAAGAGAGTCCGAGGGACTCAGTGCACAAGTTTGGTTGCATTGCATGAGTAATATGTTGTTATTTGCATTTAAAGAACCATGTCAGAACAGAAGATGTTTGCATAAAGTTAACATGTTATGTATGCATTGAATATGATTGGTAGTTTATTTTTCAGCATAGTTTCTTGATGCCATGCCATGCGTGAATTGATTATGCCACGATTGAGATGATATGCCATGTTTTGCTATTGCCCTATTAGAAGAATGTTTTGGATATGCCATGTGATTACCATGATTAGTAGATGCTATGATGTTGTTCATGCTTAGTTGATATTTTTATCATGCCATGTTTAATAATTGATATGAGATAGATGGTTGTATGCACTTGGTTCTTGCTTTGTCTTCTGCCTGTTTGGATGCTATGTATTTGGTTGTCTTGCAAGTACATTCAATGTACTGACCTAGCGTGTCATGCCAGTTTTGTAGGTCATACCCGAAGTGTTCGCTTGACCTGTCGTGCTAGGTCGTAACCTTGCCAGTCCTGTGAGTGTGGAGCCCAGCCTGAGTTGTTATGCTGCCAAACCAAGACTTCTGCCGCCATTTAAATAAGTTTCCGCTGCCATTTAAATAGCCTTAGGGCTATGCCAGATAATTGTATTCATCAATGATGTAATCTTCTATACATGTATTTGATGAATATTCTTGTACTTGGAATGTTGTATTATGGACCTGTCATGCGTCAAGTGTTATCCTGGGCTGACGTACGAAGGTCCCATGCTCCATGCGGATCGGGGTGCCACAGGACATGGTATCAGAGCAGCCAGGCTAGCATAGGTTATCCTAGTATTATATCACCGCTACCATTAAACCGTAATAACCCTAAGGGATTTGACTCATCCCTGGCATCCGGCATGGCCACTATTAATCCACAGGTGGCGCAGTCGGGACCGACACGTCCTCACCCCGCTGTCCCCGCCTAGTTATCCGTGGAGCAAGTAGCAACCATATCCTTTCTGGTCGGCCGCACCACTTGCCCTTCGCCATTAAGGGAAAGGGGCCACACCATGCGGGCATGTCCCGCATAGCTGCCTATAAAAGCCCCCTTTCCGCTAGCCGTATCGCTCACTCCTCATTCAGCCATGTCCCTGCAGAGAAGCCTAGCTAGTAACACTCCAGCCATGGCTAGCACCCTCAAAACTACTAAGTTTCACAGCCTCACAAGAGCCGTCAACCATGCTAGCTTTCCACCCCTTCTTGCTGAGATGCTCACCCAAGCCTTTGGCTATGATGCTAGCCCCGACTACCTGGTGTTCCAGTCAACACCCGTTCCTCACCTTCATTGCTATGATGCAAGGGTTTACATCAGCCCAGGTCCTGCAGCAGACGGTCAGCCGTTGGTTTTTTAGGGTAGAGCCATGCCTACCACTGATTTGGCCATTCAAGTCGCTACTGTGGAGGCGATCCTATACCTTCGAACCAAGTTCCCACAAGTGGCAGATCGGAGGGAGTTCTACTTCTTCCCCATCATGACAGCATCAGGAATTCAGCCTTCTCCCTCTATCCAAGGAGATGACCCCGCAATCTCTCGCCTGGTGCAATATATCACTGCCCAGGGGATGATGATTTCAAGGATGCTTGCCGAATTTAGAACCTTGGACAACAATGCGGTGCGAGTTGTCAAGGAAACTTATCGTGAGGCTCGTAAATTCGCATCTCAAGTGGTTCACCCAACGCTATCCGAGCCAGTGCTACCCTCTCAGCATGTGTTGTGGCCTCGGCCAAACATCATCACCCTCGACAAGACTCTTTTTCGGATCCACCAGCAGCATATACTTGGATCAATTTCATCACCCTCGACACGACTGAAGATGAAGAATAGTTTGTAAGAATCGAGGAGCGTCCCCAACTTGAAGACCGGTTCAGGGGGCTACTGATGGTGTCCTGGACTAGGGGGTACTCACCACGTCATCTCCCGACCAGCTAGATCGGGCCGAGGACCCCCATGGCGGTTCACTCATGGGCCACTTCGAGCAGCCCATGTCGCACACGAGGAAGATTCCACAAGACTTGATGATGAAGACAAGGACTCCTCTCCACCAACGTATTCGACTAGGACTCTTGTTATCCTAGGCCTCCGGTACATTATATAAGCCGAGGCCAGGCTAGTCGCTAGATTATTATGACATTATTCATCATACCCTCAGGTTTTAGACCACAACATATGATCTCGAGGTAGATCAACTATGTACTTGATACTCCATCAATAAAAACAAGACCATGACGTAGGGTTTTTACCTCCATTAAGAGGGCCCGAACCTGGGTAAAACATCATCTCATTCGTTCCTATTACCATTGATCCAAGAATCCACAGCTCGGGACCCCCTACCCCGAGATCTGCCAGTTTTGACACCGACACTACCATCGTACTAAGCAAAATAAGATGCATAAAAGATAAACATCACATGCAATCAAAAATATGTGACATGATATGGCCATCATCATCTTGTGCCTTTGATCTCCATCTCCAAAGTACCGTCATGATCTCCATCGTCACCGGCATGACACCATGATCTCCATCATCTTGATCTCTATCAACGTGTCATCACATGGTCGTCTCACCAAATATTGCTTTTGCAAATATTTCTATCGCATTGCGATAAAGTAAATCAATTATATGGTGCTTACATCTTATGCAATAAAGAGACAACCATAAGGCTTCTGCCAATTGCCGATAACTTTTACAAAACATGATCATGTCATACAATAATTTATATCTCATCACATCTTGACCATATCACATCACAACATGCCCTGCAAAAACAAGTTAGACGTCCTCTACTTTGTTGTTGCAAGTTTTACGTGGCTGCTACGGGTTTCAAGCAAGAACCTTTCTTACCTAGGCATCAAACCACAATGATTTTTTGTCAAGTGTGTTGTTTTAACCTTCAACCAGGACCAACCGTAGTCAAACTCGATTCAACTAAAGTTGGAGAAACAAACACCCGCCAGCCACCTGTGTGCAAAGCACGTTGGTAGAACCAGTCTCATGAATGTGGCCATGTAATGTTGGTCCGAGCCGCTTCATCCAACAATACCACCGAATCAAAGTAAGACGTTGGTGGTAAGCAGTATGACTATTATCGCCCAGAACTCATTGTGTTCTACTCATGCATATAACATCTATGCATAGACCTGGCTCGGATGCCACTGTTGGGGAACACGGTATTTCATAAATTTTACCTACAATCACGCAAGATCTATCTAGGAGATGCATAGCAACGATAGGGGAGAGTGTGTCTATGTACCCTCGTAGACCAAAAGCGGAAGCATTTCGTAACGTGGTTGATGTAGTCGAACGTCTTCGCGATCCAACTGATCCATGTACCGAACGCACGGCACCTCCACGATCAGCATATGTTTAGCTCGATGACGTCCCTCGAACTCTTCATCCAGTTGAGGCCGAGGGAGACTTCCGTCGGCACGACGGCGTGGTGACGGTGATGATGAAGTTACCGACGCAGGGCTTCTCCTAAGCACTACAACGATATGATCGAGGTGTGTAACTGTGCAGGAGGGCACCGCACATGGCTAAAAGATCAACTTGTGTGCCTTTGGGGTGCCCCTTTCCCACGTATATAAAGGAGGGGGGAGGAGGAGGCCGGACAAGGTGTGGTGCGCCAAGGGGGGGAGTCCTAATTGGACTCCCGGTCCAAGTAAGATTCACCCCCCTTTCCTATTCCAAGAAGGAGAAGGGGGAAAGACTGGGAGGATAAGAAGGAAAGGGGGGCTGCCTAAGCATTACAATGATATGACCGAGGTGTGTAACTGTGGAGGGGGGCACTGCACACGGCTAAAAGATCAACTTGTGTGCCTTTGGGGTGACCCCTTCCCACGTACATAAAGGATGGGAGAGGAGGAGGCCGTCCAAGGTGTGGTGCGCTAAGGGGGGAGTCCTACTTGGACTCCCGGTCTAAGTAGGATTCGCCCCCCCCCCTTCCTATTCCAAGAAGGAGAAGGGGGAAAGAGAGGGAAGATAAGAAGGAAAAGGGGGACGCCCCCCCAACCCTAGTACAATTAGGATTGGGCTTGGGGGGGGCGCGCCTCCATCTGGCCGCTGCCTCCTCTATTCCACTAGGGCCCATGAAGGCCCACTAAACCCGCGGCGGATTCCGATAACCCCCAGTACTCCGGAAGATGCACGAACCTATCTGAAACCATTCTGGTGTCCAAAAATAACCTCCCAATATATCAATCTTTATGTCTCGACCATTTTGAGACTCCTCGTCATGTCTGTGATCTCATCCGGGACTCCGAACAAACTTTGGTTCATCAAAACACATAACTCATAATACAAACCATCATCGAACGTTAAGCGTGCGGACCATACGGGTTCGAGAACTATGTAGACATGACCGAGACACATCTCTGGTCAATAACCAATAGCGGAACCTGGATGCTCATATTGGCTCCTACATATTCTATGAAGATCTTTATCGGTCAAATCGCATAACAACATACGTTGTTCCCTTTGTCATCGGTATGTTACTTGCCCGAGATTTGATCATCGGTATCATCATACCTAATTCAATCTCGTTACCGGCAAGTCTCTTCACTCGTTCCGTAATGCATCATCCCGTAACTAACTCATTAGTCACATTGCTTGCAAGGCTTATAGTGATGTGCATTACTGAGAGGGCCCAAAGATACCTCTCCGATACACGAAGTGACAAATCATAATCTTGATCTATGCCAACCCAACAAACACCTTCAGAGACACCTATAGAGCATCTTTATAATCACCCAGTTACGTTGTGACGTGTGATAGCACACAAGGTGTTCCTTCGGTATTCGGGAGCTGCATAATCTCATAGTCAGAGGAATATGTATAAGTCATGAAGAAAGCAATAGCAATGAAACTAAACGATCATAATGCTAAGCTAATGGATGGGTATTGTCCATCACATCATTCTCCTAATGATGTGATCCCGTTCATCAAACGACAACACATGTCTATGGTTAGGAAACTTAACCATCCTTGATTAACGAGCTAGTCAAGTAGAGGCATACTAGGGACACTCTGTTTTTCTATGTATTCACACATGTACTGAGTTTCCGGTTAATACAATTCTAGCATGAAGAATAAACATTTATCATGATATAAGAAGATATAAATAACAACTTTATTATTGCCTCTAGGGCATATTTCCTTCAAAGGAAGATAATATCCAGATAAAATTCCCCTCAGAATTTTAGCCCAATCAGAGTTATGGGTCTCCGAGAATATAAGAAATGGTTTTCGGCCAGAAACAAAGACGTGAAAATAGAAGAGAAACATAGAGAGATCCAATCTCGGAGGGGTCCTGCCCTCCGGGAGCCATAGCGACCAAGGACCAGAGGTGAAACCCTCCTCCCATCTAGAGAGAAGGGAAAGGAAGAAGAAGGAGGAGGGGGCTCTCTCCCCATTTCTTCTGGCAGCATCGGAGCGCTGCCGGGGAACTATCGAACAACTTCCCGCCATCAACCCAAACTCTTTCCCCCTTTATGTAGCAGTGCAACCTTTCTTTCATTGTAATCTCTACTTAAACATGGTGCTTTATGACACATATTATTATCCAATGATGTGTAGCCATCATGTGATGTTTGAGTAAATTTCTTTTGTCCTACGGCTTAAATGTGGTATGGTGTGATTGATATGAGTTGTATGTTGATATGGTGTTGTCCTATGGTGCCCTTCATGCCGCTGATACATCTCCAACGTATCTATATTTTTTTATTGTTCCATGCTGTTATATTATCAATCTTGGATGTTTTATAATCATTTTATATCATTTTTTGGTACTAACCTATTGACATAGTGCCAAGTGCCAGTTGCTGTTTTTTCCATGCTTTTTACATCGCAGAAAATCAATATCAGACGGAGTCCAAATGCCCTGAAACTTTACAGAGAATTTTTATGGGCCAGAAGGAACACAACGGGCCCTGGCTGTGCCTGGGGGTGCCCCTAGGGAGGCACAACCCACCAGGGCATGCTAGGAGGCCCAGGCTCGCCCTGGTGGGTTGTGCCCACCTCGGGTGCCCCCCGAAATGCCTCTTTGCTCTATAAATACCCCAATATTTCCAGAACCCTATGAGAGTCGACGAAATATTCATCCAGCCACCGCAGAGTCCAGAACCACCAGATACAATCTAGACACCATCTCGGATGGGGTTCACCACCTCCATTGGTGCCTCTCCGATGATGCGTGAGTAGTTCTTTGTAGACCTTCGGGTCCGTAGTTAGAAGCTAGATGGCTTCATCTCTCTCTCTCTCTGAATTCTCAATACAATGGTCTCTTGGAGATCCATATGATGTATCTCTTTTGCGGTGTGTTTGTTGGGATCGACGAACTTTGAGTTTATGATCCGATCTATCATTTTATATCCATGAAAGTATTTGAGTTTCTTTGATCTCTTTTATGCATGATCTCTTATAGCCTCATATTTCTTCTCCGATATTTGGGTTTTGTTTGGCCAACTTGATCTTTTATCTTGCAACGAGAAGAGGCGCTTTGTAGTGGGTTCGATCTTACGGTGCTTGATCCCAGTGACAGAAAGGGAACCAAAACATTTGTATGGCTGCTACTAAGGATAACACGATGGGGTCTGTCTCCAAATAAATAGATCTTGTCTGCATCATGTCATCGTTCTTATTGTATTACTATGTTTTTCCATGAACTTAATACACTAGATGCATGCTGGATAGCGGTCGATGTGTGGAGTAATAGTAGTAGATGCAGGCAGGAGTCGGTCTACTAATCTTGGACGTGATGCCTATATAATGATCATTGCATGGATATCGTCATGAGTATTTGAAGTTCTAACAATTGCCCGATAGTAATTTCTTCACCCACTGTTTGCTATTTTTCTCAAGAGAAGCCACTAGTGAAACCTACGGCCCCCGGGTCTCTTTCTTATATTATTTGCCTTTGCGATCTATTTTCCTTTGCATTTATTTTCAGATCTATGAAAGAAAAAATACAAAAATACCTTGCTGCAATTTTTCCTTATTTATTTTATTTGGTGTTCGATCTATCAATTTACAAAAAAATTATCTCACGTCAGTTTGCCTATCTTGAGGCGCCGTACCCCGGAAGGGATTGACAACCCCTTTAACACGTCGGGTTGCGAGGATTTGTTATCTGTGTGCAGGAGTTGTTTACGTTGTGTTGCTTGCTTCTCCTACTGGTTCGATAACCTTGTTTCATATCTGAGGGAAATACCTACTGCCGCTGTACTGCATCATCCCTCCCTCTTTGGGGAAATACCGACATAGCTTCAAGCGACATCAAAAGGAATTTCTGGCGCCGTTGTCGGGGAGGATCTTCAGCATATACTAGGTTCCTAATCACAAATCTCATCTCCTTGCAATTTACATTATTTTCCATTTGCCTCTCGTTTTCCTCTCCCCAACTTCACAAAAATTTACCGTTTTATTCGCCTCTCTCTTTCCCGTTCACCGTTTTCTTGTCGGATCTATCCTTTGCTTGCAATCATGAGTGATTTCGGTATGGCACCAATAGATGATGGCCTAACTTGTAAGATTGGACGTACAGGCAATCTGGATGCTAAAACTTTTATCTTGGGGCAAGGGAACGTTATGGGAAAAGAACGTATCCAAGAATTTTTCAATTGTGTGGAAAATTTGAGTATTGATGATGCTCCTATACTTAAAACTACTAGATCTTATGTGGATGCTATTTTAGCAATAGTTCTGAAACTTGAAAGTAAATTTATTCGTACCCATCCTACTTTGCAAAGATTGTTTTTTGAGCTTCCCATAATAAAGAATCCTAGGACTAAAAAGTTGGCCACTCTCGTTCTTACGAATGAGTTTCACTACATAATACGGGAAGCTAGGGAGATCTTTGACTTTTATGGTATGAATCGTGAAAAATCAGTGATAGATGAAATTCTTTACAATAGTGAGTATGCTTTAAGACATTTTCTTGGGGATAATAAAATCTTTGATGAGAATCTTAAAAAGGAAGTCCCCGTTTTAGATATAATCCAACAGGTTTTCAATAATGTTAATCAACATTATTCTTGGATTATTGCGGGGAATCAAAAAGGTTATGATGAACACCAACTTAGGAACGCTAAGATTTCCATGGATAACATGTTTTATGTTATGTTCACAAAACCCCATGATGGAAATACCTCTAAGAAAGTTAGGAAGAAAGATGACAGAACTTAGATCCTTGCTTTATGCCTAGCTAAGGGCGTAAAACTATAGCACTTGTTGGGAGGCAACCCAATGAATAAAATTTATTTTGGCTTTTTGCTTTCTGTTCTTGAGTGTTTGCACAATTATGCATCTGTTATGATTGTGTTTTTTGTGTTTTAATTAGTGTTTGTGCCAAGTAAAGCCTTTACGATCTTCTTGAGTTATAGTTGTTTGATCTTGCTGAAAAACAAAAACTTTTGCGCTCACGAAAACAATTCTCATTTTTTACCAGAGCGTGATAAAATACCAATTCCAATTGCAGTACATCAATATGCAAATTTCTCAGGTCGTCCTAATTTTTCAGAATTTTTGGATTTCCAGAAGTTTTTGAAATAGTCAGATTGCTACATACTGTTCTGTTTTGATAGAATCTGTTTTCTTTGTGTTGTGTGCTTATTTTGATGGCTCTATGGTTTTCTTTGATGAGTTTTTGCCATAGAAAAGTTGGAATACAGTAGATATAATGCAAAAACAAAATATGAATTGGTTTGGTACAGTACTTATAGTAGTGATTTTCTTTGTTACACTAATGGATCTCACGAATGTTTTGTTGAGTTTTGAGTGATTGGAGTTTTCAAGTTTTGGGTTATCTTAAGATGGATGAAGGAATAAAGTATAAAAGAACCTAATTGGAAATGCCCCGGCCCCCGGCATCCCAATCTATTATCCAAAAATGAGCAACCAACTAAGCTTGGGGATGTCCCCGAGTGGCATCCCCTCTTTCTTCTAACGACCATCGGTATTTGATAACCCACAAGTATAGGGGATCGCAACAGTTTTTGAGGGTAGATTATTCAACCCAAATTTATTGATTCGACACAAGGGGAGCCAACGAATATTCTCAAGTATTAGCAGTTGAGTTGTCAATTCAACCACACCTGAAAGACTTAATATCTGCAGCAAAGTATTTACTAGCAAAGTAGTATGGATGTAATGATAACGGTGGCAAAAGTAACAGTAGTAGTTTTTGTAGCAATCGTAATAGTGGCAACGGAAAAGTAACTAAGAAAAAATCAATATGTGAAAAGCTCGTAGGCAATGGATCAATGATGGATAATTATGTCGGATGCGATTCCTCATGCAACAATTATAACATAGGGTGACACAGAACTAGCTCTAGATCATCAATGTAATGTAGGCATGTATTTCGAATATAGTCATACATGCTTATAGAAAAGAACTTGCATAACATGTTTTGTCCTACCCTCCCGTGGCAGCGGGGTCCTATTGGAAACTAAGGGATATTAAGGCCTCCTTTTAATAGAGTACCGGACCAAAGCATTAACACTTAGTGAATACATGAACTCCTCAAACTACGGTCATCACCGGGAGTGGTCCCAATTTTTGTCACTTTGGGGTTGCCGGATCATAACACATAGTAGGTGACTATTAACTTGCAAGATAGGATCAAGAATTCACATATATTCATGAAAACATAATAGGTTCAGAACTGAAATCATGGCACCCAGGCCCTAGTGACAAGCATTAAGCATAGGAAAGTCATAACAACATCAATCTTAGAACATAATGGATACTAGGGATCAAACCCTAAGAAAAATAACTTGATTACATGGTAAATCTCATCCAACCCATCACCGTCCAGCAAGCCTACGATGAGATTACTCACGCACGGCGGTGAGCATCATGAAATTGGTGATGGAGGACGGTTGACGATGACAATGGTGACAGATTCCACTCTCCGGAGCCCCGAACGGACTCTGGATCAGCCCTTCCGAGGAAGATTAGGGCTTGGCGGTGGCTCTGTATCGTAAAACGCGATGAATCCTTCTCTCTGATTTTTTTTTCTCCCCGAAAGTGAATATATGGAGTTGGGGTTAAGGTCGATGGAGTCCCAGGGGGCCCATGAGGCAAGGGGGCGCTCCCCGGGGGTGCGCCCTGCACTCTCATGGACAGGGTGTGGGCCCCCTGATGCTGATTCTTTCGCCAGTATTTTTCATTAATTCCAAAACGTGTCTCCATGGATTTTCAGGTCATCCTGAGAACTTTTATTTCTGCACAAAAATAACACCATGGCAGTTCTGCTGAAAGCAGCGCCAATCCGGGTTAGTTCCATTCAAATCATGCAAGTTAGAGTCCAAAACAAGGGCAAAAGTGTTTGGAAAAGTAGATACATTGGAGACGTATCAACTCCCCCAAGCTTAAACCTTTGCTTGTCCTCAAGCAATTTAGTTGACAAACTGAAAGTGATAAAGAAAAACTTTTACAAACTCTATTTGATCTTGTTGTTGCAAATATGTAAAGCCAACATTCAAGTTTTTAGCAAATATTATGAACTAACCATATTCACAATAACATTTAGGTCTCATGTTTACTCATATCAATGGCATAATCAACTAGCGAGCAATAATAATAAATCTCGGATGAAAATACTTTCTCAAAACAATCATAACATGATATAACAAGATGGTATCTCGCTAGCCCTTTCTGAGACCGCAAAATATAAATGCAGAGCACCCCTAAAGATCAAGGACTGACTAGACATCGTAATTCATGGTAAAAGAGATCCACTCACAGTCATACTCAATGTAAATTAATAGCAATGCATGCGAATGACAACGGTGCTCTCCAACTGGTGCTTTTTAATAAGAGGATGATGACTCAACATAAAAGTAAATAGATAGGCCCTTCGCAGAGGGAAGCAGGGATTTGCAGAGGTGCCAGAGCTCGAGTTTTGAAACAGAGATAAATAATATTTTGAGTGGCATACTTTTATTGTCAACATAACAACCAAGAGATCTTGATATCTTCCATGCTACACACATTATAGGCGGTTCTCAAACAGAATGGTAAAGTTTATACTCCCTCACCACCAACAAACATCAATCCATGGCTTGTCCGAAACAACGGGTGCCGTCCAACTAACAACAATCCTGGGGGAGTTTTGTTTGCAATTATTTTGATTTGATTTGAGCATGGGAATGGGCATCCCGGTTACCGGCCATTTTCTCGTGAATGATGAGCGGAGTCCACTCATCGTGAGAATAACCCACCTAGCATGGAAGATATAGACAGCCCTATTTGATACATGAGCTATTCGAGCATACAAAACGGAATTTCATTTGAAGGTTTAGAGTTTGGCACATACAAATTTACTTGGAACGGCAGGTAAATACCGTATATAGGAAGGTATGGTGGACTCATATGGAATAACTTTGGGGTTTATGGAAGTGGATGCACAAGCAGTATTCCCGCTTAGTACAAGTGAAGGCTAGAAAGAGACTGGGACGCGACCAACTAGAGAGCGACAACACTCATGAACATGCATTAAGATTAATCATAAATGAGTGCAAGCATGAGTAGGATATAAACCACCATGAACATAAATATCGTGGAGGCTATGTTGATTTTGTTTCAACTACATGCGTGAACATGTGCCAAGTCAAGCCACTCGAATCGTTCAAAGAAGGATACCACCCTATCATACCACATCACAACCATTTTAATAGTATGTTGGCACGCAAGGTAAACCATTATAAACTCCTAGATAATTAAGCATGGCATGGGCAACTATAATTTCTAATTGTCATTGCGAACATGTTTCCTTCATAATAGGCTGAATCAGGAACAATGAACTAATCATATTTACAAAAACTAGATAGGTCGAGGTCATACCAGCTTCTCTCGTCTCACTCAGTCCATCATATATCGTCATTATTGCCTTTCACTCGCATGACCGGACGGTGTGGATAATAATAATAGTAGTGCACGTGCATTGGACTAAGCTGGAATCTGCAAGCATTATATACAAGGGAGAAGACAAGGTAATATGGGATCTTGGTTAAATCAACAATAATGCATATGAGAGCCACTCAATATTTTCATCATGGTCTTCTCCTCTCGACCCCCAAATAATAAGAAAGGAAATAAAACTATTTACACGGGAAAGCTCCCAACAAGCAAAACAAGAACGAGAAATTTTTTGGGTTTTCTTTTAGTTACTACTACTACAGGCATGGAAAGTAAACTAGCTAAAAGCTACAACTAATTTTTTTATTTTTATTAAGGTTTTTCAAACACACAAGAAGAAGGCTTAGAAAAGAAAATAAACTAGCATGGATAGTACAATGAAAAAGTATGAGCACCGACAACTAGAATGAGTGTGTGGACAAGAATGTAATATCGGTGAGAAATACGTACTCCCCCAAGCTTAGGCTTTTGGCCTAAGTTGGTCTATGGCCACTGTTGGCCTGGGGAATATCCAAAGTCGTAGCTGAGGTTGTACTGAGATGTAGCAGCTACTACCTGAAGAGCCGCAGCTTGGAGGCGAGCTGCCTCCGTCCTCCTCTCATACTCGTTCGCCTCCTCCCTGGTTATAACATATCTCCTTTTTTCCCGAAAGTTAAAGAAAGTAGGATCAGGGAGGGCAACATGGACAGTGCATTGTCTATCAAAGATTAGTCAGTACTGGAGGAACAGTTCATTCCTCTCAAGAAACTGATGGTGAATCATAGCACTATAATCTAGATAAGCAGGAGGCAACTCCATATCATTTCCATGTATGGGTACACCAAGATAATTAGCTACACGAGTTCCATAAATTCCACCAAACAAATCTCCACTTGTTCCATTAAGATGCAACGTTCGTGCAACAATGGCCCCTAAGTTATATTGTTTATCACCTAATACCGCACTCTTGAGGATACTAAGATCTAGAACGCACATGTGACAAGCCTCATCTTTACCGTTAATGCATCTACCTATAAAGAGAGCAAAATAATGTATGGAAGGGAAATGAATGCTCCCTATGGTAGCTTGTGTGATTTCCCTAGATTCCCCCACAGTGATACTACCAAGAAAGTCTTTATATTCAGATTTGCAAGGTTCACTAACATTGCCCCACTGCGGGAGTTTATCTGCAGTATTAAAATCTTCTAGGTCCATGGTATATGATTTATGATAAAGATCAAATAAAATAGTGTGAGAATTGCGCGAGCATGTAAATTTAAACCTCCTCACAAAGGAATCAGTTAGGTAGTGGTACTGTAGGCACTTATCTGACACGAAGTCCTCAAGATCAGCATTACACACATACGCGCCAAATTCATCATTGATGTCTTCCTAGACCACAAACTCCTCTGACGGCCATTCACAAGGCCGCACTTGAGCTTCCCTCGGTAGTTCATTGTCCGGTTCACGTATCGCGAGCCTTGGTTCTTGCTTCCTTGAGGAACCACCTTGGTACATTTTCCTATGCACTTTTCTTTATCTGAAAAATTTCTGAAATTTTAGTGACTCAAAATAAAAGTGAACCAAACTCAACGAGATTGATAGCAACTACTCTCACAAGTGCCTAGAAGCTATATCATGCATTAAAACTACTTTTGACCATATAAATTTGACATGCAAGCTCAAGAACAGGGTCACCTTGGAAGCAAAAAATTTCAATAAATAAAACACTAGACGAAAAACTAATTGGACCATTGGAGGAGTCACATACTGAAGAACAATCCCCCAAAACAATTTTGTGAATGGAGCTTTGAGCAAAGAGACCGAAAATTGCAGCAAGATGAGCTAGAACACGGGTTTGAGCTATGGGAGGATTTTTTTTGAAGACGAAGTGAGTGGGTGCTGGAATAAGTGGCAGGGGTCCACGTGGGGCCCACGAGGCAGGGGGCGCGCCCCAGGGGGGGTGGCACGCCCTGTGCCCTTGTGGCCAAATGGTGGGGGCCCCTGGTGAGTTCTCAATGCCAGAAATTCTTAAATATTCTGCAAAAAATCATATTTCATTTTGAGGACATTTGGAGAACTTTATTTTCAAGGTATTTTTATTGCAAGGATAATTCAGAAAAATACAAAAATACTATTTTTGCTTTATTTAATCTAAATAACAGAAAGTAAAAGGAGGGTACAGAGAGTCGTTCTTTCTAACTTCATCCATCTCGTGCTCATCAACAGGAATCCACTAACAAGGTTGATCAAGTCTTGTTAACAAACTCTTTCCGAATAACATGAAACCGGAGAATTTTCGAATAACACTATGTTACCTCAACGAGGATATGCATATCCCCAACAATAAGAATAACATATTTCTTCTTGACAGTAGGAAGAGGGAATTCAAAACCTCCAATAGTAATCATTGAAATTTTTCCAATAGAATTGATACTGTGGACTTGAGGTTGTTTCCGCGGAAAGTGTACCGTATGCTCATTACCATTAACATGAAAAGTGACATTGCCTTTGTTGCAATCAATAACAGCCCCTGTGGTATTCAAAAAGGGTCTACCAAGGATAATTGACATACTATCGTCCTCGGGAATATCAAGAATAACAAAGTCCGTTAAAATAGTAATGTTTGCAACCACAATAGGCACATCCTCACAGATACCGACAGGTATAGCAGTTGATTTATCGGCCATTTACAAAGATATTTCAGTAGGTGTCAATTTATTCAAATCAAGTCTACGATATAAATACAGAGGCATAACACTAACACCGGCTCCAAGATCACATAAAGCAGTTTTAACATAGTTTCTATTAATGGAGCATGGTATAGTTGGTACTCCGGGATCTCCTAGTTTCTTTGGTATTCCACCTTTAAAAGTATAATTGGCAAGCATGGTGGAAATTTCAGCTTCCGGTATCTTTCTTTTATTTGTAACAATATCTTTCATATACTTAGCATAAGGATTCATTTTAAGCATATCAGTCAAATGCATACACAAAAAGATAGGTCTAATCATTTCAGTAAAGCGCTCAAAATCCTCATCATCCTTATTATTGGATGGTTTAGGAGGAAAAGGCATGGGTTTCTGAACCCATGGTTCTCTTTCTTTACCGTGCTGCCTAGCAACGAAGTCTCTCTTATCATAATGTTGGTTGTTTGATTGTGGGTTATCAAGATCAACAGCTAGTTCAATCTCTAAAGCATTGTTATTGCTAGGTTGAGCATCAACATGAACATCATCATTATCACTATGTTCATGTTCATTACCAGATTGTGTTTCAGCATCAGAAATAGAAATATCATTGGGATTCTCAAGTGTGTCAACAACAGGTTCACTAGAAGCATGCAAAGTCCTATCATTTTTCCTTTTCTTCTTCTTAGAAGGACTAGGTGCATCAACATTAGTTCTCTGATAATCTTGCTCAACTCTCTAAGGGTGGCCCTCGGGATACAAAGGTTCCTGAGTCATTTTACCCCCTCTAATCATAACTCTAACAACATTATCATTTTTCTTATTATTTAATTCATTAAGCAAATCATCTTGTGCTTTAAGCACTTGTTCTACCTGAGTGGTAACCATAGAAGCATGTTACTAATAAGTTTAAGGTCACCTTTAACTCGAGACATATAATCACTCAAGTGTTCAACCATATAAGCATTACGTTTCAATTGTCTACCAACATAAGCATTGAAGTTTTCTTGTTTAACAATAAATTATCAAACTCATCCAAGCATTGGCTAGCAGACTTATTACGAGGAAATCACCTTCATCAAATCTATAGAGAATTTACCTTTACTACCTATGTCGGGTTATTAAGAGCATGTATTTCATCAATAGGTGGTAAATTCTTAACATCTTCAGCTTTAATACCCTTTTCTTTCATACATCTTCAGGACTGAGAAATAGAATACCCCTTTTCTTTTGAGTTGGCTTAGGAGTTGGTTCAGGAAGTGTCCAATCATTATCATTACTCAATATATTATTCAATAGCAATTCAGCTTGCTCAACAGTTATTTCCATGAAAACACAACCGGCACAACTATCCAGGTGGTCTCTGGAAGCATCAGTTAGTCCATTATAAAAGATATCAACTATTTCATTTTTCTTGAGAGGATGATCGGGCAAAGCATTAAGTAATCGGAGAAGACTCCCCCAAGCTTGTGGGAGACTCTCTTCTTCAATTTGCACAAAATTATATATTTCCCTTAAGGCAGCTTGTTTCTTATGAGCGGGGAAATATTTAGCAGAGAAGTAATAAATCATATCCTGGGGACTACACACACAACCAGGAGCAAGAGAATTAAACCATGTTTTAGCATCACCCTTTAATGAGAACGGAAATAACTTAAGGATATAGTGGCAACGATTTTTTCCTCATGAGTGAATAGGGTGGCTATATCATTCAATTTAGTAAGATGTGTCACACCAGTTTCAGATTCATAGCCATAAAAAGGATCAGATTCAACCAAAGTAATCAACTCAGGATCGACAGAGAAATCATAATCCTTATCAGAAATACAGATAGGTGAAGTAGCAAAAGCAGGGTCATATTTCATTCTAGCATTCAAAGACTTTTCTTTTAGATTAGCTAACAGTTTCTTAAGATCATATCTATCTTTGCAAGCAGAAAGGTCTCTAGCAGTTTCTTCATCCATAGCATAACCCTCCAGCACATCAGGCAATTCATATCTAGGGGGAGAATCTTCATCATCACTTTCATCAATATTATTTGTTTCAATAATTTCATTTTCTCTAACCCTAGCAAGTTGTTCATCAAGAAATTCACCTAATAGCACGGTATTATCAAGCATAGAAGTAGTTTCACCATAAGCATCATGCATAGTAGTAGTGGGATCATCAATAACATGCGACATATCAGAATCAATAACAGGTGTATGTGTCGCAAATTTACTCATAACTAAAGGTGAATCAAGTGCAAAGCTAGATGGCAGTTCCTTACCTCTCCTCGTAGTTGAGGGAAAAATCTTGGTTCTTTCATCTTTCAAGTTCCTTATAGTGATCAATACATATAAATCCCAAGTGACTCAAAGAATAGAGCTATGCTCCCCGGCAACAGCGCCAGAAAATAGTATTGATAACCAACAATAATTGGGGATCGCAACAGTTTTCGAGGGTAGAGTATTCAACCCAGATTTATTGATTCGACACAAGGAGAGCCAAAGAATATTATCAAGTATTAGCAGTTGAGTTGTCAATTCAACCACACCTAAAATACTTAATATCTGCCGCAAAGTATTTAGTAGCAATGTAGTATGGAAGTAACGGTAACGGTGGCAAAAGTAACAGTAGTAGTTTTTGTAGCAATCGTAACAGTGGCAACGAAAAAGTAACTAAGCAAAGATCAATATGTGAAAAGCTCGTAGGCAATGTATCAATGATGGATAATTATGTCGGATGCGATTCCTCATGCAACAGTTATAAGATAGGGTGACACATAACTAGCTCCAGTTCATCAATATAATGTAGGCATGTATTCTGAATATAGTCATACGTGCTTATGGAAAAGAACTTGCATGACATCCTTTGTCCTACCCTCCCGTGGAAGTAGGGTCCTATTGGAAACTAAGGGATATTAAGGCCTCCTTTTAATAGAATACCGAACCAAAGCATTAACACTTAGTGAATACATGAACTCCTCAAACTACGGTCATCACCGGGAGTGGTCCTGATTTTTGTCACTTCGGGGTTGCCGAATCATAACACATAGTAGGTGACTATTGACTTGCAAGATAGGATCAAGAACTCACATATATTCATGAAAACATAATAGGTTCAGATCTGAAATCATGGCACTCGGGCCCTACCGACAAGCATTAAGCATAGCAAAGTCATAGCAACATCAATCTTAGAACATAATGGATACTAGGGATCAAACCCTAACAAAACTAACTCGATTACATGGTAAATCTCATCCAACCCATCACCGTCCAGCAAGCCTACGATGAGATTACTCACGCACGGCGGTGAGCATCATGAAATTGGTGATGGAGGATGGTTGACGATGACTATGGTGACATATTCCGCTCTCCGGAGCCCTAAATGGACTCCAGATCAGCCCTCCCAAGGAAGATTAGGGCTTGGTGGTGGCTCCGTATCGTAAAACGTGATGAATCCTTCTCTCTGATTTTTTTCTCCCCAAAAGTGAATATATGGGGTTGGGGTTGAGGTCGGTGGAGTCCCAGGGGGCCCATGAGGCAAGGGGGCACGCCCCGGGGGGCGCCCTACACCCTCGTGGATAGGGTGTGGGCCCCGTGATGCTGATTCTTTCGCCAGTATTTTTCATTAATTCCAAAACGTGTCTCCGTGGATTTTTAGGTCATCCCGAGAACATTTCTTTCTACACAAAAATAACACCATGGCAGTTCTGCTGAAAACAACGTCAATTTGGGTTAGTTCCATTCAAATCATGCGAATTAGAATCCAAAACAAGGGCAAAACTAATTGGAAAAGTAGATACGTTGGAAACGTATCAGTATTTTACTCGAAGCTATATTTTTATTCGCCACATAATATGTGTTTTGCTTGGAGCGCCTTGTATGATATGAGTCTTTGCTTGTTTTATTTTGTATTTTAAGTCTTGATCCCTTGCTGGACACACCTATTTGAGAGAGCCAAAATTATGTCATGACTTTTAGAATTGCTCTATGCTTCACTTAAATTTTTATGAGCAATGAATTTGCTCTAGTGCTTCACTTATATCTTTTTGAGCACAGTGTGCTTAGTATTTTTGAAGAAATGCTCTCTTGCTTCGCTTAGATTTATTTGAGAGTTAGTAAAATTGCAAGAAATTCTCTCTTGTTTCACTTAAATTAATTTGAGAGAAAGAAAAATATTATGCTCATGTTCTTCACTTATATTTGTTGGAGCTTGTCAAAAGCAATACATGAAAATTAGTCCCAAAGTGATAGATATCCAAGAAGGATATAATAAAAACTTCCATGAAAATCATTGGACAAAATAAACTTGATTCTTAGTAACAGTTTTGAGATATGATGATGTGATGTGTGAGTTATGTTGGTGAGTAATTATGCTTTAGTAAGAATATTGGTGTTAAAGTTTGTGATTCCCTATGCAAGTACGAAAGTTAATAGTCGTGCAATGAAATTATATCCTACTTGTGATGCATTATTCAATGTTATTTATGCTTAATGCTTGCTTATGAGATTATTCGTTTCTTAGTTGGTCGCTTCTCAATCTTTTGCTAGCCTTCATTTTGCACTAAGTATGATCTCTACTTGTGCATCCAAAAAACCTTTAAACCAGTTTTGTCACATGAGTCCACTATCTTTACCTAATATTAAATGATGGAGGCTTTCATAGTTCTCCATACGTCATCATTTTACATCCGTTGATTTTATAGTTAACCATGAAGATTGACGGCTGAGACTTAAAGAGCGGATTGTTAAATCTATCCCTAATAATAAAGCACGGATTGACTCCGTGGGTTCATCGTCACAATACGCTTTCTTCTCATATCATAATACGCTTTTATAATTCGTATATAGACAAAATCGTAATATAAACGAGGTGGTACTAATAGTCGTAAAGTCCCTCTCCGTTTAGGTATTCCACCCACAGTCTTCATCATAAGTCAGCCGAACCGGTACAGGTTAGAAAAAAAATTGCCCAGCCACGCACGTCCCGGCCTCCCAATCCCATCTCCACCGGCAGCGCAACGCCACCTCCTACCCTGCCCTCACCGCGCGCCGCCGGACACACCCCGCCGTCGAGCGCCACCACCGCCTACCCTCCTCCCATCGGGATCCCCCCGATCCAAAAATCCATCCACCCAGTCCTCTCCTTGATTTCCAAATCGAGCCTACCGGCAGCCTCCCTGCACAGCTGTGCCCCCGTGCCTCTGCCTCACCGCGCGCCCGACCAGGCCGTCGTTCGTCGCCAGCACCCGCGGATCTGGCCGCCCCTCACCTTCCCCATGGGCTGCACCTCACAGCGTCGCCGCCCCTGCCAAGCTCCACCGCTGGAGGATGAAATTCTGTCAATGCCCACTGTCTTCAAGTAATACTGTAAGTTCTGTCAATGTATACTCTGTCTTCAAGTAATCGACCTTGCCTCATATAAACCTGCATAAATATGCAAAATTGTACTGCAAGTTGCATGGGTAGCAGTGGAGAATCCAACGCTTGCTGTTGTCCCTTGCAAAGGTCCGGGAAAAAAAGTGTAGTGGTTCAGGAAAAACAGAGAGGAGCTGCTATGTTATTCCTTTAGTCAATCTTTTGGCCTATCTCCTTCTGTATTATGATTTCCATCTTGAGAGAAAAAAGGCAAAACATGTAAAGTTGTATGGTTTTTTATGTTTGCAATTTTTTGTTTTGTGGAGAATTAAAGGATCGTGTATGCTTGCCGTTGAATCCAACTGTTTTTAGTTTTTTAGTGTCCAGGAAAAAATCTTGGGAACATTTGTCATGCTAGCCACCTGACGCTCGGCATATCCTCTCCCTCATGGCATCCAGCTTTGCTGCAGGGACCAAAAGGTGCTCCATCACCGGCTTCATCATATTGGAATCCTCTCTTCTTGTGTGGTTTAGTCAACTTTGTTTTCCTGTATCGTACAGTTGGGGTCAAGATCGAAGTCGGCTGAGCTATTGGGTGGCTCTGAAGATGTGTTTGTGTTAGAGATTAGTTTACATGCAAAGTAAGTTCTGTAAGAAAAGTATTACTGCGCACCACTCCAATTTGTTCCTTGAACTAATAAGATCTGGTCCAGTAGTACTCCTGCAAATCTGAGGCAAGACGTTCTGCATGTTTCTATTATCCTGCACAATAATCAATATGTGTGTCCTCACCGTAGTGGTGGAGCACATACACTTCAAATCATCCGTTCTCTTGTTCCCCAAAATAAATTCATTCGTTCTAACCATTAGCCATATAATTGTACAGATAGACCATATAAATGGGATTCTTTCTGTAAAAAGAAATCAACCTGATTTGATTATGTTCATGTCCATAATAGTTTTCTCTTGGTAGAAAAAACATAAACATGTACATACAGATTATATTTCTGCTCATTGCAAGATGATATGAGGATTTCTACTATTATACTGACAGAATGATAGCATCACCTCAAGCATGTAACCGTGGGAGTTAGTCTTTGTTACCTGACCTGAATGTTGTTGTAAACACAAATATGTCCTAAGAATTAGGGTAAGAATGAAGCCAATAACTGTTGAATGTCAACAGATGTAGCTCTTTTAATCCCACAAAAGTTAGTCATAAAGGTGGCCACATTGCTGCATTTGATTGTTCCCTACAAGAATGAGATTGAGTATTCTGTGCTTGCCACATGCCATCAACGTACTATTCTCATTCTAATTAATTTTTGATGTTCCTAAACTTGATTTTGTTCTTGCCTTTATAGACAAGCCTCAGCATATTTGAGACGATGGCTGTTGCTGCACGTGAAGAGTTGGTTAATATGAAGAAGTTCCTGATTAACTGACTTGAGCCATTTGCACAGTAAGTTATTTGCTTTTATCATTGTGTAGTGGAAGGATAGTTTATTTGCTTTTTTTGTCCTATGACACAGTTTCTCAACTCGACCAACCGTGCTTCACAGGAACCGGTGCTCTCCCATTGCAACATACGGGCATTTGATGAGAGAACGGACGTAAGCACATTGACATAAATATATGCAGGAAGGAATTAAAGGAGAGACTACACAACTCGGGTGACAAAGAGTTGCGCCTATGGCCGATTAAATAGAACTGAAAAAAGTCTGCGTCTACAGAGAGACACCTCGAGGAAAAAAGATCGGATGATGAGAAAGGAAAAAGGAGAGATTGGATCGGGACAACGTACAACCTGGATTCAGGTTTTAGCACACGATGGACGAGCTGCAGGCCACGGCGGACGCTGGAGGCACAGGCCCATCGCAGACAGGGGTAGGCCTGGGTGAAGTCGGCAAGGTGTGTGTGTGTTGCAGATAGATGGAGGCACTGGGACGGGGCGGCAAGGTGTGTGTGTGTTGCAGATAGATGGAGGCACTGGGACGGGGCGGCAAGGTCCAAGACGACGGGTCGCGAGAGCAGGTTGTGGTTGCCTGTATATATATATGTATTCCCCTCCGTTAACAACGGTTGGATGAAGCTTTGGAGTACTATAAACTTCCAGGGAAGGTAAAACCCATCTTTGGCATATTTGTTTTTAGAGTATTGAAGTTGGAGATGACCTTAAGATGAGAAAGACTAAAGATTTGGTAAGCTGTCCATACTGCCTCAAGGGGGGAAGTTTTTATCACTGCTTTTTGGTTGTATTTATATAAGAAGCATGGAGGGAGCTGGAACTAATTTGTGATTTCTCCTGGCCACTTTTTTCTTCTAAAAAGAGCAAGTTTCCCGGTGATCAAACATTGTAGATCAGAAATGTTCTTCATCGATGCCCATCCCAATTGCTAACAATTCTTTTGCACACTCAGGTTTGTGCTTTTCTGTGGTAATTTACTAAACATACTTTGGGTTATGATCCTTTGACATACACTTATGCCCTCCCCTACACATTATTTTTAGGTTGCCAAATATAGTACGAAGGAACTATAGCAAGCGAATTGTTGAGTTTGCCAAGCATAATGGCAGAAGAAGCACACCTAATTTTGGCAGATCATATAAAGAGAATATCGAGCAAAGATGCTTTCAGATTTACCCATGACAATATGCTGTTCCTATAAACTCCTGTTGCATGTTTAATGATTGCCACAATAGTTTCTTTTCATGCACCAGAGAATTATATTTTTTGTATCAGGTAAATAATTCTTTTCTCACTGTTATTTTTCCAGATCAAGATCGAGAGATAGACAAGGGGTAATGGTAGCTCGTGCAGTGATAGAGTGCTGGGGAGGCTGCCGGTGTCGTTGCCGAGTGCTGGGGAGGCTGCTAAACAAGTTTATTTATTTGTCGTGTGAATTGTTCCACACTTCTGATCATCATATTGTATGATGAGCAGTTGGCCATCTCTTATTCTGTGGGGATATGGTCCGTTTGTATTCTTCTAATTGATTCGGTTCACAATTCTAGCCGATGAAATTTGGTCTACATTTATGTGTACGTATGCTATCCTATATACTGGAACTTGTGCTTGCCCATTATATGATTATACTACAAGTAGACAAATGTAAATGTCCATAGTAATAAACTTGTGGTCATAGGACTACTAGCTTAAAGTTTGTTAGATTATGTAAATGGGCATTTTTGTTGTCTGCTCTTTAGGTTTCCATAGCATGAGGTGGTGCTCTTGCTTTTAAAAACACATATAAACTGCCATCTATACTGAACAATGGGGCTTCCTGTCTAAACTGGAGTAGTAATTTGAAGTTAATAACTCCAAAAATCACATGTTCAGAACTCCTCAGAACATAACTCCAACTATCAATCTCATAAATTTGAAGTTAATATCTCTCAATCGTAAAAATAACATGCATCGGGTTGCCAATTGATTTTCGGATGCATCCACTATCAATCTCACGAAATGCAAGTTAATATCTTGCCAAAAGCAGGCGTTTCATAATGTTAGCAAATAAAGTTTTCAGAACACTGTATATACAACCACAAAATCATAAGAGAATGAGCGTATACAATCTACAAGGTAATGTAGCAATTTAGAGTTTGGGTACTTACTTCAGTAATAAAACAGGTTCAAGGTAGTAACAAGGATTCTTCCAATGCATTAATAAACAAATGTTTTGCACTCAAGACAAGATAAACAATTCCCAAAGAGCATCAGAGCATCATAGAACATTACTGGCAAGATAAATGCACGACGATACACCTGACTCATTTAATTAATATAATTAAATTACTAGTAAATTAGTCACCAAACTGCTCGATCGGAACAGAGCCAACATATATCATCCTAGACAAACGCAGTATCAACCATTTACCTTGGTTCTTTAGGGACCGACAGGAGGATGCATGTAGAAGCGCTTCTTGCCTGCGAATCCACAGTCAGATAGAGAAATTGGAACCCATTCCCATCACCAACTGATAAAGAAAGCACGTAAGAAAATTGATATCGGGCCAACTTGGATCTTCGGTGATTGTCCCCCGGTATGGAGAATTTAGGAGGGTGGGTGCAGGGAGTGGCCTTGTGGATGATGGATGGAGGTGCAGAAGGATGTGGTGGCCGAAAGGTCGAAAGCGGAGAGGGTCGGGCACGTTAGGTGGAGCCGGTGGTGCGCGACAACCGAAGGCGGCCCAATCGTGGGCGGTGAACCACGATAGCCTTGGCCCATCTCTCGAGGCGGCGAAGATAGAGAGGGCGGCGCTGCCGGTGCTCGAGGCCGCCGCTCGGCACCATCTACATCGAGGGGAAAGAGAGGCGAGAAAGCGATAGGGTGATGCGGGGCTAGGGATTGCGGAGGAGGGTGGGGGTGTGCGATTTTAATGGATGGTTCTGCCCACCGGTTTCTTGTACGTGGCGGTGGAGACGGCGGCGTCCAGCCATGCAGGTGAGGCATGGGTCAAGACGGGCACACGGCGAGGCGCAGTAGTAGAGGCGGGGGAGATTTTTTGCTACTAAGATGCAGGGTGTGGGATTGATCGTTCATGTTCTCTTTTCCTTTTTAACGGGAGATGGATGCGATTTTTTCACGAGGGGAGATATGCGACCACGTACAGATTCCATAATAAATTAATTAGGTCCACAACGGGATTTGTTTACAATGCGTTAAGATTTACGTGTTAGTTTTCTTAATAAAAAATGCACTGATGTAGGGATCGATTGATTCGGGTAAGGAAAGATAGATTCGTGATCTTTTGTATGTTAGGAAATTACTGGTTTGCAAGGAAAGAGTGGAGAGAAAAAGAACCAACGCGACCACGTACAGATTCCATAATAAATTAATTAGGTTCATAACGGGATTTGTTTATAATGCGTTAAGATTTACGTGTTAGTTTTCTTAATAAAGAAATGCACTGATGTAGGGACCGATTGATTCGGGTAAGGAAAGATACATTCGTGATCTTTTGTATGTTAGGAAATTACTGGTTTGCAAGGAAAGAGTGAAGAGAAAAAGAACCAGTACGAGGGGGTGGTGGGAGGTGGGACGAAGAAAAACCGAACGAAATTGGGAGGTGGGAGGGGGGCGAGTAAAAAACCGACGAAAAAAATCAACGAAATTGGGAGGTGGGAGGGAGGACGAAAAAAACCCAGGAGAGGTGGGACGAAAATAAATCTGGAACGGAGACTACCAACTGAGACATTAGGAGTAGAGATTTGTTTTAGGTAAAGCAAATGTTAGTGCGCGTAGATTTGTGTCGGTGGTCGATCGAACTTGAAGAGAATATAAATTCTACCTTTAGCTCCACGTTGGGTTTGACATTTTTATTTATCAAAAATACTACAATTAACCCTCTATACTTGTGGATGATCAGTTTCATATAACAAAGTCATATACCAATCTCCATAGCAATATAAAAATTACGTACAAGGTAGGGTAATATAAAAGTAACATAAACACATGCATTGCCAAGTATAACAAAATTCACATAATGTTTCATCAATTTTTTTCATCCGTTCATCACCGAAATAATTGCTATCCAAGGTGGTACTAAATCTTGAAAAGTAAAAAAGAATCCAGAATTTCATACGTGGGACGAGCGTTGTGGCCGAGCGAAGCCAACCCACTTATTTTCCGGCAAAAACTGGCCGGCCCATTTTCCTTTTTCCTGTCTTATGTTTCTATTTTCATTTTCTGTTCGTTTATTTTTATCTTTCTTGTTTATTGTTTTCATTTTCCTTCCAAGTTTATTTTTCTTGTTTAACATATTTCATAAATAAAAAAATTCAAAACACATTCATAATTAAAAAAAATCCTCATTTTTTTGGAAAGTGTTCATAATTCCAAAATTTTGTTCTCATTTTTAAAAATCTTTCAGAACTTTTTTCTCATTCCAAACATTTTGCAAAAATCAATAAAGTTCCTGTTTTTATGAAAATGTTTGTGTTTCCAAAATTGATTGACCAAAACAAAACTTGCACTTAAAAACAATCCATATTGGAGAAATGTTTTCTCCGATTTTTCATCCATTCATTATCGACAAGATTTTTCTATCCAACTTGGTACTAAATCTAGAAAGGTAAAATAAATTGTCTAGAATTTCATACGTGGTGTGCGCGCTCTGGCCAGCGAAGTTAGCCCACTTATTTTCCAGCCCCAGCCCCAGCCCCCCACCCCAGCTGCGATAACCTTATTTGCCGTTTGTAGCGGTGAATCATGTCTTGCCCAGTTTACATTTTTCTTTGTTCTGTTTCAGTTTTTTCTGTTTGTTTCTTTTATCCTTAAGTTTATTTTTTATTTTCCCTTCCAAGATTATTTTACTTTATTTTCCTTTTTCATCAATTTAATATTTTAAAAAAACTTTCATAATTTCAAAAAATAAAACATTTTTTTGAAAAATGTTCAGAATTCTAGAGCTTTGTTCGCACTTAAAAAATGTTCGAAAGTTCAAATTTTTGTTCTCATTCCAACGAAATTCAAAATTTAAAAAATATCTCCATTTAAAAATATTTCTGTGTCTTCCAAAATAGTTTGAGATTTTTAATCAAATGTGCTGAATTCAAAAATTATTCTTCTTTTAGTGAAGTGTTCACAAATTCAAGGTAATTATTTTTGAATAGTCCCACATTGCACCTTTACATACAATAATACCAATTTATATACATCCTACATGTAGCTAGATGAAGGATGGATGTGTTAAGACTAATTAATCCATGCGATTAATTAGAGGAATCCCCGTTCCCCCACGTGCAGTTGCGCTCAGCCGCACGGCGGTTACTTCCTGATCGTGTCCCTACAAACCGACGCCTCCTAGAGGCGTCTCCTCAACTTGTATATAATCTGTGACAATCATCAATAAAGGAATGGATTTCACTTTAAATCTCTCTCTCAAACATGTTATCAGCACGCTCTTCCCTGAGCGACTCGCCCGGTGGCCGGCGCGGACGGCAACATCTCTTCAGCGGCAGCGATGACAACCAGATCGGGAACGCAGCCATACAGATCTGCCCACCGGCCTCTCACGGCTTTTGACATGCATCATCTGTAAAATGGAAAACCGGATCAGGAGACTATCCATGATTTTGCCTTCCTACCATCAAATTCAAGATCTAATGAATGGTTGTGTTATCTGCATATGCAAATCACTGTATACGAGCATGTGCACATGGAGATGGATCGATTGCTGCCAGATCAGGGCAGAACCAATGGATTTCCATCGATTCAAGGATTGAAGGCAAATTAACAAACCCAACGATGCAAAGGGAAGAAGGTACAATTGTTTTCTATTTACCTTGCGCGGAATGATGCGGCCGTTGCATCCATCAAGCACAGCCCTCGGCCTATCTTCTCGTGAATTCCAATTCGACTCGACAAGGCGATGTTATACGGAGCACCCCGCGCGTGCAGCGCACAGCCCTCGGCTCCGGCGTGGCCCAACGCTCGAGCGCGAGCAAAGGTGACTCTCGGGTGGCACTGGCGCATGCCGCTCTGTGGACCTCGACGGCGGCGCCCACTGTCGCGGCTCCCTACGCGGAGCACGCGGCGGCCCAAGGACCGACAGTGCTCTTTGCGGCGTGGGCGCGGCCACGGCCACGGCTATCGGCCCTTTGCTTGGCCACGGGACGCCGTTTCGCTGCGCACGGCTTATGCTGCAGCCTTGATGCACGACGGGGACATGCTACACGCTTGCTCCCCTACTGATGCGGCTTGGCCTTGGCCTCGCCACGCACAACTGGTGCTTGGAGCCACTGATCCGTCCAGCGCGGCGCAAGAGCGCAGCGGCAGCGTGGCGTCTTGGCCTTGCCCGCAGCATCTTCCCCGACCTCCGCCGGCTCGCTACGGCCGGAGCGCGGACCCGGCGCCCGCGTACTCTACGTACATGCGGTGGTCTCCTCCACCGGCGAGGAACCTCCCAAGCGGCGGCATGGCCGGCAGCGAGCCATAGCGGGAGAATTGATTTTAACCCCCCCAGTTCGCTCGCCTTGGATCTTATGTCCCTTTCTTCGTTTGCCTAGCTCTGAAGCCCCCCAGTACGACTTCAGATTTGCGATTTGACTAATTTGACTAATTTGCCCTCGTGCAGTTTCCTGATGACCCAGCACCACGCGATGCGAGGAGGGCTAGCACGTTCGTTCTTCGCCCCTGCCGCCAGAGCCGCCGCGCCTTGCCGTCCGTCTCCCCTTATGCGCTGCGTCCCCCCCTCCCCTCTCCCCTCCCGCCGCCCTCCATTGCTGGCAAGGCAAAGCTTCTCCCCTTCCGTTTCCATGGATTTTGCTTGGTTCCTCTTATATGGTTGTCTAAATCCTAGAAACCCTAGGTGCTGAGGGAGTTTCACATGGGGATTTCTGTCTATTCGCATTTTTATTTGATGGTTATATCTACTAACAAATTTGTTAAACATCAAAGGGGGGCATCAGGAAGAGCTAGACAGAACTGGGGGGCTTCAGAGCAAGGCAAACAAAGAAAGGGGCATAAGATCCAAAGCGAGTGAACTGGGGGGGTTAAAATCAATTCTCCCAGCCATAGCGGCAGCGGCGGTTGCTTCCGTGGGGAAAGACGCGAGAGAGACAAGGGATATGGAACCTTATCGCTTTGTCTGTTTTGCATCACAGTCTTTGCAGTTGCAGGAATTCGCAGAACAGGGCAAAACAGTGGTCCAGGCTAATTTTGCACAATGCCCTTCTATTTTTGGGAATTTGCAAATTCGTCCTGCGAACCCTGTTAATTACTGTATTTTCTGTTGAGTTCAAAATTCCAGAAAATATGTAGTTATTATATGTGGCATGTTCATTGTGTTTGCTTTTTAGCAATCCCTATAACATGTCTTATTAGTACAACAACATTGTTTTGTGATTGAGATTAAGTTTTCTCGCACAACAATATTAATTTGCGATCGAGATTTTCTTCTCTCGCAAAACAATCTCATAGCGATTGAGATTTTCTTCTCTCACAAAATATTAATAAATCCTACTGAATTGTCTTGCAACTTGATACAAGATCATCTCACTTAATTTGAGGTATATACAATTCAAGTTTTTCGCTTGAACATCAAGTTTGCAACATCATTACTATTCATTATAATAGTGGTGTATTTTTGTTGAGTATGATGTATTCCGGAATGTATGTATCTCCATGTTCGCTACATGTCGAGATTAATACGTCTATTTGCAATTGAGATTTTTAATTTCTTGCAAACAAAAATGCAAAATTCAAAGAGATATCTTCAAATTGATGTATTGGGATCACAAGGTAGTCGTATAGATCTACTGCCTTCGCAGATTATCAATGACTACTGTTAAATCCTATATTTTGTCATTTTGACATTATGATTGCTTTAAAAATGCTCTCCCACACATTTTACTAAGTCATGACATAAGGCATTACGAGTGAGTATCTACTGATTTCATCAGATTATACTCTCTAGTACTGCAAGATCTACTCCATTTTGGAGATTATCTTCAAGGCGTCATATTTAGCAATTTGAAATTCACACTAATGGTTTCAAGATAACTTCTTGAAATACTCATTGATTTTGCTAAGTTCATTACAACATCAACCATGATGGTCTTTAATTTACTGGTTGTAAATTAATTATCTCTGTTTTACCCACAGAGATAACATATGGCTATAGAGTTTGAGGCATTCGCCCTCAATAGCCACCACTGCCCTATCTGCGCCATGGACATCATGATCGCTCTTGTGTCTCGTGAGATAATGTGTGCAATCCTGGATTTACCTCTGGTCAGGATCACAACGCTAACAGAAAAATGGTGTCTTATATATCATAAGGCATTAGATTCAGATCCCAACATCTGGTTATTCTGTATCAGCAATTCCTGGGATACAATGAACCTGAAGGGCAAAGGTTTGAATCTTACTTCAACCTTCAATCCGACATCACCAGCTGTGACGGGACCCTATGGGCACGGAGAATGTGATGGTTGAATATGCCTCAACCGACATGTTTGGAGACTGCATTTAGTCCCTCAATCTCCTTAGTGATCTGTTTATTTATGTCCATTTATGATGTTCTAATATGAACATGATTAATGTTGTCATCATATATTGTATATCACAATATATTGTATCAGCACTTTGGTACAAATACATTTGTATGTATTCTATATATCTGAGTGATTTTCATATTGAGAATCTTCATGTCTATATATAGATTTCTATGGGGGTCAATCTGATGAAAGATGATTTGTGCCATGTGGACATATGCACCACGAACTCTATACTCGGGGTAGTGAAATGTTTCCATTCTCATTAAGAGAAAGGAGATATTTTAAAATCGCTAGACGCGATGAGGTATTTGTTGGCTCAACTCGAGTCATATTTACTATCCCTGGGGTACTCGAGTAATGTCGGGATGTTTTATTGCTTCCCAGGTTTAACTCGTACCCTACTAAACTATGGAGGTATCCGTCAAAATTGTTTCCATACCGAAACTAATGATGACAACAAAGAGAAATAACTTCTCTTTATCATATGCAACGGATATGGCAAGCACATTCTCTGTGTATCATTTGGATTGTACTACACATACACACAACCCGTAGCACATGTTGCGTACGAGATAGTTTTCTAGAGTGTCTTGTACATGACAAACTTGGCATACTCGCCTTGGTCATCGAGACATTCGGTTGAAACCGAAACTATCAGCAATTCCAATGGTTTATGATTATTATGATGCTAAATTCTAACAATATTTGGATTTTGTGTGCACTACAGGTGACACAGGGAAGATAATTTTAAGGCTCGCACACCTTAAAGTCTACACTGAACCACTCAGACTCCTTGAATGCATCAAGTCGAGGTAAGTGGCTCTTCCCAACCATTGAGTAGACTATTCAGGTATTCCATGGTTTTGAAAGACATATCTACATGATGGTCTTAAGTGTGTGCTTTATTCACACGAAACCATTGGCTCATTATCCTGACATCGATTTCAAGCAAATCGAATGGATAACATTGTAGAATTCTCCTTGAGGGCCTTCTCTATGGCTTTTGGATTGAAGTTTAGCAATTTTTCCTAATGTCTAGACTCAAAATGGTTTGATAGAATACTATCCAAAGAGTTAAGCTAATTGCATTATCTTTACTTTGGAATTGCAAGTTGCCAACTTTACGTTGGAGTCATGCAGTTTTTACACGCTCATGACAGAACTGCACAATATTATTCCCCTCTATCTTTGATATGTGGATATCTACTAAGTATTTCCTATATGCGGTAATTCGGTTGCATACCGATATCACCACCCGGCATACATTATTGGCCCCTCAACATATAGTTGGGATCTATGTGAGGAATAACTGTATTTCCGTCAATACCTCAAGCCCCTCGCATGGGGAGTTATTCAAGGCCAGTATGCTAATTCAATGAGGAACATTTCCAGGCATTAGGGGGAGATTTCAAGTACCATAAAGAATGCCAGGAAATTAGTGGAATATTCAACACATTTCTGCCTCAAATCCACATACTCAAAGATCTGAACCATGCGTTCAGGAGATTTGCAACACATTACAAATAACCTGCCAGATTCATTTACTGACTATAAAGGTGTCACACAATCCTGCAATCCTGAAAAATATGTCGGAAAGAGTGGAGGTACCAACTGAAACCACTCAACTCTCCGTTCAAAGCAACAGGGGGAGAAGTACGGCAATAGTACATCAGGATTCAGCTTCTCGCAAGCAAGGATATCAAGGCCTGTGAATCAGTAAATGCAAGTCAACTTCACGTTGACAGACACCTGATGTGTAGTATACACCCAGTGGACGGGAAACCTCCACCAACCCAGGTCATAGTGTGCAAAATGACCGGGACATCGGAATACCCGACTCAATCGCATTGGGAAATTGCGAGCAGTCACTATGGGTAACGATGTTTCCATCAACTATATATTGATATATAGATTTTGGAGAAACATACAACCGTAAGTCTACAATTTTCGACATACATTTCACAACTAGATTGAAAAAACCTTTCAAGTGATTCAGATCCAAAGACCATGGCCATGGCAAAGTGTGAACAACACTCGGACTGAACTCAAGCAAAGGGTATAATCTAGGTAGACATAATCTTCCTCAATAATGAGAAGGTATTCATAAGAAATACCTACACCAGTTTTCTTCTGGAAACATAATTGAGAACAATGAGGTGGTGAAACAAACAGCAAGTATTGTAGCACAAGGGTTCACGCAGATACCCAACTATTCTCCAGAGGTGGAATCTCATTCCGATAACTTATATCATTGGTAGTAAAAAATCATCTATCTCTGCAGTTGATAGATGTAGTGATTACATATCCATATGGATTACTAGATTCAGACATATATGATTGATTCCCGTGGGATCTCAACTCTAAATCGAAATACACACTACTAGGAAAAGGCCTACTAATGGCGCACCAGTTTTGCCTACTAATGGCGCACTACTGGTGCACCATTAGTATCACGCCACTAGTATTTTTTACTAATGGCGCACCACGCCGTGCGCCATTAGTATAGAACACCATGCGCCATTAGTATGCCTCCCAGAGGGGCCATACTTAACCATGTGCTTTGGCATACTAATGGCGCACTGTGGGGTGATGCGCCATTAGTATCCTTTGGCATACTAATGGCGCACTCTATAGTGATGCGCCATTAGTATCCTTTGGCATACTAATGGCGCACTTTGAGGTGATGCGCCATTAGTATGAATATTAGGTTTTATTTTATTTTTTTTACTTTTCTGATTTTTGCACAGGTTACAAAATATTTTATTGGACAGAATATAGACAGCAGCACACAGCAATAGCAGATTCATCGAATACAATAGAAGATTAGTCTCCGAATTCCAAAGACCGAACACAGATAAAACATTACAGGTCTCGAGACCGCGAGTAGCGAGTTTGTCTTTACATTACAAGTCGATATCGATCATCTAAACTACCATCACATAGAAGAGAGCTGCGGTCATCACGATGAGCATCATCGCGATGAAACTAGTCTTCATCCGGTTCCTCCAACGCTCCTTCCTCTCTCCCACTAGATAGCGGGCGTATCTAGATTCCGCCTTCGCCTAGTGGTGTACCCTTTGTAACTGTTACCTCTGAAACGGTGAACCTGTCTCTGACACTCCTCCCAGTTGTCGTAGACTCCGGGAACCTTACCCTTGTACACGACATACGACAGCATCTCTATGCACAAGCCAAACAACAGACAATACATAAGCAATATATAAGTATGCAACAAAAGGATCGGAAGAGAAAAGCAAGACATTAATAACACGATTCATGGTCCTACTAATAAATAGCATCGATTACATCTAAGTTGAACGACTGTCCAAACCAAAGAGACATACAATTCATTAAAGTTTAAATACAACATGAGTCAATCAATGTTTCAGAACTACACATAGCATCACTACTTTCGACTCGACTCATGGGACCGGAGCGTGGATGAAGCCGCCGTCTGTCGTGATGGCCATGAAATCGTGGGCGTTGTCAGCCTGCATTTGTAGCGTTGTGTCTATCTCACTGTTGGACGGTTGATATCTGAGGTAGAACTGCCCCGAGGTATGAAGGACATCTTGATGGATGATTTTCGCTAACTCCGACTGGATGCGAAAGAATTCTTGTCTGATGTCCGCGTCCTGGATTGCCGACAAGCTCGCGGCCCAATCTTTGAGATTACCTAGTAGCAGAAGGTGATGATGGTCCCGTACGATCGCCCGCATGTGATGGAGGGTGTAGTTGTTGGGGAACGCAGTAATTTCAAAAAATTTCCTACGCACATGCAAGATCATGGTGATGCATAGCAACGAGAGGGGAGAGTGTGATCTACGTACCCTTGTAGACCGACAGCGGAAGCGTTATGACAACGCGGTTGATGTAGTCGTACGTCTTCACGGCCCGACCGATCAAGCACTGAAACTACGGCACCTCCGAGTTTTAGCACACGTTCAGCTCGATGACGATCCCCGGACTCCGATCCAGCAAAGTGTCAGGGAAGAGTTCCGTCAACACGACGGCGTGGTGACGATCTTGATGTTCTACCGTCGCAGGGCTTCGCCTAAGCACCGCTACAATATTATCGAGGATTATGGTGGAAGGGGGCACCGCACACGGCTAAGAAAACGATCACGTGGATCAACTTGTGTCTAGGGGTGCCCCCTGCCCCCGTATATAAAGGAGCAAGGGGAGGAGGCCGGCCGGCCCTATGGCGCGCCAAGGAGGAGTCCTCCTCCTAGTAGGAGTAGGACTCCTACTAGGGGGGGGGGAAGGAAGTGGGGAGGGAGAAGGAAAGGGGGGCGTCGCCCCCCCTCTCCTAGTCCAATTCGGACCAGGGGGGAGGAGGCGCGCGGCCCACCCTGGCTACCCTTCTCTCTCTCCACTAAGGCCCATATGGCCCATTACTTCTCCCGGGGGGGGGGGTTCCGGTAACCCTCCAGCACTCCGGTTTTCTCCGAAATCACCCGGAACACTTCCGGTGTCCGAATATAGTCGTCCAATATATCAATCTTTATGTCTCGACCATTTTGAGACTCCTCGTCATGTCCGTGATCACATCCGGGACTCCGAACTAACTTTGGTACATCAAAACCAATAAACTCATAATATAACTGTCATCGAAACCTTAAGCGTGCGGACCCTACGGGTTCGAGAACATTGTAGACATGGCCGAGACACGTCTCTGGTCAATAACCAATAGCGGAACCTGGATGCTCATATTGGCTCCTACATATTCTACGAAGATCTTTTATCGGTCAGACCGCATAACAACATACTTTGTTCCCTTTGTCATCGGTATGTTACTTGCCCGAGATTCGATCGTTGGTATCTCAATACCTAGTTCAATCTCGTTACCGGCAAGTCTCTTTACTCGTTCCGTAATACATCATCTCGCAACTAACTCATTAGTTGCATTGCTTGCAAGGCTTAGGTGCTGTGCATTACCGAGAGGGCCCAGAGATACCTCTCCGACAATCGAAGTGACAAATCCTAATCTCGAAATACGTCAACCCAACATGTACCTTTGGAGACACCTGTAGAGCACCTTTATAATCACCCAGTTACGTTGTGACGTTTGGTAGCACACAAAGTGTTCCTCCGGCAAACGGGAGTTGCATAATCTCATAGTCATAGGAACATGTATAAGTCATGAATAAAGCAATAGCAACATACTAAACGATCGGGTACTAAGCTAATGGAATGGGTCATGTCAATCATATCATTCTCCTAATGATGTGATCTCGTTAATCAAATAACAACACATGTCTATGGTTAGGAAACATAACCATCTTTGATTAATGAGCTAGTCAAGTAGAGGCATACTAGTGACTTTTAGTTTGTCTATGTATTCACACAAGTATTATGTTTCCGGATAATACAATTCTAGCATGAATAATAAACATTTATCATGATATAAGGAAATATAATAATGACAATATTATTGCCTCTAGGGCGTATTTCCTTCAGTCTCCCACTTGCAATAGAGTCAATAATCTAGATTACACAGTAATGATTCTAACACCCATGGTGCTTTGGTGCTGATCATGTTTTGCTCGTGGAAGAGGCTTAGTCAACGGGTCTGCAACATTCAGATCTGTATGTATCTTGCAAATCTCTATGTCTCCCACCTGGACTAGATCCCGAATGGAATTGAAGTGTCTCTTGATGTGCTTGGTTCTCTTGTGAAATCTGGATTCCTTTGCCAAGGCAATTGCACCAGTATTGTCACAAAAGATTTTCATTGGACCCGATGCACTAGGTATGACACCTAGATCGGATATGAAATCCTTCATCCAGACTCCTTCGTTTGCTGCTTCTGAAGCAGCTATGTACTCCGCTTCACATGTAGATCCCACCACAACGCTTTGTTTAGAACTGCGCCAACTTACAGCTCCACCGTTTAATGTAAACACATATCCGGTTTGCGATTTAGAATCGTCCGGATCAGTGTCAAAGCTTGTATCAACGTAACCATTTACTATGAGCTCTTTGTCACCTCCATATATGAGAAACATATCCTTAGTCCTTTTCAGGTATTTCAGGATGTCCTTGACCGCTGTCCAGTGATCCACTCCGGGATTACTTTGGTACCTCCCTGCTAGACTTATAGCAAGACACACATTAGGTCTGGTACATAGCATTGCATACATGATAGAGCCTATGGCTGAAGCATAGGGAACATCTTTCATTTTCACTCTATCTTCTGCATTGGTCGGGCATTGAGTCTTACTCAATTTCACACCTTGTAACACAGGCAAGAATCCTTTCTTTGCTTGATCCATTTTGAACTTCTTCAAAATTTTGTCAAGGTATGTGATTGTGAAAGTCCAATTAAGCGTCTTGATCTATCTCTATAGATCTCAATGCCTAATATGTAAGCAGCTTCACCGAGGTCTTTCATTGAAAAACTCTTATTCAAGTATCCCTTTATGCTATCCAGAAATTCTATATCATTTCCGATTAGTAATATGTCATCAACATATAATATCAGAAATGCTACAGAGCTCCCACTCACTTTATTGTAAATACAGGCTTCTCCAAAAGTCTGTACAAAACCAAATGCTTTGATCACACTATCAAAGCATTTATTCCAACTCCGAGATGCTTGCACCAGTCCATAAATGGATCGCTGGAGCTTGCACACTTTGTTAGCTCCCTTTGGATCGACAAAACCTTCCGGCTGCATCATATACAACTCTTCTTCCAGAAATCCATTCAGGAATGCAGTTTTGACATCCATCTGCCAAATTTCATAATCATAAAATGCGGCAATTGCTAACATGATTCGGACAGACTTAAGCATCGCTACGGGTGAGAAGGTCTCATCGTAGTCAATCCCTTGAACTTGTCGAAAACCTTTTGTGACAAGTCGAGCTTTGTAGACAGTAACATTACCGTCGGTGTCGGTGTCAAAACCGGTGGATCTCGGGTAGTGGGTCCCGAACTGTGCGTCTAGGCCGGATGGTAACAGGAGGCAGGGAACACGATGTTTTACCCAGGTTCGGGCCCTCTTGATGGAGGTAAAACCCTACGTCCTGCTTGATTAATATTGATGATATGGGTAGTACAAGAGTAGTACAAGAGTAGATCTACCACGAGATCAAGGAGGCTAAACCCTAGAAGCTAGCCTATGGTATGATTGTTGTATATGGAGTTGATTGCCTACGTACTACAACCCTCCGGTTTATATAGACACCGGATAGGGTTAGGGTTACATAGAGTCGGTTACAATGGTAGGAGATCTTGAATATCCGCATCGCCAAGCTTGCCTTCCACGCCAAGGAAAGTCCCATCCGGACACGGGACGAAGTCTTCAATCTTGTATCTTCATAGTCCGGGAGTCCGGCTGAAGGTATAGTCCGGCTACCCGAACACCCCCTAATCCAGGACTCCCTCAGTAGCCCCCGAACTAGGCTTCAATGACGATGAGTCCGGCGCGCAGATTGTTCGGCATTGCAAGTCGGGTTCTTCTCCAAATCCTATGTACCTGTAGGAATAATGTCCGATTTTTGTAATGTAGCGCTCCTCGGCTCCCACGCCCAATAATGGCCGTCTTCCACGTGTCAAACGAATGCGAAAAGCCAGGGCGTTTTTACATCCACACCCCTAGCCGTATAAACAAGCCGCCTATTTAACGGGATGGGGATTTAGGTCCAAACCACATCTTCTCCTCTCCGCGAGTTATCATCAGAGCGCTTCCAGCAAAGGTCCATTCCAACATGACCAACCGTCGCAGCTCCTCCCCTCGCCCCTCCGGTCCCAAACACGGGGACTGGGAGAGTTGCACCATCCCGCATAGCGAGTTAGTGTCGCTCCTGGCCAAAGGATTTCTCCCTCAGGCATACATGGTCCTAGTCCGAGCCGATCTCGCCACCTATAATGGCGGAAAACAAGCGGAGAGCACCCCCAATCCTTCTAAAGGAGAGCGGGTGTGCCTCGTCCCCTATCTAATAAGGGGACTGGGGTTTCCAATTCATCCATTTCTCCGCGGGCTTCTGGAGTTCTACGGCCTCCAGCTGCACAATCTCACGCCCGCCTCCGTATTACATATTGCGGGTTTCGTCGCCCTTTGCGAGCTATTTTTAGGCGTTGAGGCCCATTTCGCGCTGTGGAAGAGGTTATTCTGCCTAGTGCCTCGTTCTCGAGAGGGGTCTATATACCAAGTGGGCGGAGCCGAAGTATGCCGCATCGCCGGGACCAGATACCTATCCAGAACCCCAAAGAAGGCGTCCGAGGACTGGCCTTCGGAATGGTTTTACATAGATGACGTCCCGCTACCGGACCCTATCCGGGCCGGTCTCCCTGAGTTCAACAGTGCTCCATTAAAGAAACACTTGAGCTGGCGTCCGCGGAGCTCTCAGAGAGAAAGCGGCAGAGACGTCCTTTACCCGATGGGCCGGATAAGACTGTTGGCTCATTCCGGACTAACCATGATTGGAGTCATGGCCGCATGCATTATGCGGGGGGTGCAGCCGCTTCAATATAGAGGCCACCCCATGTGGGATTTCAACAGGGAGGATGACGCCACCCGTTACAGTCGTAAGGGGCCGGCCTCAGCTGCCGCTCTAGTAAAGATCTTATCCTCTTTGTACAAGGGAGAAAAGGAGGAATTCCTCCGCGTCAACCCGCAGGCCGGATTTACTATGTACGATCCTCCAAGTTGGGTAAGTGAACAATTGCGCTTGCCCGTTTGTTTTATACTCCCACTGTTAGATATGTAGTCTAACGACTTCAGTGCAGGAACTGTGACAAGAGGTAAAGGATATAAACAGCCGCCCTCCACAGCCCGAGGACCCAGAACGGTCCCTCGATCTGGACTCCGAAGAGAATCCGGACATATCGATGGAGCTTATCGACGGGGTGTTCCATCAGCTAAGCAAGGACAATACCTTGGTAGCCATCACGACTGATTACCCAGGGTTAATCCCGGCCTCCCAGGTGACAGAAACCGGAGTCTCATTCCCTTGAGAGAGATTCCACTCTCACGTATTCCAGTGTTTCTGACGACAACCGTGTTTTGCAGGGGAGATCTCCGAGGCAGGAGGCCGAACCTGCGGCGGCTAGCCAAGAGGGGCCGCAGGGCCCCGTGGGACAAAAAGGAATGCAGTCCGGACTGAGATGCTGGCGCAAAGGTATAGCGCACCCTCTGTTTCCCTGATGTTATTCTGTCAGGGCATATTAACGTTCGTGCTATCTTCAGAATGAAGAGACCTCGCCGGACTACATCCGGAGAGGTTGCCAATCGCGCCTCCACCAGCCAGGCTCCAACGTCTGGCCAGGAAGCAGAGGCGAGCACAAGGCGCGCACCGGACGCTCCTCCGACAGAGGATGCGGACAGGCTGTCTGCCACAAATTCTGAAGTGGAGAGTGCCATGAACCACAGGCGTCGCCGGACAGTTCTACGCGACGCTTGTTTCTCCCAAGAGGTTTTAGATGCCTTTAATTCGGGAGATGTGTACCTCCGTGCCGCTCAAAATGGTTTAGCCAGAGCCACGGAGCAGTATGTAAAAGACATACGGGTAAGAAAATTTTGGTTAAACATATATATGCCAGTAGCCCCCGAGACTTGAAGCAGTTAGAGCAACTTATTTAAGGATCATTTAATATGCAGGTTCTTACAGAGAAGAATACCGTACTGTCCCAGGAGCTGGAAAAGTGCAAGGCCCAACTAGAGGCCGCACTAGCCGCAGCAGGGGAGCCCAAAGAGACCCCCTCAGGTAAGATACACTTCGAAAGATTAGTATTGTGCGGTGTGGGTGCAAATCTGACAAATCATATTGCAGATGGCGCCAGACTCGATCCAGACAAGCAACAACTCTTACACCGGCTAAAGGCCGGTGAGAGTACGTTGACAAAGGTGAGGCGAGAGAAGAATGATCTTCAGGGTGCCAACACCAAGCTGGACGTCGAACTTAAAGATGTTCGTGGCCAGCTTTCGGACTCCACGAAGGAGAATCAGCGGCTTCGACACGGCATTTTTAGTAAGTGCTTGAACAAACTTCGAAAAAAAAGTTCGGCAAGGAAGTCGACTAACAGAGTAATGTCTGTAGGTATGCTCACAGGTCGTCCTGCAGAGGAGATGCCCGGTTCTACGGGTAACCTTCTTCCCGAACTCTTGTAACTGCACGAGCGAATTCGGCAGGCGATGCGGGGTATTTCCCAAGCCTTATGGCCTGCCCACTCCGTGCCCGAGGGCCTTGGATAGCTTGGGGAGAAGCTGAAGGGAGCTCGGTGGCGCTTCCGGTTGTGGAAGATATCGGCCTGCCGACAAGGCGCTAGGGAGGCCTGGGCCATGGTGAAGACCCGTTTTACGAAGTCTGACCCAAACCACATGGCCGAGGTCGGACCAGTGGGGTCTGACGGGAAGGAGATCCCTGTGAGCTTAGTATACGGCCAAGTAGAATTGGCCGCGAAGTATTCCCAGCAGGACTATAAATTAGACAGCCTGTTAGATGGTATAGAAGAGGAATACAATCAGTCAGAATGACTGTGTAATTTTGAATTGACATGTGTAATGCCTTCTAGCCGGATTGTAGATCGTTTGTCGTTGCCGACCTTTTTGCTTCAACCTCGGGACCTGACGGTCCGGAGTGTGTCCGAATACCCTAGCGGTTATATAAGAACCGGGGTATGCGTGGAGACCAGGCGTAGGGGTCATCAGTGCTTTATCAGACAAGTGCCCAACTAGTTATGTTATATTACATGGTTAGTAAGAAACATCTTCCAGAGAGAATAGTTCCGTTAAGGGTTCCTTTCGCTGGGAGGCATGCCCTAAGGTGCATGTCCGGACTGCGTGAAGAGACGCAGAAAAAAAAAGCATCTGGGGCGCATAAAATGAGTAAAAAGATCATCTTTTATTTCACCGACCGAATATTCGCTTAAGAACGCTAGCTTTCAGCTTCACCCAGTCTGAGGTACACATCCGGCTGACCCGGCAGTAACAATCGCAGAGGTGCTCCCTTTACCGCCTAGCCGAACAATCGGGAACGTAGGGGTAAGCACAGGAGCTAGGCAACCCAGCTTGGCCAAAACTTAAGTCATATCGATGCATATAATGGTGAAGAAAAAGGTACATGCGGAAGTTTGACGCATGTGTTGGGCGTGAAGCCCGTATAAATAAGCTTCTGTTAAAGAAGCCCCCAGGTTTAATGAGCGCGAGTGGTGCGTCACTAGATGAGCCTTTAAGGGCAATAAAAGAAAAGAGGGGAAGGAGAGAAATGTAAGACAAAAAAATGCAAAAAATGGACAGAGGAAGGAGACGAACACAGGGTCCGGCGCTAGGCATAGAATCTTCGGAGACGGGTGGCGTTCCACGGGTTCGTCTCGAGTCAGTTATCCGATGCATCTCGCAGGCGGTACGCCCCACCAGTCAGGACTTGGTCGATTATGAATGGACCTTCCCACTTGGGCTTGAGTTTTTCCTTTTTCTTATCCGGCAGGCGTAGAACTAGTTCGCCAACATTGTAATTTTTGGCCCGTACTTCTCTGCTTTGATATCTTCGGGCCTGCTGTTGATAAAATGCGGAACAGGCTTTTGCCACGTCACGCTCCTCCTCCAAGGCGTCCAAGTTGTCCTGCCGATCGAGCTTGGCTTCTCTTTCTTCATACATGCGCACTCTAGGTGAGTCATGAATTATGTCGCAGGGCAGAACTGCCTCTGCGCCGTACACCATAAAAAATGGTGTGTATCCGGTGGTGCGATTTGGCGTGGTCCGCAGCCCCCATAGCACGGAGTCGAGCTCCTCTACCCAGTGCGTGTTAGATTCCTTGAGGGACCGCACCAGCCTGGGTTTAATGCCGCTCATGATAAGACCATTTGCACGTTCGACCTGGCCGTTGGTTTGTGGGTGATAGACGGAAGCATAATCGAGCTTGATGCCCATGATTTTGCACCAGAGTTTTACCTCGTCGGCGGTAAAGTTTGTACCGTTATCGGTTATGATGCTGTGGGGGACGCCATAGCGGTGTACAACCCCGGATATGAAGTCTATCACAGGTCCGGATTCGGCCGTTTTAACAGGCTTGGCTTCTATCCATTTGGTGAATTTATCCACCATGACCAGTAAGTATTTTTTCCTATCGGTCCCACCTTTAAGGGGTCCGACCATGTCAAGCCCCCAGACCGCAAAAGGCCAGGTGATGGGTATAGTTTGGAGTGCGGTGGGTGGCATATGGCTTTGGTTGGAAAAAAGTTGGCAACCAGCGCATCGTTGGACTAGGTCCTGAGCGTCTGCCCGGGCCGTCGGCCAATAAAAGCCTGTACGGAAAGCCTTGCTAACAAGGGACCGAGCAGCGGCGTGGTGACCACCGAGTCCGGCATGAATTTCAGCCAGAAGGTTCCGCCCTTCCTCTTCGGAGATGCACCTTTGAAGGACTCCGGTAGTGCTTTTATTATAAAGCTCTCCCTCATGGACTCTATAGGCTTTAGATCGCCGCACTATGCAGCGGGCCTCGTTTTGGTCCTCCGGGAGTTCCTGCCTAGTAAGGTAGGCCAGGAATGGTTCTGTCCACGGGGCGATAACCGTCATTATTACGTGGGCTGAAGGTGTAATTTCATTGGCAGAGCCTCCAATTGTGTCAGATTGTTCGGCATCGAGTGGTGCGGCTGGGTCCGGGCTGTTATTTGCGGGTTCCCCCTCCCATGCTACGGATGGCTTGAACAATCTTTCCAAAAAGATGTTGGGGGGGGACTGCATCGCATTTTGCTCCGATGTGTTCCAGGATGTCCGCTGCTTGATTATTTTCTCGGGATATATGGTGAAACTCCAGCCCTTCGAACCGAGCTGACATTTTTAGGACGGCGTTGCGGTAAGCTGCCATTTTTGGGTCCTTGGCGTCGAAGTCTCCATTTATTTGGGATATCGCGAGGTTTGAATCCCCGCGTACCTCTAGGCACTGGATACCCATGGATACTGCTATCCAGAGACCATGTAGGAGGGCCTCATATTCGGCTGCATTGTTGGAATCCGTGTATATGATCTGGAGCACATATTGGACTGTGTCTCCTATGGGGGACGTCAGGACGACGCCAGCCCCCAGTCCAGCCAACATTTTGGAGCCGTCGAAATGCATAATCCAGTTTGAATATGTGCCGTACTCTTTAGGGAGCTCGGCCTCCGTCCATTCTGCGACGAAGTCGGCCAAAACTTGCGATTTAATAGCTCGCCGTGGCTTATAGGTTATATCGAACGGGAGAAGCTCGATGGCCCATTTTGCAATCCGGCCCATTGCATCGCGGTTGTTGATAATATCGTTGAGTGGTACTTACGAGGCTACTGTTATGGAACACTCTTGAAAGTAGTGTCGTAGCTTCCGGGATGCCATGAATACCGTGTATGCAATCTTTTGATAATGCGGGTACCGTGATTTGCATGGAGTGAGGATAGTGGATACGTAGTAGACCGGCCTTTCAAGGGGGAATTTGTGTCCATCCGTTTCCCGCTCGACAACGAGCACTGCGCTGACAACTTGATGTGTTGCTGCAATGTACAATAACATTGGTTCGCCAGTGTTTGGCGCGGCCAGGACTAGGTTTGTTGCCAATATGGCTTTTATTTCATCATGTCCGGTCGTGGCGGCATCCGTCCACTCGAAGTGTTCGGTGCGCCGAAGGAGGTGATAGAGGGGTAGTGCCTTTTCTCCCAAGCGGGAGATGAAGCGGCTTAAAGCCGCCACGCATCCGGTTAATTTTTGTATTTGTTTAAGGTCCTTTGGGACATCCAATTGTGACAAAGCTCGGATCTTGGCTGAGTTTGCTTCAATTCCTCTACCGGATACAATGAAGCCCAAGAGCTTTCCGGCTGGAACGCCAAAGACGCATTTTTCTGGGTTGAGCTTGATGTCATATTTTCGGAGGTTATCGAATGTAAGCCTCAAGTCGTTTACTAGGGATTCGACATGTCTTGATTTGACGACCACAACATCCACATACGCCTCCACTGTTTTGCTGATCTGGTTTGCCAGACATGTCTGGATCATGCGCTGATATGTTGCGCCGGCATTTTTCAGCCCGAAGGGCATTGTGTTGAAGCAGAATGGGCCGTATGGTGTGATGAATGTTGTTGCAGCTTGGTCTAATTCTGCCATCTTGATTTGATGGTAACCGGAGTATGCATCGAGGAAACACAACAAATCGTGTCCTGCGGTGGCATCGATAATTTGATCGATATGGGGGAGGGGGAAAGGATCGTTTGGGCAAGCCTTGTTAAGGTCTTTAAAATCGACACACAGGCGCCAGGATTTGTCCTTCTTTGGTACCATCACCAGGTTTGCTAGCTAGTCCGGATGTTTTATGTCTCTGATGAATCTGGCCTCTAATAGCTTGGCTAGCTCCTCTCCCATAGCCTGTCTCTTGGGTTCGGAAAAACGCCTAAGGGCTTGTTTGACAGGTTTAAATCCTTTTAGGATATTTAAGCTGTGTTCGGCCAGCCTGCGTGGGATCCCTGGCATGTCTGAAGGGTGCCAGGCGAAGATGTCCCAGTTCTCTCATAGGAACTCGCGCAGTGCGGCATCTGCATCAGGGTTCAGTCGTGCCCCGATGGAAGCTGTTTTATTGGGGTCCGTTGGATGGACCTAGAATTTGACTATTTCGTCAGCTGGCTTGAAGGACGTGGATTTGGATCTCTTATCGAGTATCACATCATCCCTGTTAACCGTGGAGCGCAGCGCAGTCAGTTCCTCGGCCGCTAAGGCTTCGGATAGCGCCTCAAGGGCTAATGCGGCCGTCTTGTTTTCGGCGCGGAGTGCTATGTCCGGATCACTAGCTAGAGTGATAATTCCATACGGCCCGGGCATCTTAAGCTTCATGTACCCGTAATGGGGTATTGCTTGGAAGATTGTGAATGCTTCCTGCCCTAGTAAAGCATGATATCCGCTCTTAAACGGGGCCACCTGAAATGTGACTTCTTCGGACCTGTAATTATCCGGCATGCCGAACACCACATCTAGTGTGATTTTTCCTGTGCAGCGCGCTTCCCCACTGGGGATTATTCCTCTAAAGGTTGTGCTGCTTCGCTCGACGCGGTTCCAGTCTATTTCCATTTTTTGAAGGGTTTCCTCATAAATGAGGTTCAGTCCGCTGCCTCCATCCATGAGCACCTTGGTGAGGCGAAAGCCGTCCACTATGGGATTGAGGACCAATGCGGCTGGTGCTCGGGCTGTTCGGAATCTAGGTTCATCACTTGCGTTGAAGGTAATGGCAGTGTCGCTCCATGGATTTATTGTTGCAACTTGATAGACTTCGGCGAGGCTGCGGAGTGTTCTTTTTCGCACATTGTTTGATGCGAAAGTCTCGAAGACTGTGAGAACGGTACTGGTGTCCTTGGGCTGGCTTTCTACAGCCTCCGGAATTAAGAGGTCCTCGCCGATTTTGGCCACCTGCCGGAGTATCCAACATGCTCTAAGGCTGTGAGTTGGTGTGGCGTCCTCTGTACTGTGAATTCTACAGGGCCATCAAGCCATATTTCCAGTACGGTTCCATGTCCTGTAGAGGGTTTTGGCTTTTTGGTGTTTATCCCGGGTGTCCTGTGATGATGCACCCTCTTAGTTCGGACGAGATTACTATTCAAGGCCGGATTATCCGAAAAATTTATTTCGGTTTTCCAGGCGCTTTCCATCGCACAGTATTTTTGTACTATGGACGCCAAGTCAGCGAAGCGTGTGATATCACGACGACTTACAGCGTTAAGGATTCCCTTGTCCGTGCAATTACTGCAGAAAATTGAGATTGCGTCTTCCTCGCGGCAATCCTTTATCCTGTTCATGACCAGGAGGAATCTGGCTCAGTAATGATGTACTGTTTCCTCGGGCCTCTGCCTGATTTGGGAGAGATCGCTTATGATCGGGTGGGCGGGTGTCGTTGAATCCGAAACCTCACCCAATCCAAGATTCGGAGGCCGAAGAGTTTCCGAACTCTGAAGTTCGGATTCTTGGATGTTGTCCAGTGAATCTGGCCTGTTTCCTGATCCTAAGCTCAGGTCTTGAGTTACATCATCCCCTCCGCGGGTATCCGGCTTGGAGGGGTCGGGAATTTGGACGTAGCTAGTCCTTAAAATAGATGAAGGGTCGCCGCACTGCGTCTCTACCACGGCAACGTGGTGGGTGACTTGGGGAGAGTGAATTTCTCTTAGATCGGGTTTAAGCCCAACCTGGTCGTAATCCGTAGCGCCCCCCAGGGCGGTGATGCGATCCAAGAGCTCGTTTACGGAAGAGAGCTCCATTGGATCTAGCTGCTCGACGAGCTCCGAGCTGACGTGTAGGTTGCTTTTGATGACCCGAGAGGTCACCGTCGGCGCAACAGCCGAACAGGCGGTCATGAGGAAACCACCTAGCCGGAGGGTTTGGCCGATAGCCAAGGCTCCCTTAGCAATGGCGCCGTCTTTAAAGACGGTAGGAGGCATCCTTCCTGATTGTGACGGCACAGAGGAACTCTCAATGAAAGCACCAATGTCGGTGTCAAAACCGGCAGATCTCGGGTAGTGGGTCCCGAACTGTGTGTCTAGGCCGGATGGTAACAGGAGGCAGGGAACATGATGTTTTACCCAGGTTCGGGCCCTCTTGATGGAGGTAAAACCCTACGTCCTGCTTGATTAATATTGATGATATGGGTAGTACAAGAGTAGATCTACCACGAGATCAAGGAGGCTAAACCCTAGAAGCTAGCCTATGGTATGATTGTTGTATATGGAGTTGATTGCCTACGGACTACAACCCTCCGGTTTATATAGACACCGGATAGGGTTAGGGTTACATAGAGTCGGTTACAATGGTAGGAGATCTTGAATATCCGCATCACCAAGCTTGCCTTCCACGCCAAGGAAAGTCCCATCCGGACACGGGACGAAGTCTTCAATCTTGTATCTTCATAGTCCGGGAGTCCGGCTGAAGGTATAGTCCGGCTACCTAAACACCCCCTAATCCAGGACTCCCTCAGTCGGCGTCAGTCTTCTTCTTGAAGATCCATTTATTCTCAATTGCTTGCCGATCATTGGGGAAGTCAACCAAAGTCCATACTTTGTTTTCACACATGGATCCCATCTCAGATTTCATGGCTTCGAGCCATTTTGTGGAATCTGGGCTCACCATCGCTTCTTCATAGTTCGCAGGTTCATCATGATCTAGTAGCATGACTTCCAAAACAGGATTACTGTACCACTCTGGTGCGGATCTTACTCTGGTTGATCTACGAGGTTCAGTAGTAACTTCTTCTGAAGTTTCATGATCATTATCATTAGCTTCCTCACTAATTGGTGTAGGTGTCACAGAAACCTGTTTCTGCGATGTAATACTCTCCAATAAGGGAGCAGGTACAGTTACCTCATCAAGTTCTACTTTCCTCCCACTCACTTCTTTCAAGAGAAACTCCTTCTCTAGAAAGGATCCATTCTTAGCGACAAATGTCTTGCCTTCGGATCTGTGACAGAAGGTGTACCCAACAGTCTCTTTTGGGTATCCTATGAAGACACATTTCTCCGATTTGGGTTCGAGCTTATCAGGATGAAGTTTCTTCACATAAGCATCGCAGCCCCAAACTTTTAGAAACGACAACTTTGGTTTCTTGCCAAACCACAGTTCATAAGGCGTCGTCTCAACGGATTTTGATGGTGCCCTATTTAACGTGAATGCGGCTGTCTCTAGAGCATAACCCCAAAACGATAGCGGTAAATCTGTAAGGGACATCATAGATCGTACCATATCAAGTAAAGTACAATTACGACGTTCGGACACACCATTACGCTGTGGTGTTCCGGGTGGCGTGAGTTGCGAAACTGTTCCGCATTGTTTCAAATGTAGACCAAACTCGTAACTCAAATATTCTCCTCCACGATCAGATCGTAGAAACTTTATTTTCTTGTTACGATGATTTTCAACTTCACTCTGAAATTCTTTGAACTTTTCAAATGTTTCAGACTTATGTTTCATGAAGTAGATATACCCATATCTACTTAAATCATCTGTGAAGGTGAGAAAATAACGATATCCGCCACGAGCTTCAACATTCATTGGACCACATACATCTGTATGTATGATTTCCAATAAATGTGTTGCTCTCTCCATAGTACCGGAGAACGGTGTTTTAGTCATCTTGCCCATGAGGCACGGTTCGCAAGTACCAAGTGATTCATAATCAAGTGGTTCCAAAAGTCCATCAGTATGGAGTTTCTTCATGCGTTTTACACCGATATGACCTAAACGGCAGTGCCACAAATAAGTTGCACTATCATTATCAACAATGCATCTTTTGGCTTCAACATTATGAATATGTGTATCACTACTATAGAGATTCATCAAAAATAGACCACTCTTTAAGGGTGCATGACCATAAAAGATATTACTCATGTAAATAGAACAACCATTATTCTCTGATTTAAATGAATAACCGTATCGCATCAAACAAGATCCAGATATAATGTTCATGCTCAAGACTGGCACCAAATAACAATTATTTAGGTCTAATAATAATCCCGATGGTAGATGTAGAGGTAGCGTGCTGACCGCGATCACATCGACTTTGGAACCATTTCCCACGCGCATCGTCACCTCGTCCTTCGCCAGTGTTCGCTTAATCCTTAGTCCCTGTTTCGAGTTGCAAATATTAGCAACAGAACCAGTATCAAATACCCAGGTGCTACTACGAGCTCTAGTAAGGTACACATCAATAACATGTATATCACATATACCTTTGTTCACCTTGCCCTCCTTCTTATCCGCCAAATACTTCGGGCAGTTCCGCTTCCAGTGACCAGTCTGCTTGCAGTAGAAGCACTCAGTTTCAGGCTTAGGTCCAGATTTGGGTTTCTTCTCTTGAGCAGCAACTTTCTTGCTGTTCTTTTTGAAGTTCCCCTTCTGCTTCCCTTTGCCCTTCTTCTTGAAACTAGTGGTCTTGTTGACCATCAACACTTGATGCTCCTTTTTGATTTCTACCTCCGCAGCTTTTAGCATTGCGAAGAGCTCGGGAATAGTCTTATTCATCCCTTGCATATTATAGTTCATCAAGAAGCTCTTGTAGCTAGGTGGCAGTGATTGGAGAATTCTGTCAATGACGCAATCATCTGGAAGATTAACTCCCAATTGAATCAAGTGATTATTATATCCAGACAATTTGAGTATATGCTCACTGACAGAACTGTTCTCCTCCATCTTGCAGCTATAGAATTTATTGGAGACTTCATATCTCTCAATCCGGGCATTTGCTATAGAATTTATTGGAGACTTCATATCTCTCAATCCGGGCACTTGCTTGAAATATTAACTTCAACTCCTGGAACATCTCATATGCCCCATGACGTTCAAAACATCGTTGAAGTCCCGATTCTAAGCCGTAAAGCATGGCACACTGAACTATCGAGTAGTCATCAGCTTTGCTCTGCCAGACGTTCATAACATCTGGAGTTGCTCCAGCAGCAGGCCTGGCACCCAGCAGTGCTTCCAGGACGTAATTCTTCTGTGCAGCAATGAGGATAATCCTCAAGTTACGGACCCAGTCCGTGTAATTGCTACCATCATCTTTCAACTTTGCTTTCTCAAGGAACGCATTAAAATTCAATGGAACAACAACACGGGCCATCTATCTACAATCAAACATAAACAAGAAAGATACTATCAGGTACTAAGTTCATGATAAATTTAAGTTCAATTAATCATATTACTTAAGAACTCCCACTTAGAAAGACATCCCTCTAATCTTCTAAGTGGTTACGTGATCCAAATCAACTAAACCATAACCGATCATCACGTGAAATGGAGTAGTTTTCAATGGTGAACATCGCTATGTTGATCATATCTACTATATGATTCATGCTTGACCTTTCGGTCTCAGTGTTCCGAGGCCATATATGCATATGCTAGGCTCGTCATGTTTAACCTGAGTATTCTGCATGTGCAAAACTGGCTTGCACCCGTTGTAGATGGACGTAGAGCTTATCACACCCAATCATCACATGGTGTCTGGGCACGACGAACTTTGGCAACGGTGCATACTCAGGGAGAACACTTTTATCTTGAAATTTAGAGAGAGATCATCTTATAATGCTACCGTCAATCAAAGCAAGATAAGATGCATAAAAGATAAGCATCACATGCAATCAATATAAGTGATATGATATGGTCATCATCATCTTGTGCTTGTGATCTCCATCTCTGAAGCATCGTCATGATCACCATCGTCACCGACGCGACACCTTGATCACCATCGTAGCATCATTGTCATCTCGCCAATCTTATGCTTCCACGACTATCACTACCGCTTAGTGATGAAGTAAAGCATTACAACGCAATTGCATTGCATACAATAAAGCGACAACCATATGGCTCCTGCCAATTGCTGATAACTTGGTTACAAAACATGATCATCTCATACAATAAAATTTAGCATCATGTCTTGACCATATCACATCACAACATGCCCTGCAAAAACAAGTTAGACGTCCTCTACTTTGTTGTTGCAAGTTTTACGTGGCTGCTACGGGCTTAAGCAAGAACTAATCTTACCTACGCATCAAAACCACAACGATAGTTTGTCAGGTTGGTGCTGTTTTAACCTTCGCAAGGACCGGGCGTAGCCACACTCGGTTCAACTAAAGTTGGAGAAACTGACACCCGCTAGCCACCTTTGTGCAAAGCACGTCGGGAGAACCGGTCTCGCGTAAGCGTACGCGTAATGTCGGTCCGGGCTGCTTCGTCCAACAATACCGCCGAACCAAAGTTAGACATGCTGGTAAGCAGTATGACTTATATCGCCCACAACTCACTTGTGTTCTACTCGTGCATATAACATCAACACATAAAACCTAGGCTCGGATGCCACTTTTGGGGAACGCAGTAATTTCAAAAAAATTCCTACGCACGTGCAAGATCATGGTGACGCATAGCAACGAGAGGGGAGAGTGTGATCTACGTACCCTTGTAGACCGACAGCGGAAGCGTTATGACGACGTGGTTGATGTAGTCATACGTCTTCACGGTCCGACCGATCAAGCACCGAAACTACGTCACCTCCAAGTTTTAGCACACGTTCATCTCGATGACGATCCCCGGACTCCGATCCAGCAAAGTGTCGGGGAAGAGTTCCATCAGCACGACGGCGTGGTGACGATCTTGATGTTCTACCATAATAGGGCTTCGCCTAAGCACCGCTACAATATTATCGAGGATTATGGTGGAAGGGGGCACCGCACACGGCTAAGAAAATGATCACGTGGATCAACTTGTGTCTAGGGGTGCCCCCTGCCCCCGTATATAAAGGAGCAAGGGGAGGAGGCCGGCCGGCCCTATGGCGCGCCAAGGAGGAGTCCTCCTCCTAGTAGGAGTAGGACTCCTACTAGGAGCGGGATGGAAGTGGGGAGGGAGAAGGAAAGGGGGGCGCCCCCCCTCTCCTAGTCCAATTCGGACCAGGGGGACGAGGCGCGCGGCCCACCCTGGCTACCCTTCTCTCTCCACTAAGGCCCATATGGCCCATTACTTCTCCCGGGGGGGTTCCGGTAACCCTCCGGCACTCCGGTTTTCTCCGAAATCACCCGGAACACTTCCGGTGTCCGAATATAGTCGTCCAATATATCAATCTTTATGTCTCGACCATTTCGAGACTCCTTGTCATGTCCATGATCACATCCAGGACTCCTAACTAACTTCTGTACATCAAAACCAATAAACTCATAATATAACTGTCATCGAAACCTTAAGCGTGCGGACCCTACGGGTTCGAGAACAATGTAGACATGACCGAGACACGTCTCCGATCAATAACCAATAGCGGAACCTGGATGCTCATATTGGCTCCTACATATTCTACGAAGATCTTTTATCGGTCAGAACGCATAACAACATACTTTGTTCCCTTTGTCATCGGTATGTTACTTGCCCGAGATTCGATCGTTGGTATCTCAATACCTAGTTCAATCTCGTTACCGGCAAGTCTCTTTACTCGTTCCGTAATGCATCATCTCGCAACTAACTCATTAGTTGCATTGCTTGCAAGGCTTAGGTGATGTGCATTACCGAGAGGGCCCAGAGATACCTCTCCAACAATCGGAGTGACAAATCCTAATCTCGAAATACGTCAACCCAACATGTACCTTTGGAGACACCTGTAGAGCACCTTTATAATCACCCAGTTACGTTGTGACATTTGGTAGCACACAAAGTGTTCCTCCGGCAAACGGGAGTTGCATAATCTCATAGTCACAGGAACATGTATAAGTCATGAAGAAAGCAATAGCAACATACTAAACGATCGGGTGCTAAGCTAATGAATGGGTCATGTCAATCATATCATTCTCCTAATGATGTGATCTCGTTAATCAAATAACAACACATGTCTATGGTTAGGAAACATAACCATCTTTGATTAACGAGCTAGTTAAGTAGAGGCATACTAGTGACTTTTAGTTTGTCTATGTATTCACACAAGTATTATGTTTCCGGATAATACAATTCTAGCAGGAATAATAAACATTTATCATGATATAAGGAAATATAATAATGACACTATTATTGCCTCTAGGGCATATTTCTTTCAGTCTCCCACTTGCAATAGAGTCAATAATCTAGATTACACAGTAATGATTCTAACACCCATGGTGCTTTGGTGCTGATCATTTTTTGCTCGTGGAAGAGGCTTAGTCAACGGGTCTGCAACATTCATATCCGTATGTATCTTGTAAATCTCTATGTCTCCCACCTGGACTAGATCCCGGATGGAATTGAAGCGTCTCTTGATGTGCTTGGTTCTCTTGTGAAATCTGGATTCCTTTGCCAAGGCAATTGCACCAGTATTGTCACAAAAGATTTTCATTGGACCCGATGCACTAGGTATGACACCTAGATCGGATATGAACTCCTTCATCCAGACTCCTTCGTTTGTTGCTTCTGAAGCAGCTATGTACTCCGCTTCACATGTAGATCCCGCCACAACGCTTTGTTTAGAACTACACCAACTTACAGCTCCACCGTTTAATGTAAACACTTATCCGGTTTGCGATTTAGAATCGTCCAAATCAGTGTGAAAGCTTGCATCAACGTAACCATTTAGTATGAGCTCTTTGTCACCTCCATATATGAGAAACATATCCTTAGTCCTTTTCAGGTATTTCAGGATGTTCTTGACCGCTGTCCAGTGATCCACTCCTGGATTACTTTGGTACCTCCCTGCTAGGCTTATAGCAAGACACACATCAGGTCTGGTACACAACATTGCATACATGATAGAGCCTATGGCTGAAGCATAGGGAACATCTTTCATTTTCTCTCTATCTTCTGCATTGGTCGGGCATTGAGTCTTACTCAATTTCACACCTTGTAACACAGGCAAGAATCCTTTCTTTGCTTGATCCATTTTGAACTTCTTCAAAATTTTGTCAAGGAATGTGCTTGTGAAAGTCCAATTAAGCGTCTTGATCTATCTCTATAGATCTTAATGCCTAATATGTAAGCAGCTTCACCGAGGTCTTTCATTGAAAAACTCTTATTCAAGTATCCCTTTATGCTATCCAGAAATTCTATATCATTTCCGATTTGTAATATGTCATCTACATATAATATCAGAAATGCTACAGAGCTCCCACTCACTTTATTGTAAATACAGGCTTTTCCAAAAGTCTGTACAAAACCAAATGCTTTGATCACACTATCAAAGCGTTTATTCCAACTCCGAGATGCTTGCACCAGTTCGTAAATGGATCGCTGGAGCTTGCACACTTTGTTAGCTCCCTTTGGATCGACAAAACCTTCCGGCTGCATCATATACAACTCTTCTTCAAGAAATCCATTCAGGAATGCAGTTTTGACATCCATCTGCCAAATTTCATAATCATAAAATGCGGCAATTGCTAACATGATTCGGACAGACTTAAGCATCGCTACGGGTGAGAAGGTCTCATCGTAGTCAATCCCTTGAACTTGTTGAAAACCTTTTGCGACAAGTCGAGCTTTGTAGACAGTAACATTACCGTCAGCGTCAGTCTTCTTCTTGAAGATCCATTTATTCTCAATTGCTTGCCGATCATTGGGAAAGTCAACCAAAGCCCATACTTTGTTTTCATACATGGATCCCATCTCAGATTTCATGGCTTCGAGCCATTTTGTGGAATCTGGGCTCACCATCGCTTCTTGATAGTTCACAGGTTCATCATGATCTAGTAGCATGACTTCCAGAACAGGATTACCGTACCACTCTGGTACGGATCTTACTCTGGTTGATCTACGAGGTTCAGTAGTAACTTGTTCTGAAGTTTCATGATCATTATCATTAGCTTCCTCACTAATTGGTGTAGGTGTCACAGAAACCTGTTTTTGCGATGTACTACTCTCCAATAAGGGAGCAGGTACAGTTACCTCATCAAGTTCTACTTTCCTCCCACTCACTTCTTTCGAGAGAAACTCCTTCTCTAGAAAGGATCCATTCTTAGCGACAAATGTCTTGCCTTCGGATCTGTGATAGAAGGTGTACCCAACAGTCTCTTTTGGGTATCCTATGAAGACACATTTCTCCGATTTGGGTTCGAGCTTATCAGGTTGAAGTTTGTTCACATAAGCATCGCAGCCCCAAACTTTTAGAAATGACAACTTTGGTTTCTTGCCAAACCACAGTTCATAAGGCGTCGTCTCAACGGATTTTGATGGTGCCCTATTTAACGTGAATGCGGCTGTCTCTAGAGCATAACCCCAAAACGATAGCGGTAAATCTGTAAGAGACATCATAGATCGTACCATATCAAGTAAAGTACGATTACGACGTTCGGACACACCATTACGCTGTGGTGTTCCGGGTGGCATGAGTTGCGAAACTATTCCGCATTGTTTCAAATGTAGACCAAACTCGTAACTCAAATATTCTCCTCCACGATCAGATCGTAGAAACTTTATTTTCTTGTTACGATGATTTTCAACTTCACTCTGAAATTCTTTGAACTTTTCAAATGTTTCAGACTTATGTTTCATTAAGTAGATATACCCATATCTACTTAAATCATTTGTGAAGGTGAGAAAATAACGATATTCGCCACGAGCTTCAACATTCATTGGACCACATACATCTGTATGTATGATTTCCAACAAATCTGTTGCTCTCTCCATAGTACCGGAGAACGGTGTTTTAGTCATCTTACCCATGAGGCACGGTTCGCAAGTACCAAGTGATTCATAATCAAGTGGTTCCAGAAGTCCATCAGTATGGAGTTTCTTCATGCGTTTTACACCGATATGACCTAAACGGTAGTGCCACAAATAAGTTGCACTATCATTATCAACTCTGCATCTTTTTTCTTCAACAATATGAATATGTGTATCACTACTATCGAGATTCATCAAAAATAGACCATTCTTTAAGGGTGCATGACCATAAAAGATATGACTCATGTAAATAGAACAACCATTATTCTCTGATTTAAATGAATAACCGTCTCGCATCAAACAAGATCCAGATATAATGTTCATGCTCAACGCTGGCACCAAATAACAATTATTTAGGTCTAATACTAATCCCGATGGTAGATGTAGAGGTAGCGTGCTGACCGCGATCACATCGACTTTGGAACCATTTCCCACGCGCATCGTCACCTCGTCCTTCGCCAGTGTTCGCTTAATCCGTAGTCCCTGTTTCGAGTTGCAAATATTAGCAACAGAACCAGTATCAAATACCCAGGTGCTACTGCGAGCTCTAGTAAGGTACACATCAATAACATGTATATCACATATACCTTTGTTCACCTTGCCATCCTTCTTATCCGCCAAATACTTCGGGCAGTTCCGTTTCCAGTGACCAGTCTGCTTGTAGTAGAAGCACTCAGTTTCAGGCTTAGGTCCAGATTTGGGTTTCTTCTCTTGAGCAGCAACGTGCTTGCTGTTCTTTTTGAAGTTCCCCTTCTTCTTCCCTTTGCCCTTCTTCTTGAAACTAGTGGTCTTGTTGACCATCAACACTTGATGCTCCTTTTTGATTTCTACCTCTGCAGCTTTTAGCATTGCGAAGAGCTCGGGAATAGTCTTATTCATCCCTTGCATATTATAGTTCATCACGAAGCTCTTGTAGCTAGGTGGCAGTGATTGGAGAATTCTGTCAATGACACAATCATCTGGAAGATTAACTCCCAATTGAATCAAGTGATTATTATACGCAGACATTTTGAGTATATGCTCACTGACAGAACTGTTCTCCTCCATCTTGCAGCTAAAGAATTTATTGGAGACTTCATATCTCTCAATCCGGGCATTTGCTTGAAATATTAACTTCAACTCCTGGAACATCTCATATGCTCCATGACGTTAAAAACGTCGTTGAAGTCCCGATTCTAAGCCGTAAAGCATGGCACACTGAACTATCGAGTAGTCATCAGTTTTGCTCTGCCAGACGTTCATAACATCTGGTGTTGCTCCAGCAGCAGGCCTGGCACCCAGCGGTGCTTCCAGGACGTAATTCTTCTATGCAGCAATGAGGATAATCCTCAAGTTACGGACCAAGTTCGTGTAATTGCTACCATCATCTTTCAACTTTGCTTTCTCAAGGAACGCATTAAAATTCAATGGAACAACAACACGGGCCATCTATCTACAATCAAACATAAACAAGCAAGATACTATCAGATACTAAGTTCATGATAAATTTAAGTTCAATTAATCATATTACTTAAGAACTCCCACTTAGAAAGACATCCCTCTAATCTTCTAAGTGATTACGTCATCCAAACCAACTAAACCATAACCGATCATCACGTGAAATGGAGTGGTTTTCAATGGTGAACATCGCTATGTTGATCATATCTACTATATGATTCACGCTTGACCTTTCGGTCTCAGTGTTCCGAGGCCATATCTGCGTATGCTAGGCTCTTCAAGTTTAACCTGAGTATTCTGCGTGTGCAGAACTGGCTTGCACCCGTTGTAGATGGACGTAGAGCTTATCACACCCGATCATCACGTGGTTGGCAACGGTGCATACTCAGGGAGAACACTTTTATCTTGAAATTTAGTGAGAGATCATCTTATAATGCTACCGTCAATCAAAGCAAGATAAGATGCATAAAAGATAAACATCACATGCAATCAATATAAGTGATATGATATGGTCATCATCATCTTGTGCTTGTGATCTCCATCTCCGAAGCATCGTCATGATCACCATCGTCACCGACGCGACACCTTGATCACCATCGTAGCATCGTTGTCGTCTCGCCAATCTTATGCTTCCACGACCATCGCTACCGCTTAGTGATAAAGTAAAGTATTACAGCGCAATTGTATTGCATACAATAAAGCAACAACCATATGGCTCCTGCCAATTGCCGATAACTTGGTTACAACACATGATCATCTCATACAATAAAATTTAGCATCATGTCTTGACCATATCACATCACAACATGCCCTGCAAAAACAAGTTAGACGTCCTCTACTTTGTTGTTGCAAGTTTTACGTGGCTGCTACGGGCTTAAGCAAGAACTAATCTTACCTACGCATCAAAACCACAATGATAGTTTGTCAAGTTGGTGCTGTTTTAACCTTCGCAAGGACCGGGCGTAGCCACACTCGGTTCAACTAAAGTTGGAGAAACTGACACCCGCTAGCCACCTTTGTGCAAAGCACATCGGGAGAACCGGTCTCGCGTAAGCGTACGCGTAATGTCAGTCCGGGCCGCTTCGTCCAACAATACCGCCGAACCAAAGTATGACATGCTGGTAAGCAGTATGACTTATATCGCCCACAACTCACTTGTGTTCTACTCGTGCATATAACATCAACACATAAAACCTAGGCTCGGATGCCACTGTTGGGGAACGCAGTAATTTCAAAAAAAATCCTAGCACATGCAAGATCATGGTGACGCATAGCAATGAGAGGGGAGAGTGTGATCTACGTACCCTTGTAGACCGACAGCGGAAGCGTTATGACAACGCGGTTGATGTAGTCGTACGTCTTCACGGCCCGACCAATCAAGCACCGAAACTACGGCACCTCCAAGTTTTAGCACACGTTCATCTCGATCATGATCCCCGGACTCCGATCCAGCAAAGTGTCGGGGAAGAGTTCCGTCAGCACGACGGCGTGGTGACGATCTTGATGTTCTACCGTCGTAGGGCTTCGCCTAAGCACCGCTACAATATTATCGAGGATTATGGTGGAAGGGGGCACCGCACACGGCTAAGAAAACGATCACGTGGATCAACTTGTGTCTAGGGGTGCCCCCTGCCCCCGTATATAAAGGAGCTAGGGTAGGAGGCCGGCCGGCCCTATGGCACGCCAAGGAGGAGTCCTCCTCCTAGTAGGAGTAGGGCTCCTACTAGGAGGGGGGAGGAAGTGGGGAGGGAGAAGGAAAGGGGGGCGCCGCCCCCCCTCTTCTAGTCCAATTCGGACCAGGGGGGAGGAGGCGCGCGGCCCACCCTGGCTACCCTTCTCTCTCTCCACTAAGGCCCATATGGCCCATTACTTCTCCCAAGGGGGTTCCGGTAACCCTCCGGCACTCCGGTTTTCTTCGAAATCACCCGGAACACTTCCAGTGTCCGAATATAGTCGTCCAATATATCAATCTTTATGTTTCGACCATTTCGAGACTCCTCGTCATGTCCGTGATCACATCCGGGACTCCTAACTAACTTCGGTACATCAAAATCAATAAATTCATAATATAACTGTCATCGAAACCTTAAGCGTGCGGACCCTACGGGTTCAAGAACAATGTAGACATGACCGAGACACGTCTCTGGTCAATAACCAATAGCGGAACCTGGATGCTCATATTGACTCCTACATATTCTACGAAGATCTTTTATCGGTTAGACCGCATAACAACATACTTTGTTCCCTTTGTCATCGGTATGTTACTTGCCCGAGATTCGATCGTTGGTATCTCAATACCTAGTTCAATCTCGTTACCGGCAAGTCTCTTTACTCGTTCCATAATACATCATCTCGCAACTAACTCATTAGTTGCATTGCTTGCAAGGCTTAGGTGATGTGCATTACCGAGAGGGCCCAGAGATACCTCTCCGACAATCGGAGTGACAAATCCTAATCTCGAAATACGTCAACCCAACATGTACCTTTGGAGACACCTGTAGAGCACCTTTATAATCACCCAGTTACGTTGTGACATTTGGTAGCACACAAAGTGTTCCTCCGACAAACGGGAGTTGCATAATCTCATAGTCATAGGAACATGTATAAGTCATGAAGAAAGCAATAGCAACATACTAAACGATCGGGTACTAAGCTAACGGAATGGGTCATGTCAATCATATCATTCTCCTAATGATGTGATCGCGTTAATCAAATAACAACACATGTCTATGGTTAGGAAACATAACCATCTTTGATTAACGAGCTAGTCAAGTAGAGGCATACTAGTGACTTTTAGTTTGTCTATGTATTCACACGAGTATTATGTTTCTGGATAATACAATTCTAGCATGAATAATAAACATTTATCATGATATAAGGAAATATAATAATGACACTATTATTGCCTCTAGGGCATATTTCCTTCAGTCTCCCACTTGCAATAGAGTCAATAATCTAGATTACATAGTAATGATTCTAACACCCATGGTGCTTTGGTGTTGATCATGTTTTGCTCGTGGAAGAGGCTTAGTCAACGGGTCTGCAACATTCAGATCCGTATGTATCTTGCAAATCTCTTTTGTCTCCCACCTGGACTAGATCCCGGATGGAATTGAAGCGTCTCTTGATGTGCTTGGTTCTCTTGTGAAATCTGGATTCCTTTGCCAAGGCAATTGCACCAGTATTGTCACAAAAGATTTTCATTGGACCCCATGCACTAGGTATGACACCTAGATCGGATATGAACTCCTTCATCTAGACTCCTTCGTTTGTTGCTTCTGAAGCAGCTATGTACTCCTCTTCACATGTAGATCCCGCCATAACGCTTTGTTTAGAACTACACCAACTTACAGCTCCACCGTTTAATGTAAACACGTATCCGGTTTGTGATTTAGAATCGTCCGGATTAGTGTCAAAGCTTGCATCAACGTAACCATTTACTATGAGCTCTTTGTCACCTCCATATATGAGAAACATATCCTTAGTCCTTTTCAGGTATTTCAGGATGTTCTTGACCGCTGTCCAGTGATCCACTCCTGGATTACTTTGGTACCTCCCTGCTAGACTTATAACAAGACACACATCAGGTCTGGTACACAGCATTGCATACATGATAGAGCCTATGGTTGAAGCATAGGGAACATCTTTCATTTTCTCTCTATCTTCTGCATTGGTCGGGCATTGAGTCTTACTCAATTTCACACCTTGTAACACAGGCAAGAATCCTTTCTTTGCTTGATCCATTTTGAACTTCTTCAAAATTTTGTCAAGGTATGTGCTTGTGAAAGTCCAATTAAGCGTCTTGATCTATCTCTATAGATCTTAATGCCTAATATGTCAGCAGCTTCACCGAGGTCTTTCATTGAAAAACTCTTATTCAAGTATCCCTTTATGCTATCCAGAAATTCTATATCATTTCCGATTAGTAATATGTCATCTACATATAATATCAAAAATGCAACAGAGCTCCCACTCACTTTATTGTAAATACAGGCTTCTCCAAAAGTCTGTACAAAACCAAATGCTTTGATCACACTATCAAAGCGTTTATTCCAACTCCGAGATGCTTGCACCAGTCCATAAATGGATCGCTGGAGCTTGCACACTTTGTTAGCTCCCTTTGGATCGACAAAACCTTCCGGCTGCATCATATACAACTCTTCTTCAAGAAATCCATTCAGGAATGCAGTTTTGACATCCATCTGCCAAATTTCATAATCATAAAATGCGGCAATTGCTAACATGATTCGGACAGACTTAAGCATCACTACGGGTGAGAAGGTCTCATCGTAGTCAATCCCTTGAACATGTCGAAAACCTTTTGTGACAAGTCGAGCTTTGTAGACAGTAACATTACCGTCAGCGTCAGTCTTCTTCTTGAAGATCCATTTATTCTCAATTGCTTGCCGATCATTGGGAAAGTCAACCAAAGTCCATACTTTGTTTTCATACATGGATCCCATCTCAGATTTCATGGCTTCGAGCCATTTTGTGGAATCTGGGCTCACCATCGCTTCTTGATAGTTCGCAGGTTCATCATGATCTAGTAGCATGACTTCCAGAACAGGATTACCGTACCACTCTGGTGCGGATCTTACTCTGGTTGATCTACGAGGTTCAGTAGTAACTTGTTCTGAAGTTTCATGATCATTATCATTAGCTTCCTCACTAATTGGTGTAGGTGTCACAGAAACCTGTTTCTGCGATGTACTACTCTCCAATAAGGGAGCAGGTACAGTTACCTCATCAAGTTCTACTTTCCTCCCACTCACTTCTTTCGAGAGAAACTCCTTCTCTAGAAAGGATCCATTCTTAGCGACAAATGTCTTGCCTTCGGATCTGTGATAGAAGGTGTACCCAACAGTCTCTTTTGGGTATCCTATGAAGACACATTTCTCCGATTTGGGTTCGAGCTTATCAGGTTGAAGTTTGTTCACATAAGCATCGCAACCCCAAACTTTTAGAAACGACAACTTTGGTTTCTTGCCAAACCACAGTTCATAAGGCGTCGTCTCAACGGATTTTGATGGTGCCCTATTTAACGTGAATGCGGCTGTCTCTAGAGCATAACCCCAAAACGATAGCGGTAAATCTGTAAGAGACATCATAGATCGTACCATATCAAGTAAAGTATGATTACGACGTTCGGACACACCATTACGCTGTGGTGTTCCGGGTGGCGTGAGTTGCGAAACTATTCCGCATTGTTTCAAACATAGACCAAACTCGTAACTCAAATATTCTCCTCCACAATCAGATCGTAGAAACTTTATTTTCTTGTTACGATGATTTTCAACTTCACTCTGAAATTCTTTGAACTTTTCAAATGTTTCAGAATTATGTTTCATTAAGTAGATATACCCATATCTACTTAAATCATTTGTGAAGGTGAGAAAATAACGATATCCGCCACGAGCTTCAACATTCATTGGACCACATACATCTGTATGTATGATTTCCAACAAATCTGTTGCTCTCTCCATAGTACCGGAGAATGGTGTTTTAGTCATCTTGCCCATGAGGCACGGTTCGCAAGTACCAAGTGATTCATAATCAAGTGGTTCCAAAAGTCCATCAGTATGGAGTTTCTTCATGCGTTTTACACCGATATGACCTAAACGGCAGTGCCACAAATAAGTTGCACTATCATTATCAACTCTGCATCTTTTTGCTTCAACATTATGAATATGTGTATCACTACTATCGAGATTCATCAAAAATAGACCACTCTTTAAGGGTGCATGACCATAAAAGATATTACTCATGTAAATAGAACAACCATTATTCTCTGATTTAAATGAATAACCGTCTCGCATCAAACAAGATCCAGATATAATGTTCATGCTCAACGCTGGCACCGAATAACAATTATTTAGGTCTAATACTAATCCCGATGGTAGATGTAGAGGTAGCGTGCCGACCGCGATCACATCGACTTTGGAACCATTTCCCAGGCACATCATCACCTCGTCCTTCGCCAGTGTTCGCTTAATCCTTAGTCCCTGTTTCGAGTTGCAAATATTAGCAACAAAACCAGTATCAAATACCCAGGTGCTACTGCGAGCTCTAGTAAGGTACACATCAATAACATGTATATCACATATACCTTTGTTCACCTTGCCATCCTTCTTATCCGCCAAATACTTCGGGCAGTTCCGCTTCCAGTGACAAGTCTGCTTGTAGTAGAAGCACTCAGTTTCAGGCTTAGGTCCAGATTTGGGTTTCTTCTCTTGAGCAGCAACTTGCTTGTTGTTCTTTTTGAAGTTCCCCTTCTTCTTCCCTTTGCCCTTCTTCTTGAAACTAGTGGTCTTGTTGACCATCAACACTTGATGCTCCTTTTGGATTTCTACCTCCGCAGCTTTTAGCATTGCGAAGAGCTCGGGAATAGTCTTATTCATCCCTTTCATATTATAGTTCATCACGAAGCTCTTGTAGCTAGGTGGCAGTGATTGGAGAATTCTGTCAATGACGCAATCATCTGGAAGATTAACTCCCAATTGAATCTAGTTATTATTATACCCAGACATTTTGAGTATATGCTCACTGACAGAACTATTCTCCTCCATCTTGCAGCTATAGAATTTATTGGAGACTTCATATCTCTCAATCCGGGCATTTGCTTGAAATATTAACTTCAACTCCTGGAACATCTCATATGCTCCATGACGTTCAAAACGTCGTTGAAGTCCCGATTCTAAGCCGTAAAGCATGGCACACTGAACTATCGAGTAGTCATCAGCTTTGCTCTGCCAGACGTTCATAACATCTAGAGTTGCTCCAGCAGCAGGCCTGGCACCCAGCGGTGCTTCCAGGACGTAATTCTTCTATGCAGCAATGAGGATAATCCTCAAGTTATGGACCCAGTCCGTGTAATTGCTACCATCATCTTTCAACTTTGCTTTCTCAAGGAACGCAATAAAATTCAACAGAACAACAGCATGGGCCATCTATCTACAATCAAACATAAACAAGCAAGATACTATCAGGTACTAAGTTCATAATAAATTTAAGTTCAATTAATCATATTACTTAAGAACTCCCACTTAGAAAGACATCCCTCTAATCTTCTAAGTGATTACGTGATCCAAATCAACTAAACCATAACCGATCATCAGGTGAAATGGAGTAGTTTTCAATGGTGAACATCGCTATGTTGATCATATCTACTATATGATTCATGCTTGACCTTTCGGTCTCAGTGTTCCGAGGCCATATCTGCATATGCTAGGCTCGTCAAGTTTAACCTGAGTATTCTGCGTGTGCAAAACTGGCTTGCACCCGTTGTAGATGGACGTAGAGCTTATCACACCCGATCATCACGTGGTGTCTGGGCACGACGAACTTTGGCAACGGTGCATACTCAGGGAGAACACTTTTATCTTGAAATTTAGTGAGAGATCATCTTATAATGCTACCGTCAATCAAAGCAAGATAAGATGCATAAAAGATAAACATCACATGCAATCAATATAAGTGATATGATATGGTCATCATCATCTTGTGCTTGTGATCTCCATCTCCGAAGCATCGTCATGATCACCATCGTCACCGACGCGACACCTTGATCACCATCGTAGCGTCGTTGTCGTCTCGCCAATCTTGTGCTTCCACGACTATCGCTACCGCTTAGTGACAAAGTAAAGCATTACAACGCAATTGCATTGCATACAATAAAGCGACAACCATATGGCTCCTGCTAATTGCCGATAACTTGGTTACAAAACATGATCATCTCATACAATAAAATTTAGCATCATGTCTTGACCATATCACATCACAACATGCCCTGCAAAAACAAGTTAGACGTCCTCTACTTTGTTGTTGCAAGTTTTACGTGGCTGCTACGGGCTTAACCAAGAACTAATCTTACCTACGCATCAAAACCACAACGATAGTTTGTCAAGTTGGTGTTGTTTTAACCTTCGCAAGGACCGGGCGTAGCCACACTCGGTTCAACTAAAGTTGGAGAAACTGACACCCGCTAGCCACCTTTGTGCAAAGCACGTCGGGAGAACCGGTCTCGCGTAAGCGTACGCGTAATGTTGGTCCGGGCCGCTTCGTCCAACAATACCGCCGAACCAAAGTATGACATGTTGGTAAGCAGTATGACTTATATTGCCCACAACTCACTTGTGTTCTACTCGTGCATATAACATCAACACATAAAACCTAGGCTCGGATGCCACTGTTGGGGAACACAGTAATTTCAAAAAATTTCCTACGCACATGCAAGATCATGGTGACGCATAGCAATGAGAGGGGAGAGTGTGATCTACGTACCCTTGTAGACCGACAGCGGAAGCGTTATGACAATGCGGTTGATGTAGTCGTACGTCTTCACGGCCCGACCGATCAAGCACCGAAACTACGACACCTCCGAGTTTTAGCACACGTTCATCTCGATGACGATCCCCGGACTCCGATCCAGCAAAGTGTCGGGGGAGAGTTCCGTCAGCACGACGGCGTGGTGACGATCTTGATGTTCTACCGTCGTAGGGCTTCGCCTAAGCACCGCTACAATATTATCGAGGATTATGGTGGAAGGGGGCACCGCACACAGCTAAGAAAATGATCACGTGGATCAACTTGTGTCTAGGGGTGCCCCCTGCCCCTGTATATAAAGGAGCAAGGGGAGGAGGTCGGCTGGCCCTATGGCGCGCCAAGGAGGAGTCCTCCTCCTAGTAGGAGTAGGACTCCTACTAGGAGGGGGAAGGAAGTGGGGAGGGAGAAGGAAAGGGGGGCGCCGCCCCCCCTCTCCTAGTCCAATTCGGACCAGGGGGGAGGAGGCGCACGGCCCACCCTGGCTACCCTTCACTCTCTCCACTAAGGCCCATATGGCCCATTACTTCTCCCAGGGGGTTCCGGTAACCCTCCGGCACTCTGGTTTTCTCCGAAATCACCCGGAACACTTCTGGTGTCTGAATATAGTCGTCCAATATATCAATCTTTATGTCTCGACCATTTTGAGACTCCTCGTCATGTCCGTGATCACATCCGGGACTCCTAACTAACTTCGGTACAACAAAACCAATAAACTCATAATATAACTGTCATCGAAAGCTTAAGCGTGCGGACCCTACGGGTTCGAGAACAATGTAGACATGACCGAGACACGTCTCCGGTCAATAACCAATAGCGGAACCTGGATGCTCATATTGGCTCCTACATATTCTACGAAGATCTTTTATCGGTCAGACCGCATAACAACATACTTTGTTCCCTTTGTCATCGGTATGTTACTTTCCCGAGATTCGATCGTTGATATCTCAATACCTAGTTCAATCTCGTTACAGGCAAGTCTCTTTACTCATTCCGTAATACATCATCTCGCAACTAACTCATTAGTTGCATTGCTTGCAAGGCTTAGGTGATGTGCATTACGGAGAGGGCACAGAGATACCTCTCCGACAATCGGAGTGACAAATCCTAATCTCGAAATACGTCAACCCAACATGTACCTTTGGAGACACCTGTAGAGCACCTTTATAATCACCCAGTTACGTTGTGACATTTGGTAGCACACAAAGTGTTCCTCCGGCAAACGGGAGTTGCATAATCTCATAGTCACAGGAACATGTATAAGTCATGAAGAAAGCAATAGCAACATACTAAACGATCGGGTGCTAAGCTAATGGAATGGGTCATGTCAATCACATCATTCTCCTAATGATGTGATCTCGTTAATCAAATAACAACACATGTCTATGGTTAGGAAACATAACCATCTTTGATTAACGAGCTAGTCAAGTAGAGGCATACTAGTGACTTTTAGTTTGTCTATGTATTCACACAAGTATTATGTTTCCGGATAATACAATTCTAGCATGAATAATAAACATTTATCATGATATAAGGAAATATAATAATGACACTATTATTGCCTCTAGGGCATATTTCCTTCAGTAGTAGGCATCCTTCTGACCGCCAGGCGGCTGCTTGACGCAGCAGAACTTAGTATTGTGGGCGAACACGTGCCTGCCATACCTACGAACTGGCCTGGTGAAGGTGCCTCCAGATTTGGCGTAGTCGGGGAGAACATCATCAAGAACTTTCTTGATATTTGTGTAGTCTATCTTGGAGTCACGGTTCGGGTCGAAATACGTGGCCATGGAATATTTTGGGGTTAAGAGAATGAGTGTGCGATGTGTGTCACTGCACAGAACACGGAATGTTAGAAAAATGAAAGAACGATCGAAATCTAAGAAATCATTTGTTTCGGGGCGGTTAAGGGATGACTTACTCGGGAAAGTATGCCACGAGGAAGTTATCCTTATCTGGGTTTGCCAGAATGACGCCTTCGAGGTGTGAACTCGCGACTTGGCGGTCCCCAGCACTGCCCAACAGCTTGGCACGCATGTAGAAGGGGTCGACTATCACGATGTCTGGGGTCCTGTCTCTAATGATCCGCATCTCCATACTCAGCGAAAACAGCCGAATGAAGGTGTAGTGCAGCGGATGAAGGTTAAACATAGCAAAGATGTCATCAAACTGTAGGACGATCGTACCCCCCATGGCGCCATCGACAAAGCCCTTGCCCTCTGGCACCTTGGCCACAAAAACCGGGTATGCCACATCATTCTCTTCTAGACGCCGCTTCTCCAAAGAAAGAACACTGTCATGCAGACTCCGCATAGCACCGGTTGCAGCATTGAGCATATTTGTCGGTAGCATCGCCCTACCCGCCACATGCACCCTCCTCGAGATATCCTTAGGTGAAGGTGGCCCGTCCTGAGCACGGATCATACTCGGTGCCGGCTAGCTCGCACTGGCGCCCTTTTTAGCCTTTCGTTTCTGTCCCTTCTTCTTGATCTATTGTAATGGGACCGAGTTCTGCTAACAGACCACCTTCTTGAGCGTGTTGGGGCTGATAATATTTGGCACCTCAGCTATCTGAGGCTCGGTGAAGGCGGCAGCTGGAGGCGTCTCCTGAGAACTGAACGCCAGATGACACCTGTTGCAACTTGGTTTCTCTGTCGTACCAGCTAGATCGCGGTCGTCTTGGTTGGGTTCTTGAGAAGGAGGCCCACAGAACTCGTCACCGTACCCATGTTCGGCAAAGTGCTTATCGACGTTGGTAAATGTACCGTCATCGTTGTCGTCGTCATCCGGGTCCTGTGCCAGATGCATGTCCGGATCCTGTGCCATAGGGATGTCCGGCATGTCCGGTAGCGTTGCGGCGTTCTTGCCATGGCTTGGCGCCGGCACGACTGGCGGTCTTGTCTGTGGGGTGGTGTCCCCCGCCCCAAACGAATCTGGCTCTTCGGCCAAAGCAGGGGCCAGCTTACGCAGGCGCTGAAGGTCATCTCATCTTCTTCGTCGGCCCCAGCGGGTCGAATCAGAGGTAACAGCTCATCGCAGCCTGGCAGCACCCGAACCACTTCAACCCTATACACTATGGGTGGCATCGGATTACCGTGGAACACGGGGTTGCCCGATTGAACGATTCTTCCCTTGGCGACATCGACCAACTCGCCGCCCACGAAGTGCAGGAGAGTGCAAGGAACGTCGGCGGCGCCCTGCGAAAACATGCATGTAGGGCATCAGGGATGCCCAGTCAAAGGCAAGGAGATGAAGTCATCGGCCGAGAGGCTTAGTTACCGTGATGCCGTCGAGCTCCGCTAATGTCGAGGCACCACCAACGGCAGGTGTGCAACTGACGGAGGGGCCGCTTGCTGGCGAGGTGCCGGCCGGCGTACACATGGGTGCATTAAGCTCCAATGCCCGTGTCGGCGCCGGAGACACGAATACGGCCTCCGCCGGAGACACCAATGGCGCTGCCGGAGACACCAATGGCGCCGCATGCGCGTTGTGCGAGTTGCTGGCCGTGAAGCTGGGAACCGGGGGAGGCCCCCGTTGGCCGCCTGCAATCCACGTTGTCAGCCCATGAATCAACGTAGGCACCATGGCGTTGAGCTTCGTTCCGAGTTGTTGTTCCACTTGCTCTTGGACAAGCTCCGGAATCCGTGCCACTTGTGCCTTGAGTGCTTCAACCTCGCGCGACTGGCTTTCCGAGCTGGTCTTTTTCTCCTTTCGCCCACCAGCGGTATAGTATGACAACCATTTTGTGGACAAGCCTTTGGCGGCCACACGACCAGCTGACGTCGGCTTACTGAGCTTATCCTTGTTTTTCATTATGTTCAATGCCCTATTCAAAGGGGTGTCGAAAGGGGAGCTCTGAGATGACCCCGCGCTACTGCTTTCATTGTCCTGCGGAAGGAACGTGAACCATTTAGAAATATTGGGGATTAATTAGAATGCAACCATATGGAGCTAATTACGCGGGGGTGTACTCCTTACCAGAACAAGCTCAAGCGCCTTGGTCTTCGGATCCATGGTAAGCTCCTTTGTTACCGGGTCCTCCTTGTACCAGGCCCTGAGAAAGTTCCTGGTCTGCTTGTCACGGTATTTCTCGAAGCGGGGCGGCAGGCCTTGCTCGGCATGCTCCGCGTCCTCCTTGTCCCATATAGGCTCCGCCACTCTATAACCGCCGGGACCGAGTTGGTGGACCCCTAAGTTCAACTGCCGCATTTCTTTCCCCCACTGACTTGATTCGTAGGTTGCGGGGCTTTCACACTTGATCTTGAACTCCTTGTAGTCATCTTCGCTCATCAAAGGATATTTCGCCTTGATCTTCTCATAACTATCACCTTTTTCAATCATTGCCTTCACCGTGCTTCTCCAAGTAGACAGGGCCGTGCTCATACTCGTGAGGGCGGCACTGTTCACTTTATTCCCTGAGAGGCGTGTGTTGGCAAACTCAGCGGGGAACTTGTATCGTTCGTGCAGCTTCGTGAAGAGGAGGCTGTGCAAATTCCCTCGGTCCTTATGCCTTAGGTTCTCGGTGTTGATCGAGACGGTGCTCCGGAGAATGCACCCGAGCTGAACCGAGTACCCCTTGACTACTTGTTTGGGCGCCGTCGGATGCCCGTCAGAGTTCACTTCAGTAAATTCCTCCCTGACAGTGCCGAGCACGCTCGGGCGCCGTTCCTTCCGTTGCCTCTTCGGTTGGCTGCAAAAAACAAACACAAAAAACACAGAACAGTCATTTCCTTGTGTGTGCTATACATATAGATGAAAATGGATTTGTTGCTACAGTAATTACAGTTCTAAGGAAAGGGAGTTACAGTTTAACATCATCAAGTAGTGTTACATAATATAGGTGATCATCATCAAGTAGTTGCTAGCAGCAAAGTTACTGACGTGTTTACAGAAATTGTTTTCTGTAAAAGATGATCATCATCTTTGCAAGTCTTTCTCAATGTGATCACAAGTAATTCAGAGGCATCACAATAAAGCAACACCCTGCACTAGCCTGAAAACAAGTGAAGTTTCACCCATATAAGAACAACTTTATAAAATCAGAGAAGTTGCTAAATTTTTTGTATCCTTCATACACACTGGAGTACAATGCTTTATAATGTTCCATCATCATTACAGAAATCCACGAAACACATGGTCTTGAGGATATTCTTTATGACTGATTATTTCAGAAATGCCAGGGAACACGGAAATCCAAGAAACGCTGTTCTCACTTGATTTATTAAAATGGGTCATCACAAGCTCAACATTGGGAAAAATGAGTGTTGTGAGGAATCAGTGCACAGCGGCACACCAGCTGCCTGCCCAATTTTTCTTCTTCTGTAAAGAAAATAATCGGCTTGTTGGACCGGATCTACTCGTAATTAATTATATCGAGCGATCGTTTTCTCCTTATTAGAAATTTAGCTGATGTGCACACATATCTGTGATACTACCATGTACTAGAACCAAGACCAAGTTGCGTGAATAATGCTTGCATGACTGTGCCTGATTGCTGTATGATTACTTGATTAGGGGGACGAAAACGATAGGGGAGGAGCCTTCCAAATGTACAGTGTAGACAAGCTGAATGTGTGAAGTGGATGGCGCCAAATACAGTACAAACAAGCTGAATATGTAAGCACACAACTATATGTGTTGTTTTGCTCTTGTACTTCTGATAATCGTAGTTTCTACCTCCTAGTTTTTCTTTAGCCATAGTTAAACTTGTAAGAAGTGTACACAACTGTAAACTATCATTGGGGCCTGCCGATTCTATGCATTTGTTTCGTTTTGCTTTTCGAATGATGACACTTAGGTCCAATAGAGCGCGCCCAAGATTCCAATTGCCTCAGTTAAATCCCAAATTGCTAGCTGCCCATGTTGTACAACTACCAGTTGATCATGAACAGGTCAATGCTCTACAGATCACGTGGACCAGCAATCAAGGCGCCACGAAGACTTCAAAATGCAATAACAAAACTAGGGAGCAAGAAGCCTGCCGCCATAGCCCTAGGGTTTGCAGGGGAGGGTGGAGGAGAAGGGAGGAATCACCTGGGGAGGGGATGGAGGACTGGAGGAAGACGTCGGGGGCGCGGGCGCGGGCGGACGGGCTTGGGCGGGAGGATGTCGAGGGCGCGGGCGCGGGCGGAGGGGGGACGGTGAGGGAGGCGGTGCTCGGCTCGGCGTCGCGTGGCCTGGCTGAGCTAAGGTAGAGGCGGTCGTCGTCTTCTCCTCCTCCTCGTCCTCCTCCGGCTCGGGGCGCGGAGGCGGCGGCGGCGGACGGACAGCGAGGTCGGTGAAGAGAATGGCGACGACGCCGCAACGAAGCCGCATGGTCAGCCGCGGGGGCGGTGGGGGTGGAGTCCGGCGGGGGTCGGGCGGCGGGGGTGGGGGCGCGAGGGCGGCGGGGGTCGGGGCGCACGGGTGGATCTAGCGAGGGAGAGAGGGACGAAGGGGATCTGGCGAGGGAGAGGGAGGAATTAGCTAGGGGGGAAGCTTACTAATGGCGCACCCCGCGGCGGTGCGCCATTATTATGTTTTTTTAGATAGCAATGGCGCACCCCCTGTCAGTGCGCCATTAGAAATCTTTTCTTTAGATAGCAATGGCGCACCCCCCGTCAGTGCGCCATTAGAAATCTTTTTTTTAGATAGCAATGGCGCACCACCAAACCGGTGCGCCATTAGTATGTTTTTTTATTATTTTTTAAAAAATGAATATGAATATGAAACAGTAATATTTTTTATAAAAACAGTAATAATTGTTGTTTAACAACAATTGTAGTCTACACTTTTTTATTATTTTTTTAGAAAATTAATATGAATATGAAACAGTAATAATTTTTTTATAAAAACAGTAATAATTTTTTAAAAAATATCATCAAATTTGTTATTTGAAAATATCATCGGCGGCGGCGGTGGAGTGGGGGAGGGTGCGGGGGGTGCTCGTCGGCGACGGTGGTGCGGGGGGCCGGTGCTCGTCGGCGGCGGTGGAGCAGGGGAGGGTGCGGTGGGTCGTCTGCGGCGGTGGAGCAGAGGAGGGTGCGGGGGGTGCTCGTCGGCGGTGGTGGAGCGAGGGAGGGTGCGGGGGGTGCTCGTCGGCGGCGGTGGAGCGGGGGAGGGTGCGGGGGGTGCTCGTCGGCGGCGGTGGAGCGGGGGAGGGTGCGGTGGGTCGGTGGCGGCGGTGGAGTTCAAAAAGTGCCCATGAAATTTAAAAATATTCATGATATCAAAAAGTGCCCATGAAATACAATCGACAAATGAAGACTACGATTTAAATACAATCGATCTTAGCTAGCTATCTGTTCACAATCTTCTTGCCCTTCTTTTTCGCAAATGGAGTTCTTCTGTGCAATGGACGTCCTTTAGGTAGGGTGGTCCTGCTTCTTCTTGTGGTGTATGCTGCTACTTCATCGTCGTCCTCATGTTTCATCTTCGGGTCACCGTACTTGTCAAAGTCTTGCTCATTGGCTACTCCATCCATTCCAATGATCTTCCTTTTGCCTCTCCTCACGACAACACGACTGGGCTTTGGCGGGTCGGTAATGAAGAAGCATTGGTCCACTTGGGAAGCCAGTACCCATGGCTCATTTTTCGCGATGATGTTTGCGCCCGCGGTCTTGGATTTGGCTTCAGGTATAACCATGGTGGTGAAATACCGGTCTTCTTTTAGGACGCTCTTGGCCCATCTGACACGGAACAGCGGGACCTTCTCTCCAGCGTAGCTCAGCTCCCAGATCTCCTCGATCCTTCCGTAGTATCTGTCCTTGTCGTTACTGGTGTAGGATTCCATCGTTACCCCGGAGGTCTGATAACCATCGCTCTTCATGTCCTTGTCCTCGGTGTAGAATGTGTAGCCGTTGATATCGTACGCCTCATAGGTCATCAGGTTGTGCTCGGCGCCCTGTGACAAGGCGAATATGAGTTGTTCTTCCACGGAAGAATCCTCATGTAAAGGGTAAGACAGAAGCTTCTGCTTGAACCAACGCGTGAAACATGAGTTGTGCTCTTTGATTATATCTTCGTTCGTCCTCTGTTGGCCTCGGTCATTGTACGTCTTCTTAATAAAGGTTTTGTGCTCTACCACCCAAGGATCGACCACGTCTATGTGTTGTAGCGCGACTAGGTTTGCTCTTTCAAAGTCGGCGAGTCGACCCTCGAAGTCGACATGCATTTCGCGGCGACCCTCACGGTGACCCCATCCAGCGAGCCTGCCGAGGTGCCTGTTGACGGGCAGACCAACGAGGTTATCGATGCCTTGATAATTCGTGCAGTAGGAGATGCACTCTTCGGTCAGAAAGCCCCTAGCTATACTTCCCTCTGGACGTGACATGTTGCGAACGTATCCTTTGATGACACCATTCATCCTTTCGAACGGCATCATGCTATGCAGGAACGTCGGCCCGAGTTGGATTATATCCTCCACGATATGGACTAGCAGATGCACCATAACGTCGAAGAATGCGGGCGGGAAGTACATCTCAAGCTCGCATAGTATCACCACGATCTCTTCCTGTAGCCTTCTGAGTTTCCTCACGCCAACCACTTCCGAGAGATGACGTCGAAAAAGTTGCATAGGCCAAATAGCGTTTCACGGATGTGCGTGTCCAAGATCCCACAGATTGCAACTGGAAGTATCTGCGTCATCAGCACGTGACAGTCGTGAGACTTCATCCCGCTGAACTTCTGCTTCGCTGGGTCTAGGTATCTGCTTATCTTCCTCGCGTAACCGTAAGGAAGTTTTACTCCTATGAGGCAGGTGAAAAACTGCTCGATCTCCTCCTGACTTAGAGTGAAGCACGCGGGAGGGTAGTCATTTCCGGTCTTCTTGGCCTTTTTGCCTTTGCGTCGACTTTCTGTGTCCTGCTTCGCCTCATCATGATCATCATCATCATTAGCGTGAAGCTCCTGCCTGATGCCCATTGATTTCAAGTCTGCCCTTGCTTTCGGCCCATCTTTGGTCCTCTCTGGCATGTTGAGCAGGGTACCAAGCAGACTCTCGCACACGTTCTTCGTGATGTGCATGACATCAAGGCTGTGAGGCACACGGTGGATCTTCCAGTACGGCAAGTCCCAGAAAACAAACCTCGTTTTCCATACCTTTAGCAGCGGCTCTGGCGCCTTTCGCTTCTTTCCCGACTCTGGCGCCTTTTGCTTCTTTCCCGGCAGTGGGCAATCTTTACAATTTTTCAACAGCTCATCTATTTCCTCGCCGCTCCTCGTACGCGGGCGTCTTCGGGGTTCGGTTTCACCATCGAACAGATCCTTGCGTTTCCTCCACGGGTCATCGTCGCGAAGCCACCTTCGATGTCCCATGAACACGGTTTTCGAAGACCCGGGATCTCTATCTAGCTGGCGATACGTTGTGTCATCCATGCACCAGACGCATCCAGAAAATCCGTGGACCACCTGCCCCGCGAGATATCCGTAACCAAGATAGTCGTGCACCGTCGTGAGCAGTGCGGCTCTCATAGGGAAATATTCTTTCTCTACGGCGTCCCACGTATTGGCTGGCGTTTTCCACAGCGTGTCTAGCTCCTCTTTCAGCAGCCCCAGATACAGATTGATGTCGTTCCTTGGTTCTTTTGGCCCTTCAATTAGCATACTCATGTGAATGTACTTCCTCTTCATGCACAACCAGGGGGAAGGTTGTACATCCACACAAACATAGGCCAGGTGCTATGTGTGCTTCTCTGGCTGCCAAACGGATTGACTCCATCAGTGCTCGCGCCCAGCATGATGTTCCTTGGATCCTTCCCAAATTCTGGGTGTTCGAAGTTCAACGCTTGCCACTGGCTCCCATCCTTAGGGTGACTCAGCATCTTGTCTTTTTTATTTATCTCCGGATCATTTGCGTCATCTTCTCGCTTCTTCTCCTCCTTATCCGCGTGCCAACGCAGGAGCTTTGCTACCTTAGGGTCCGCGAAATACCGATGCAGACGAGGAGTGATCGGAAAGTACCACACCAATTTTTTAGGAGCTTTCTTCCTCTTCTTGTATCGAGTGACGCCGCACACCGGACATATGGTAGACTCCGCGTGCTCGTCCCGATAAATGATGCAATTGTTCATGCACACATGGTATTTCACGTGCGGTAAATCCAGAGGACACATGATTTTCTTCGCCTCCTTGAAACTGGTAGGGCACTTGTTCCCCTTGGGAAGACGTTCGTGCCAGAATGACATGTTCTCGTCGAAGCTTGCGTCGGTGATTTTGTGTTTTACCTTCATCTCCAGAGCCATGAGCGTTACTTTCAGGCGGGTATCCTCGGGCCTGCATCCTTCATGCAATGGAGTAACCGCGTCTATCTCCAGTTGATCCAGCTTGGCTTTCTCTCGGGCGGTAGCTCTTGCGTTATCCGTCTGCTTGAGAAGCAGCTCTTGAATATGAGGGTCCTGCACCCAGCCCATCGATTGTCCATCGTCGTCTGCTCCGCCGGCATCTTCATCTTCATGATCATGCCCTTCGTCTGCTCCGGCATCTTCCTCATCATCATGTCCGACATCTTCTACATGATGACTGTGTACAGCATCACCTTCGTGATCATGTCCTGGAGATTCTTCGTCTTCTCGCCCGCCCGAGCCGCGGTGGTTGTCTTGCCGCCCTTCCTCATTTCTTGCCCGGCCCCCATGGACGACTTCATAGTCATCTTCATCACCTTGCCACCTGTAGCCATCCATGAAACATCACAAGAGCAGGTGGTCCCGCACCTGCCCGGAATCCGGGTCCGCCATAAGGCTCTTCAGCTTGCATCTTCGACACGGACATCTTATCTCCGTCTCGTTCTTTTGAAGCATCTCGGCCTTCGCGGAGCTCAAAAACCTATTCACGATGCCTTCGGTCATCGTGCGGACCATGGTCGCCTGCAGGGTAGAGCAAAACGATATTTTAGAACCAAGAAAAAATTTGGCATGACTTTCCCTAAAAATAGGACCAAAAAGAATGCATAGTGCCAAAATTCTCGCCGAAACGGAAATGAATCAACATTCCGGCAAAATATTGGCAACTATCGCATTTCAAATACCGGTACCTGCAAATGCAACACCACAAACATATGCAACACCACAAACATACATAGATCTAGATAGGCCACAAAAAGTGTATGTGCACGTTGTTGGAGCGAGTTAGGGAGAAAAAAAGTAAATCTACAACATGAAAATAGCTTTCCCCTTACTTACCTATCAAAAAAAGGTAATTTCACCCCTTAATTTTGATGAATTTATGGTGCAAATGAGGTGAGGAGGAGGAGGCAGCCGACAAGCTTGGAGAAGGAGGTGGAGGGAATGAAGTGGGGAAAGTGAGTGTGTAGGTATGGCTGTCCAAAATATCTAGTTGGTCCCAGGTTACTAATGGAGCACCACCCAGCCATGCGCCATTAGTAACCCAACATACTAATGGCGCACCTGCTGGCCGTGCGCCATTAGTATTTTGCAATATATATATATATATATATATATATATGTATATATATACTAATGGCACACCGTGGCATAGTGTGCCATTACTAGTTTAAACTAGTAATGGCGCACTGTGCCACGGTGCGCCATTAGTAGTTTTGCAACAAAAAGAGTAAAAAAATACAGTAGTGGCGCACTCTATGGCTGGTGCGTCATTACTAGTTGGCACACTTTGCCCTGATGCGCTATTAGTATGTTTGGAAAAATGAAAAAAAAATTGTTACTAGTGGCGCACCTTGTGTCTGGTGCGCCATTAGTGTGGAGGCGCATCGACACATGGTGCGCCATTAGTATATAGTAGTGGCGCACCACTTCTCTGGTGCGCCATTAGTGTCAATTTCATCTATAGCCCTTTTCCTAGTAGTGACAAAATGCAACATATATTGTGTAAATTCAGTAAGTATAGTACTTATTATTGTCAGTACATATGGTACAACTGACGTAGTGAGATCCTTATACACAAGGATTAGTCCTACAATGATGATTATCCATGTTTATGTGTCTGCAATGACGACGCATGTAATGATCTAAAATGACGGAGTTTAAAATGAAGGATTTGGGTAAACCAAAACATCGCTCGTTACTACAAATTGAGCACCTTCACTCATACATTATGGTATACTATGTTGTCTATATCCATAATATATTGGAGAAATTCATTGTGGACATCCATCCATAACTCTCATGGTAGTTCATTCTCTAAACGTAGAGAAAGATCTATTTATTCCAAGAGATGATGGAAATGAGATACTGGGACTCAACGTTCCATAATGTCATTGGATCCACCAAATACAATTGGTTGGTACTCAAGAATATCTTTCGATATCTCCAAGGCATCAAACATCTTGTCCTGGTTTTTCAGTTTCACAGAAATATGAACACCGATATCATTGGATACATCGATTTGATCCCCACTATGTCAGATCGTAGACAAGCTTAGTGTTCCTACTAAGTGTGGTAGCCCTCTCATGAAGAGTCTTCAAAACAGACCTCATGGCTACATCCACCAACCATTATCTCAACGATAATGTTTCTTATGTTGCCCGGATGCAAACAGGTTACATAATAAGCAATATCACTATATTGCATATCTTGCAAGTCAAATCATGCAGTTGATTTGTTCACCAAGTCTCTACCAACTTTTACATTCCAGGAATGTGTACATGGAATTGGTATATGACAACTTCGGAATATGCAAGAATCAGGGGGAGTATCTTCCTAAATTGTTCATGTTCAATGCATCATATTATACCCTTTTTCCCTTCATGAGTTTACTATAAAGGTTCTCATAAAGGTTTTTAATTAGATAATATCAACATGAGATCATATGTCATACTTTCTATTTTCCCCACCGGGGTTTTTGGGAAAGTATATACGACATATTTATTGTCCTCTGAACTCTATGGGTTTTCTTGTATTGAGTTAAAAGAGACAATAACCATTATATGTTGCATCATCTTCTCCTTATTTTTCCCACTGGGTTTGAAGGAGTTTTAGCAACATATCAAACTATATACTCCTCATATTTTTCCCACAGGGTTTTTGGAGAAGCTTATCAAGATGATGGTCACTCATGAGGTGAAGCGGTGATTAGGGGGAGTGTTAAGACTAATTAATCCATGCGATTAATTAGGGGAATCCCTGTTCCCCGCGTGCAGTTGCGCTCAGCCGCACGGCGGTTACTTCCTGATCGCGTCCCTACAAACCAGGAGGCGTCTCCTCAACTTGTATATAATCTGTGATAATCATCAATAAAGGAATGGATTTCACTTTACATCTCTCTCTCAAACAGGATGGATTAAGTTGGACGAAGGATTCCTGGATTGGTACGTGAACTAACTCGAAAAGGAACCCGAATTTCTGAAAATATTCAGAGTTTCTCAAAAAAAGTTTGTGTTTTCCAGAATTGTTCGAAATATTTAACAACAATGTACCAAATTCGAAAAATATTTTTGCTTTAGTAAAATGTTCTCAAATTCATCATAATTTTTGTGTTTAAAAAGCACATTTTGTAAAATTGTCCTAAATGTTGAAAACATGTTTCAATTTCAAAAACTGTTCACAAATTCAAAAATATTGAAGTTTTTATAAAAGTCTCATGTTTTCAAAAAATATTTGTGAAATTAAAAAATGTTCCTATTTCAAATTTTGTTCATATTTTCTGAACAATGAATGGAATTTTCAGAAAAAACTGTTCACATCTTTAAAATCTCTTCAGGATGTCAAGAATTATTCATGTGTCCAAGAATATTTGGCTATTCATAAAAAATATTGTTTATCAAAAAGGTAAAAAATCAAAATTATTTGAAATCTGACGTTGCAGTATGTTCTTAAATATTGGCGCTGGCCATTGGTTAGCAGGATGTGTTTGTTCGAGTGGTTGGCAGCACTTAGTCAAGTCTTTCAGGTCATGAGTTCAATCCTTCAACTTGTCTTTTTTTTTTTGTATTTTTACTCGCGCCTTACAAAGACAAGTCGTTTTGGTGCCTGGGCCTTTCACAGCCCACGCAACTTAGCCAACCCAACTACCTGGGAAATAAGGCAAAACATATTTTAAATAGTCTCACATTGCTACTTTACATCCAGTCGTACCAATTTATATGTGTGTCCGCGAAACTACATGTAGTAAGCTGGATGAAGGATGGATGGAATAGTACGTGAGCTAGCTGGAAAAGACCCTGAATTTCTGGAAAAAAAAGAAGACCCAACTACTTGAGCTAGATTACATGAAAAAGAGAAGACCCGCCTCTTCCATATTATGGAACTTCATACCTTAAAATCCCCCTGGAAAAATGGATTGAATAACTTGCGGGACATAATACAAAACTTGAAATATGTACTGGTGATCATGCAAATGGAGAGAGTATTACATATGTTCATCATGTGTATTTTTGGGAACAAGAAACAATACCTGATAAGGACTACTCATCTATATCATCATCACCATCTGTAGATCATCCGTTGTTTGCAAACTGCACCTGCATCTTCTTTTCACCAATCATCAAAATTACTTTCACTGCCAAACACATCAATCAGTGACATGACAAATTGACAACTCCTAACTCACCCAAATCACCGACCCACCACCAAAAAGGGTCAGAACAGATAGATTATGACATACCCCGAGCATTGTCATGCTGAGAGAATGCGTCGATCCGTGAAAGCCAAAGCACTCCCTCTGACCCAGATGTATTTATTTATTCAGTGATCGACCTCAATAACAAGTAACTTGCTGAAATTTATCAAAACGTCATAACGAGCAAAGAAATCCATGCAGCATCAAGGTAATTATTTTTGAATAGTCCCACATTGCTCCTTTACATACAATCAAACCAATTTATATACGTCCTACATGTAGCAAGCTAGAAGAAGGATGGATGGATTAAGTTGTACGAAGGATTCATGGATTGGTACGTTAACTAACTGGAAAAGGAACCTGAATTTCTAAAAATATTCACAGTTTCTCAAAAAATGTTTGTGCTTTCCAGAATTGTTTGAATTTTTTAACAACAATGTTCCAAATTCGAAAAATATTTTTTCTTTAGTAAAATGTTCTCAAATTCATCATAATTTTTGTGTTTAAAAAGCACATTTTGTAAAATTGTCCTGAATGTTGAAAACATGTTTCAGTTTTCAAAAACTGTTCACAAAATTTAAAAATATCGAAGTCTTTATAAAAGTTTCATGTTTTCAAAAAATATTTGTGAAATTAAAAAAATGTTCCTATTTCAAATTTTGTTCATATTTTCTGAACAATGAATGGAATTTTCAGAAAAAACTGTTCACATCTTTAAAATCTGTTCAGAATTTCAACAATTATTCATGTGTCCAAGAATATTTGGCTATTCATAAAAAATATTGTTTTTCAAAAAGTTAAAAAATCAAAAATTATTTGAAATCTGACGCTGCAGTATGTTCTTAAATATTGGCGCTAGCAATTGGTTAGTAGGACGTGTTTGTTTGAGTGGTTGGCAGCACTTAGTCAAGTCTTTCAGGTCATGAGTTCAATCCTTCAACTTGTCTTTTTTTGTATTTTTACTCGCACCTTACAAAGACAAGTCGTTTCAGTGCTTGGGCCTTTCACAGCCCACGCAACTTAGCCAACCCAACTACCTAGGAAACAAGGCAAAACATATTTTAAATAGTCTCACATTGCTACTTTACATGCAGTCGTACCAATTTATATGCGTGTGCGCGAAACTACATGTAGTAAGCTGGATGAAGGATGGACGGACTAGTACATGAGCTAGCTGGAAAAGACCCTGAGTTTCTTTAAAAAAGAAAAAAGAAAACCCGACTAAGTGAGCTAGATACATGAAAAAGAGAAGACCCGCCTCTTCCATATTATGGAACTTCGTGCCTTCAATCCCCATGGGAAAATGGATTGCATAACTTGCGGGCATTCTCTGACATGTGATGACCTAACAAAAACCAAGACCTAAATGTTCAAACATCATACCTTAATTCTCCTCGATCAGTAAACGGAACAATAGCGGATTGATTACTTCAGACGTGGCTATACACTTAATATATAGCTGTATACCTGGGATTTGATGACATACTCAAGCTTTAAGACGAGGGCATAAGTTGTTTCTCGTACCCATGCTAATGTGGAAAAGAAACAGCTGACCGATCAGGTGTACCTCTGTTTTTCAGTTATGGACAGTCACAATGCTGCAGACAATGGCAAGCTAAAAAACAAAAAGACTATAATCTATTTGAAGTTGGTCATAATACAGAACTTGAAATATGTACTGGTGATCATGCAAATGCAGAGACTAATACATATGTTGATCATGTGTTTTGCTCGGAACAAGAAACAATACCGGATAAGGACTTACTCATCTATATCATCATCATCGTCTGTAGATCATCCGTTGTTTGCATACTGCACCTGCATCTTCTTTCCACCAAGCACCCAAATTACTTTCACTACCAAACACATCAATCAGTGACATGACAAATTTACCAAAACATCATAACGAGCAAAGAAATCCACGCAGCATCAAGATCCAGATGAGATGAGCACAATGCAGACGGATCAAATTGACATGTAAAGACTGAATGGAAGGCGAAACAGTTCAGTTTTCAGATTCCGTTCAGCAACAACCCCGGATCGATAAGCGATACTAACGACAACCATGAACGATTACATACAGGACGCAACTCGGAAACATGACAGGCTCCCTCCGATCCTATGCAGCCAAGCCTCGCTACTCCTCATCCGCGGCGGCGGTCTCCTCGGCGTTGGCGGTGTCCTCGGTGGCGGTGGTCTCCTCGGTAGCCTTCTTGGGGGACTTGGCGGTGGTCTTCTTCTTGGTGGTCTTGGTGGACTTGGAGTCCTTGTCGGCCTTCTCGGCGGTCTTCTTGGGGAGCAGCACGGGGTTGATGTTGGGCAGCACGCCGCCGTGGGCGATGGTGACGCCGGCGAGCAGCTTGCCGATCTCCTCGTCGTTGCGGATCGCGAGCAGCAGGTGACGAGGGATGATGCGCGTCTTCTTGTTGTCCACGGCCGCGTTGCCGGCCAGCTCCAGGACCTGCAGACACGCAACCAAAAAGGAAATCGGTCGTCTGGTGAGGCGAGCACGAGAGGAACATGGCCGGAGCCGGACAAGGCATACGCTCGAGGGCGGGGAAGATCGACGGCTTACCTCGGCGGCGAGATACTCGAGGACGGCGGCGAGGTAGACGGGGGCGCCCGACCCGATGCGCTGCGCATAGCGGCCCCGCTTGAGGTAGCGCCCGATGCGGCCGACCGGGAACTGGAGCCCGGCCTTGACGGATCGCGTCACGGCCTTCTTCCTCTGGCCCTTCCACCTGGCCATCTTCCCCTTCTTCTCTCCGGCGACGTGGGCAGGAGGGTTTGGCGGCGGCGGCGGCGGCGCTGGATCGGATTGCTCTCGCTGCTTCGATTGGTGGATTGGATGGGCGGTGAGGGGCGCGGGTTTTATAGGCGGGGCGCGATCTGTGGGAGGGTCTAATCCACCAATCAGAACGCACGGATATTTCCTCTTTTCTTCTTTCTTCTTTTCACCGTTTTTCGCCCTGGGAAGTTCGAAATTTGGGGAACCGGGAGAATGGATAAACATAGAGCGGTGGGCCGTATTCATTTACAGCTTGTTTCGCACTTTTGATTTCATTTCATTGGGTTGCAAATGAAATGAAATGAAATCCCATTTCTGTAAACCTCCTTTGGCACCCAGCTAGGTTTTCATTTTAATTGGTGGAAATGGATGAAAACTCATTCTTACGAGGATTTCATTTGGTGGCATTTTGATTGCAATTCAAATTTTCTTGTCTGGCTGTCAGCGATTTGTGTAATGCATATGTCATATGTTCTTTGGCTCCTATTTCGAATTGTAATCATAAACGATCAGCATGCACATCTCAATATGTACATTCAGCACATTTACAATATAAAAAGGATAATTAACCAAAAGTAATTGTGCATATTTTCAACTATCGATATTAAAATGATCTAGCGCATCATCTTCACATATTCAAATATGTCAAACATAATCATATAAAATGCAGATCGGAATAGTGTCAAGATCTTTGAAAGACCATTAAAGGGTTAAACTTGCGTTCATTGAAAACCCGTATCTTCAAAGGTTCATACTTTGTATTAAGCATGGCATGGAGGGTAAAAGACTAAAACTTGCCATTCCAAATGCATTAGGAAAATATATGTTTGAATCCAAAGAAGAGGCTTGAACTTGCAACTGGATCTTGGTTTGAACTTGGGGCTTATTTGTTGCCCTGGAAATATCATAGCAAGCATGTAAGCAAACTTACTAAAGTAGTTATAAATATAAAGCTTCTAAAACACCATCTTAATTTAGTAATTGGCACAATTGCAAAGCCATATATTTTCTTCTATACAATAAGCTATAATACACCAAGATCAGCAAAACTGACTTGATGTCTAAATACAAAATTCATGTCTTGCTGCACTACCACAGCTTACAAAGCCAAAACGATAAGACCTTGGTTCAGACAAGCTACAAAGTTCATGTCTTGCAATAGGGAATTCGGGGACAGAAATAGCACTACTTTTAGCCATGACATTACAGAGCAAGGTGTAAGACCTTCTGATCGCTCACACAACACATCAACATATGGTTTGGATATTCCTCTCTATTTCTATTGTACAAAACACACATGTATTTCTCCTTATCCTATATACCTAAAAAGTTCACCCCCACTAACCTATTTATCTTAACCTGCAACATGTCCACATCAGCAATTTAGCCACGTCAGCCATACTTGACCCACCTAAGGCAAGACCAGACCGCCTCCTCAGGGTCAATTGAACCACCAAATCTGTAGTACCGCAGCAAGATAATCTGGTCACCCAAACGTCTCATGACCCATCGTTTCCTCTTCGGCTTCTGTATGTAATAACAGCCGATCACATCCCAGATGGATCTTCAGTCTCGCTTCTTTTATCTCCTTGCTTCCCACATCATCTCACGGAGCTGCAGCCACCAAAACCACGCGCGATCTCATAATCAGGCAGATCAGGCTCGATGCTCCTCCACCGCGGTGCACTTCGACGGAAACATCGCACGCCCGTAGCGCACCCAGGGCGCCCCACATTGGGTTCGATCGGCCGTCGATGTCCGCCGTCCACCGTCTGCATTGGTTTCACCCGCCGGCGGCTGCTCGTCACACCCCACCTGAAGACGGCGTGGCGCCACCAGCAACCTTGCCGCCGCCCATCATACAGCCCTCAGCCTGTACTCTTTTCGCTCTGGTCTGGAGTGCGACCAGCCGGTTGGAACGACATGCTTTTGGAGATGAAGAAGAGGGGCTATTTGCACCAGGGATCTGGTCGCCTCTGCCAAACTTACATTCTTACCCATGTCTCATGTGCTCTCCCAACATCACTAGTGCCACCAAAAGTTTTTGTGAGATTTTATCACAATATGCAAACTAAACTCTATAATAATGGGTATTATATTCGTTGATGTTTCAGATCTGCCGAGTACTTTGCTGAGTACATTTTGCTGGAATTTAGTCTATTTTGGGCAGCCCAATAACTATTTCAGAAATTCCTAATAAATTCTAGAGGCCCACTTAGCCCATTTGTGCAAGGCAAGGGATACTACTAAAGTTTAGTCCCACATTGCTAGTTTAGTGGGAGTTGGACCTCCTTATAAGGGAGGTTCTTTCCCCACTTGTACGAGCATGAGAACAAGAGGGATATCCACGCGCGCTCCTCCTCCACCGCCCCTCGCCACGCCACGCCTCGTCACGACGCGCCGCGGGTTGCGGGAATGAGCCGCCTCCGAAACCGCACCTCTTTGAGTCCTGTACGGGAGGAGGGTGATAAGGTTTTTGGGGAGCGCTCTGCCTGACTACTGACTAACTCCTTCGTCACGGACGCCCCGGACTCCGACGACTTCTTCCCCGACGTCGACAACCTCCTCGACGACATGGCTGGCGAGGACACCGACCCCAAGTCCAGTGCTACTGCTGCTGCTGTCCCGTATGTGATCTTCTTTCTGTTAGATATCCTGCCACAGTTTCTCATACTAGTACTTGCCCTAAATATGTTAGGTTCTACCTCATATATGCAACTAGTTCTACTGTCTGCTATAGATATGATAAGCTACAGTTCATATATGCAGAAGCTATTTTCCTTCTCTCTGTCAGAACGCATGACTTGTTTTATCTCTACTATATTAGTCATGCTTTATCTAGTATTTCTATTAATAAAATCATTCGGTAAATTGCTCATATTTCCAACAATCCAAAAACCTTATTATAGGCAATTTCCCCTGAGTGGTTTTGTTGCTTCCATGAGATCTCCTATGTTTGAGGGTATCCACTATAAGAGGTGGCGCGTGAGAGCAGTCTTATGGTTTCAAACCATGAGTTGCTATGACGCCACTCTCGGCAAACCTGAAGGAGAGCTTGATGCTCAACATGCACAAGTTTTTCAGAAAATGGATACTCTGTTTAAGGCTACTCTCTTGAGTGTTCTTGGTGAGAACATAGTTGATGCTTATGCGTCAATTGATAATGGAAAAGATATGTGGGATGCACTCGAGGCCAAGTTTGGGGTCTCGGATGCTGGCACTGAGCTGTACATCATGGAGCAATTCTATGATTATAGGATGACTGAAGAGCGCTCCGTGGTTGAGCAAGCCCATGAGATACAGTCATTTGCTAGAGAACTTGAGCACTTCAGTTGTATGCTACCGGACAAGTTTGTTGCTGGAGGTATCATCACTAAGCTTCCTCCTTCATGGAGGAACTTTGCTACCTTGCTGAAGCATAAGAGGCAGGAGTTTTCCGTCCCGGATCTCATTGGCACTCTTGATGTGGAAGAAAAGGCGAGAGCAAAGGACACACGTGCTCGAGGTATTGAGGGAGGATCTAGTGCCAATGTGGTACAGAAGCAGAACTTTCAGCCCCACAATTTCAAGAACAAGGGCAAGTTTAATGGAAAAGCAAAGTTTGATGGGAAGAACAAGGCTGTGCAACACACGAACTTCAAGAAGAAGAATGGCAAGAAGAAAGGTGCTTGTCATGTGTGTGGGGATCCTGATCATTGGGCTCCTAGTTGCCCTAATCTCTATGACAAGCGTCATCCTGGGAAAGGCGGCAAGACCGCTAATGTTGTCATTGGAGACACTGACATGAAGGATGCTGGGTATGGTATATTTCCCACTATTCTTTCAGTATGTCATTCTCCTGACTGGTTGATTGACACGGGTGCTAATGTGCATGTATGCGGTGATATTTCCATGTTTTCGTCTTATCAGACCGCAGGGACTTCAACCGTGCTGATGGGCAACGGTTCAAGTGCTTCTGTTTGTGGTGTTGGCACGGTCGATCTGAAGTTTATTTCGGGGAAGATCGTGCGGCTGAAGAACGTGCATTATGTCCCCTCCGTCAATAAAAATCTTGTTAGCGGATCTCTTCTGTGTAGAGATGGCTACAAGCTTGTCTTTAAGTCGAATAAATTTGTAATATCCAAGTATGAAACCGTTGTTAGTAAAGGCTATGAGTCAGGAGGCTTGTTTCGTTTATCCTTATCAGACGTTTGCAATAAATTTGTTAATCATATTTGCAACGATAGTGAATCCAATGTGTGGCATTCACGTCTTTGTCATGTTAACTTTGGTTGCATGTCGCGACTAGCGAAGTTGAACTTAATCCCTAGTTTCACCACCGTCAAAGGATCTAAGTGTCAAGTGTGTGTGCAAGCTAAGCAACCTCGTAAGTCTCACACGACTACGAAAATAACAAATCTTGCACCACTAGAGCTCATACATTCAGATCTATGTGAAATGAATGGTGTGTTGACAAAAGGTGGAAAGAAATATTTCATGAAGTTAATTGATGACTCCACTAGATACTGCCGTGTGTATCTTCTGAAATCTAAGGATGAGGCTTTGAACTTTTTCAAGATCTATAAAGCTGAAGTGGAAAACCAACTTGATCGAAAAATCAAGAGGCTTAGGTCCGACCGTGGTGGAGAGTATTTTTCCAATGAGTTTGATGTTTTTTGTGCGGAACATGGTATAATCCATGAGAGGACTCCTCCCTACTCACCTCAGTCAAATGGGGTGGCCGAAAGAAAGAACCATACTCTAACTGATTTGGTTAACGCCATGTTAGATACATCGGGTCTCTCCAAGGCATGGTGGGGGGAGGCGATATTGACAGCATGTCATATCCTGAACCGAGTCCCCACAAAGAACAAAGAGATAACTCCATTCGAGGAATGGGAGAAGAAAAGGTTAAAACTCTCTTATCTGTGAACATGGGGTTGTTTGGCGAAAGTCAATGCTCCAATTTCAAAAAGCGGAAGTTTGGACCAAAGACTGTGGATTGTGTTTTCCTGGGATATGCTTTTCATAGCATTGGCTATAGATTCTTGGTTGTAAAATCTGAGGTACCTGACATGCATTTCGGTACGATCATGGAGTCGAATGATGCGACTTTCTTTGAAGATATATTTCCCATGAAGGATACGGCTACCTCATCTAATCAGGAGATGCCTGGTTCATCGAATCAGGAACCAGTTACAATTACCAAACCTGCCATTTCGATAGAACACTTTGAAAGTCCTGTGGAGGAGAACAATGAAGTTCCTACTAGGAGCAAGAGACAAAGGATTGTAAAGTCCTTTGGTGATGATTTTCTTGTGTATCTCATAGATGACACTCCCAGTTCTATTTCAGAGGCCTATGCATCTGAAGATGCTGACTACTGGAAGGAAGCGGTTCGTAGTGAGATGGATTCCATCTTGGCGAATGAAACCTGGGAGATAACTGATCGTCCTTATGGGTGCAAACCTATAGGATGCAAATGGGTATTCAAGAAGAAGCTTAGGCCTGATGATACTATTGAGAAGTACAAGGCTTGGCTCGTGGCTAACGGTTATACCCAAAAGGAAGGTGAAGACTTCTTTGATACGTACTCACCTGTGGCTCTACTGACCACTATTCGAGTTCTACTTTCACTAGCTGCCTCGCATGGTCTTCTCGTTTATCAAATGGATGTTAAGACTGCTTTCCTAAATGGAGAGTTGGACGAGGAAATTTATATGGAACAACCAGATTGGTTTGTACTAGATGGTTAGGAAGGGAAAGTGTGCAAGTTGCTGAAATCTTTGTACAGACTTAAGCAAGCACCCAAACAGTGGCATGAGAAGTTTGAAAGAACTTTAACAGCTGCAGGCTTTGTTGTGAACGAAGCTGAAAAATGTGTATACTATCGCCATGGTGGGGGCGAGGGAGTTATCTTGTGCTTGTATGTTGATGACATACTGATTTTCGGAACAAATCTGAATGTTATTAAGGAGATCAAGGATTTCCTATCTCGTTGTTTTGAGATGAAGGATTTAGGAGTGGCTGATGTCATTCTGAACATCAAGTTGTTGAGAGACGATGATGGTGGGATTACATTGCTTCAATCTCACTATGTGGAAAAGATCTTGAGTCGCTTTGGCTATAGTGACTGCAAGCCCTCTCCAACACCATATGATGCGAGTGTGTTACTTTGAAAGAATCGAAGAATTGCTAGAGATCAATTGAAATATTCTCAGATTATTGGCTCGCTTATGTACTTAGCAAGTGCTACAAGACCTGACATCTCTTTTGCTGTTAGCAAACTGAGTCGGTTTGTCTCAAAACCAGGAGATGTGCATTGGAAAGCCCTAGAGAGAGTTTTGCGTTATTTGAAAGGCACTGCAAATTATGGAATTCACTACACCGGGCATCCAAAGGTGCTTGAAGGGTATAGTGACTCAAACTGGATCTCAGATGCTGATGAGATAAAGGCCACGAGCGGTTATGTATTCACTCATGGAGGTGGCGCTGTTTCTTGGAAGTCTTGCAAGCAGACCATCTTAACGAGGTCAACAATGGAAGCAGAACTCACAACACTAGATACAGCTACGGTCGAAGCAGATTAGCTTCGCCGGCTCTTGAATGACTTGCCGGTTGTTGAGAAACCTGTACCGGGTATTCTTATGAACTAAGACAATCAAACTGTGATCACGAAAGTGAGCAGCTCAAAGGATAACATGAAGCCATCAAGACACGTTCAGAGAAGGTTAAAGTCTGTCAGAAAATTGAGAAACTCCGAAGTTATTGCATTGGATTATATCCAAACGTCTAAAAATCTGGCAGATCCTTTTACTAAGGGTCTATCACGTAATGTGATAGATAATGCATCAAGGGAGATGGGTATGAGACCCACAATATGAGTTGTTCACAGTGGTAACCTATTCTTTGTGATCGGAGATCCCGTGAATTAGATGTGGAAGACAAGCTGTTGGTCAACTGGGAGGAGAGTACCCTTACTGTTAAAATACCACTCCATAAAGATGCAATACTCTCCTAATCTGCATGGCAGGTTGATGTATATCTTAATGTGTTCTAAGTGGCTCTTTGAAGCAGAGATGTTGTCCTGCAGAACATCTTTTGAAGAACGCACCTATATGAGTCTGATTGTTAAACGTCGCAATCTATGAGAGTAGGGTTCTCTCTAGTAAACTCATGAAAGGTCTCGGAGTATGAAGCATAAGCTCCACCCGCGGGGAAGACCCACGGTAGCCACGTATCGGTCAAGGCTTTATGTGAAGCTAGATTCGCAGAAAACTTGCAGTTCAAGGCCCAGTCCACTGTTCAAGTTGCTTACTAGTGTAGCATAGAGTTCTAGGTGGAAGTTTAACTTAACAGTCTCCACTGCAGTACCGGTATATAAAACAGTGTTTTGGAACCAAAGGCAAATTTCTGTGTGCCTCTGGGATCTGGTGGGGGATTGCTGGAATTTAGTCTATTTTGGGCAGCCCAATAACTATTTCAGAAATTCCTAATAAATCCTAGAGGCCCACTTAGCCCATTTGTGCAAGGCAAGGGATACTACTAAAGTTTAGTCCCACATTGCTAGTTTAGTGGGAGTTGGACCTCCTTATAAGGGAGGTTCTTTCCCCACATGTACGAGCATGAGAACAAGAGAGATATCCACGCGCGCTCCTCCTCCGCCGCCCGCCTCGCAACGCCACGCCGCGGGAATGAGCCGAGCCGATGTCTAAATTTTTTCCACGCACTACGGGTATATGAGAGGTCACTCGGGAGCTGAAAAGCTTTTGCTCTAGTGGATATTGAATACGAACGCTGCACCCTTCGGCTGCTGTCTGTTCGTCTCCCGCGTTCCCTTCAGCTCCCGGCTCAGCCTCTCGCCTCCTTCTCTTGCGCCTATAAAAGGAAGGTCGCTCCTCTCAGAGAGATGCACCAGAACTTCTCCTTCCTCTCGCCACCGGTTCCAATCTCTGAGCTGCTGCTGTCTTCCTCATCCCGGCTTGCGGCGTGCACCGCAGGTCGGGACAGTAGGCCTCCGAAACCGCACCTCTTTGAGTCCTGTACGGGAGAAGGGTGATAAGGTTTTTGGGGAGCGCTCTGCGCGACTACTGACTGACTCCTTCGTCACGGACGCCCCGGACTCCGACGACTACTTCCACGACGACGACTTCTTCCCCGACGTCGACAACCTCCTCGACGACATGGCTGGCGAGGACACCGACCCCAAGTCCAGTGCTACTGCTGCTGCTGTCCCGTATGTGTTCTTCTTTCTGTTAGATATCCCGCCACAGTTTCTCGTACTAGTACTTGCCCTAAATATGTTAGGTTCTACCTCATATATGCAACTAGTTCTACTGTCTGCTATAGATATGATAAGCTACGTTTCATATATGCAGAAGCTATTTTCCTTCTCTCTGTCAGAACGCATGACTTGTTTTATCTCTACTATATTAGTCATGCTTTATCTAGTATTTCTGTTAATAAAATCATTCGGTAAATTGCTCATATTTCCAACACATTTTACTCACTTTTGTGTTTCCTTTCTTGGTTTTATTTAATTTACAGGTACCCAGACACACGTGTCTATACTATATTCACTACTACTGCCTTGCCTTCAAAGGTGCAGAGAATTTCACTCATGAGAGGTTAACTGATCCCTTTTATGTTAATCCCTGATTAAATCCCCTAATTAACCTTGATGTGCTGTTATTTTTTCTTCTTCCTTAATCTTTTTCCGCTCTTGCAGAAGTTACATGCTGACATTTTGCTTCGGCATGCTTCTTTCCTCGTACTGTCTTAGGTTCTTCGTGATTCCTCCATGGATCCATTCCTAACCCTCCTCCACTATTTTGCCACTTCAACAGGAAGTTAACCTACAGGATGTTCGTTACCAGAAGAGTGAATGTTTGTATTATATTATAGGCCATCCGATCTATGCATTTCCTATTGTTTTGGTCTTTCTGAACTATTGTCAAATTATGCTATCCGATTTCCTATATCACGTTGCAGCCTTGGGTTCGCCACAAAACCTTGCAACCAGATATTCTGAGTAACATGAAGAGTCTGTTCTTCTACTGTTTAATTCCTCCAAGTGTATTGTTAGTTCAATTTCTTTTGGGACAGCCAATCACAATCCACGTAAGTGAAAAAAATATGTGTTTCAGTTATTGTAAGTCTAAAGTGCGAGCTGCATGTTGTCATGATAATCATATAGTATTAATTAGAGTAGCTTCGTGGATCATGCGATTGATGTTACATACATACCTCATTATACCTTTTTTTAATATAATTTCTGTCTGTTTCAACAAGCAAAATAAGCTCTAATTGTCTCTCTTCGTAATAAGAAAGATAGAAATATCTCTACATCTCTACATTGCTGCCGCATCGGAGCCTCATGATCCTTCCTCTATCTCTACATCTCTCGGAGCCCCTTGATCCCCGCCGTTGTGGGCTATGATTGCTCAAGCCCTACGCCCAGGCCTCAACTCACCGAGTTGCACCTTTCGCCGCTGCTATCCTCCTCCAGCATCAATTGTGCCAGAGGTGGGGGCTCTCCTTCCTTTCAACCTAGGAATGTTTTTTTATTTTTGAGTCAGCTTCATTTGACACTCTGATTTGTGTGTGGTAGGAAGTTTTTCTTAGTACGATGCTCTATTCCATCTAGGCGTCTACAATGACATCTGTGGCAACAAGTCTGGTCAGTCTCTCTCCCCGAAACTCCTCTAACTCAACTACCGCTAACACACATGTGTCTAGATGTGATGGATTATTGTTGTTTCTCGAATCCAGTAGGTTTTTTATTGGAAGCGCTAGATGGTCAATATTCTTCTTCGTTTTGTTTCTTTAGTGATCTTGAAAGAGGAAAGAGATGAAGCTACCACTTAATGTGCCCAACTTCAGTCCTGCATCTCTGTGTCTCCTCTCCTCTCACATAGGTTAGTTTAGTACGGATGTCGGATGTACTATTTTTATTGCTCTCCTCTGATTATTTTGTAGAATCACAACATATGGCATATTCGGGTTCATTTTCAGGTGATTTTTTCCACGGGAGTAGTATTCCATTGTGAATGTTATGGGGATGACATTGTTGTTCTTCCCCCACTGTAGTGTTCTACTGTTACCACAACAATCAGATACCTACATAAATGAAAGGAAATATAAAGCGACTATTACGAACATGCTTGCATTTCTCTGAAATTCGAAGTATATGGTGCCTTTATAGCACTGCTATGCTTGCTAATAAATATTTGGTTGAAACATAACACCTTGGATAAATTTACAGCGGAACATCCATAATTTCAGATATATGATAGTATAGTCCATGATCAAATAATGTACTTCCTGATTTTAAAGGTCTGCTTTTGTTCCCTAAATTTGTTTTTATACATTGCAATTTACATATGCTTTATGGTGCTAGTGTTTCTTCAGCTGAATTCTTGGCCTGGCTGCTCCTTGAGTTTGCAATCATGTCCTATTGCAGTGGAGAATGCAGTTCTCATGCACATGCTTCCCTGGGATGTACAAGTGCGAGGACAATCAAGGGCACTTAACTGTTTCTGGTTTAGAGATGGAAGTTATCATTCAAACATTCAAAATGGACATATATTTATATTTCTTTGAGTGAATTCCAGTTTTTACCCCTTACTTCCACATTTTTGACACTAATTACCCCATTTAACATTTTTTCATCCCAATTACCCCATTTAGCAAAAGTCTTGCCAGTTTTTACCCCAATAAGATTTTTGAGAGTGATCTTCTTGCTAACTCCCTGCCATCAAATTTCTTGGCATTTTTTCCAATGCCCGACCAGGTCACTTGGTTTAGCCGCACCCAGTTTTTTTCTCATGGCTGTCAGGTACGTGCGCACCACATCGAGGGAAAGAGGAATAGTTATCTTTGGCGGTCAAGTACGTTCAATTTTGCATTGTGGGTTGTGGTTTCTAGGTTACCAAAAAAAGCTTTCGTCCCACTTTATATATAAAGCAACGATCATCCACAACCAGTACAAACACACGCCACCTCAACACACGCACACACCAAGGCATGATACATAGGCGTTGAGCACAACAACACCACCCCTAGCACTACAAGAGCAACCGGGGTCCTCAACCGTGAACACGCCATCGCGAAGAGATGAAGCCGCATACGATAAACCGTGGGCTCCAAGATGGCACCTTCTGGAAGGTTACGATACTAGAGGGCCACCACCAGCCGACCTGAGGATCAGAGTTTCCCCTGGAGCAACATGATGGGCAATGAGAGCCGCGATGATGCCTTCAGGAAGGGAACGAGCTTCGCCGCCGCCGGTCCGTCTGAAGATCGAACAGGTTTTCACCCCGGTCAACACTCACCGCCACCGTATGCCACACCCCAGCGACCACGCCGCCCACCCGGCCATGGCCACCGGGCAACACCGAGCCATGGGCTCTACCCATGTGCACCGTGCTACCACCACCAGGGCCACCGCCCTGGCATCCAAGACCTTGGCACCACCTCACCCGAGACCCGCTGGTACCCCAACAAAAGAGACGAGTGGAAAGGCCCCGCCTTTCACACCCCTGGGTAGCCCCCAGCGCCGAGACCCAATAGGCCAGCCAAAACTGGCCTCCATCGACCCGTCTTGCTGCACCGGGTGCGAGACGAGCTTGGTCGTGCTGTAGGGCATGAGACGAGGTCGGTCGTGCTGCCGGGCGCGAGACGAGGTCGGTCCTGCTATCGGGCACGAAACGAGCGACGGACTGCAGCTTGGAGAGGTCCAATCCTTCGACCAAAGTAGTGCCCGGACGACAAGGAGAGGAATCGAAGGCCGACACAAGCCGCCTACGCGCAAGCCGACACCAGAACATGCCAGCCGCCGCCAGCGCCGACGAGGCGTCGCTCGGCCGCGGACTGGCGGCGGCGAGGGAGGGAGGAGGGGGCCTGGCGGCGGCGGTAGGGTTTGCCTCCCCTGCCGCTCGCGGGAGCGCCGGATGAGGTCGTGCCCGGCGCGTAACACTTTCGTACTCGGTTTCTAGGTTTAATGTGATGATATTTTAGTTTTCTTCTTTGATGCAGAACATCATAGGAACCACTTATTTTAAGCTTTGGGAGATCATCAAACAAAAACACCACAGTCTATTTTACATGTCTGCAGTGCTATTGTCGTACATGTGTTTTTTAGTGGGCTCCAATGATGTGTGTCCATTGAAAAATAGTACTACCAGTTATTGACATGATTCTTGCAAAAAAAAGTTATTGGCATCATAGGGTCGGATTTTTTTGGTTTTATAAAAATATACATTTGGGCACTTAGTCTCAAGTAAAATTAACATGATCTTTGCAAGAAGGCTCTTAAAATTTAAAAGGGGTAAGAACAGACAAGATTGTCACTAAATGGGGTAATCTGGATGAAAATTTGTTAAATGGCATAAATAGTGTCAAAAATGGTTAATTAGGGGGTAAAAGCCGGAATTCACTCTATTTCTTTTCATATGCCCTACTATTTCCCACTCCATGAAATCCCCTCCTACACAGTACAAATTCCAGCAGCAACGCGCGTGGTATCATCTAGTTCTAGCAATAACTAAACACTTCCAAAGTACTAGGAAAAGCCCAACTAAATGGTGTCAAAACAGTGCAAAGCATTGTAATAATACTCTCTCAAGCCTAAACCCAATGCTTCCCAGCAATGTCTGGAAAGTACAAATTTGAATTAGACAAAGCACCAATTAAAGGTAAAAGAACTAGTCTTCACATGTTTGGAAAAGAGGATTTTGAACCAGACAAAGCACCAAGAAGGACCATTTTGGCGTCATCGTCCAGCATAGGCTCATGTGTGGGTTCCATTCGCTCCCCCAACCACACGCGGCTCCTTTTTTGCCAGGTCAGGGCTCGCCGGCGATGGATCGATCCTTTGCGATGGGGACGGCATCAACGATGCAACTGTGCAAAAACAACTTTAGCGACGGAGGAGAAGGTGGAGAAAAAGGTGTTGGGGTTATGAAGGAGCCAAGGGGAGTTGCCACGAGCGGCGGGCAGTGGCTGCGGTTTACGTGGCCGTCGTCGAGTTATCCTGAGAGGTGCCCTTGCTAGAGTAAATTTAGTCCAAGGTGTTGGTCTTGAAGGGATGGAAAGTTCTAATTTGATGGACTTACGTGTATAGGGAATCTGCTAGCTATGGGTTAAAGCCCTATACTAAATGTTTTGGCCTCGAATATAGACTTTAGGGGATCTTCTAGAGATGCTCTTTACTGAAAGCTATACTGCATCTACAACACTAAATTAGTTGCATCAAGTTTATCATAAAATGTATTTCCTAAATGGTACCTTCTAGATCTAAATAGCTTGCCCTCATCTTATGGGATGTCCGTTTTGCCTCGGGGTGTATATGCTCTCAAATAAACAGTAAACTCAAAATAAATATTATATGGTTTTTTTAAAATATTATTTTTTGTGTAAATTTTCTTGTTAGTGTAACAAGTGTGCTTGACAATTTTCATGCGAAGCGGGATAACAGTGTGTCATCGGTAATAAACAAAATTAAGTGTAATATTTGGAGGTAACATTTGGCGTTTGATTTGTTTTTTTTCTACACAAGTCAAAATACTTAAGTTTTTCCAGTAAAAATTTGCAGGTAGTATTTGAGTGTGACAATGAACCAATCTATTCTCTTTCAAACTTTTTCTGACATTTTCAAAAAAAAGTAATTTTAATGCACAAGAGCATATGCTTCCAAGAGCCGAATTGGATTCCCACCTATCCAATATCCTATATCTACTATATATAAATAGCTAGCCTCTAATATTATTTCTCTCAACATGTAAGCATGCCACATCATCAAATAACATACATGGCAAAAGACCCACCATAACATGCAATCATGCATAGAAAAATGTACATCCCAACATGCAAACATGCATGAGATATCTAATACCTATTTTACGACTACAATTAATCAAACACATGTATTTGCACTTTTAATTTTCATAGTATTACTTTGAACATTATCTTCAATACTATCAAATATCAATGAAATATTTTTGCAAAATATTCCCGCAGCAACTTGCGGGGTATCATCCGGTTCTTAAAAAGTTCATTCCAATTCTTTCAATATGAAAAATATCCAACTCAATGTCACCACTAAGCCATGCATTTAAGTTATCTCTCAACATGCATATAGTCCCCCCCCCCCCCCAAGCCATGCATTTAGTTTGATACATATGGAAGGCATGCATTTAAAATACAAATTACAATTACTTTTGCATTACTCTATGCATGTAATGATCCCACATCATACATGGGTGTTAGTCATTCTTCACTTTTTTGTTTGAAATGACATTTTAAACTATATTCAAAAGTTGTTTTTGTACTCTTCATATTTTTATTTATTTCCAAGCTTGTATTTTCTTTCCATTAGATTTAGATAATTTTAGCAAGTACTTTTTTCATTTTTTTAATAAAGTTACCGTAACAACTTGCGGGCCACCATCTAGTTATTTAAGAGTGCACATAGCTATCCCACCTCATCGCAATGGTCACATTACCCTAATTTGCTTGAGCAAATAATTGCATGCATGCATGTCTACCTCAATTTCTCTTGTCAAAACCCTTGAACAGCTAAATTGCTTAATTAACACAATTTTTGTTTGGGTGCAGTAAAAATATTTGATACCTACATGTCTTTTAGCATTTCTGGAACTACTCCTAGGGAATTGTGTAGTTTATCTACTGACAATGTATTTTCTATTTTCTATCTTATAAACACCCTATTAGTGTTTGTGCCTTCTATTTATGTACAGTTGCGGTTATTTTGTTGTTATATAAATAATTCAAACATGTCCTAATTTATTAGTGCACTACTTTGTTCATTTTTTTGGCCCACCACTAGTTAGGAATGGCCATGATAACTGAGTACATGGTGTCGATACCAGTGACTGGTAGTTTGGGGCTCAATTTCGACCGAGCGATACGAGTTATATGTTTAAAACACATTCCCTCCACTTCAAAATACTTAAAGTCATAGATTTGTTCTAAGTCAAACATCTTTGAGTTTGACCATGTTAATAAACTATACCAACAACTACAACACTCAGTTTAATTAATTTCATCATAAAACATATTCTCATAGTATATATAGTTGATGTTGTAGATTTTAATATGTGGCCAGACTTAAAAGGTCTAACTTAGAATAAACCTAGAAATTCAAATATTTTCAAATGAAGGGACCTCTAAACACACAAAATTGAAAGGCACGCGCTAGGTGGCGGACGACCGGCCCAATTTTTTGCCGCTCACCACGCATCCTCCCGATTCAGCTCAACACATTATTTGGTTTGGCCACACATTATCTTCTTTCTTCCCCCAGCACTTCTCACGCGGCGCTGCACCAGCCGGAAAAAACACTAAAACCACGAAGACCCTAGCATCGCCGCGCTTGCCATGGTGGCCGTCGCGCTTACCACGTCCACCGATTCCAGCGAAAATGATTCGAGGTTGCAGCTCCCCGGCTCTATGGTTGTAGCTCCTTGTGGTCATGGCCGAACCTTGTCAGTCGAGGTTGTGGCTCATCGTGAGCCGGTTGCAGCATCTGCCCCCTTACCGCGTGCTAGATCTCGTCGCCGGGATTCACAATAACCCACCACCAGCATCACTTTTTATGCTCGTTGTCGCGCTTGAAGCACCGTGGAAGTCGTGAAGAAATGGATGTAGCAAAAACTATCAATGGTAGTAGCAAGATTCCACACAGTTGCAGCAAACTGTCGTGCCGCCGTCAAGGGGCCACAGCTAAGTCATAAGTGGATGTAGCAGAAAAAAATCTTCGGTAGTAGAAAAAAACGACGTTCGTTGCCGCAAAACAATGTCGCCACCTTCGCGGGGTTTCCGCTACCATGAATGTTTGCAGCTATAAATGTGAAGGAAATATGCCCTAGAGGCAATAATAAAGTTATTATTTATTTCCTTATATCATGATAAATTTTTATTATTCATGCTAGAATTGTATTAACCAGAAACGTAATACTTGTGTGAATACATAGACAAACAAAGTGTCACTAGTATGCCTCTACTTGACTAGCTCGTTAATCGAAGATGGTTATGTTTCCTAATCATAGACATGAGTTGTCATTTGATTAACGGGATCACATCATTAGGAGAATGATGTGATTGACATGACCCATTCCATTAGCTTAGCACCCGATCGTTTAGTATGTTGCTATTGCTTTCTTCATGACTTATACATGTTCCTATGACTATGAAATTATGCAACTCTCGTTTACCGGAAGAACACTTTGTGTGCTACCAAACGTCACAACGTAACTGGGTGATTATAAAGGTGCTCTACAGGTGTCTCCAAAGGTACATGTTGAGTTGGCATATTTCGAGATTAGGATTTGTCGCTCCGATTGTCGGAGAGGTATCTCTGGGCCCTCTCAGTAATACACATCACTTAAGCCTTGCAAGCAATGCAACTAATAAGTTAGTTGCAAGATGATGTATTACAGAACGAGTAAAGAGACTTGCCAGTAACGAAATTGAACTAGGTATTGAGATACCGACGATCGAATCTCGGGCAAATAACATACCGATGACAAAGGGAACAACGTATGTTGTTATCACTACTAGGAAAAGGGCTATAGATGGAAATGACACTACTGGCGCACCAGACATGTGGTGCGCCATTACTATATACTAATAGCGCACCATCTGTTGGTGCGCCATTAGTGTGGAAGAAACTAATGGTGCACCAGGCACACGGTGCGCCACTAGTAACAAAATGTTTTTTTTTCATTTTTTCAAACATACTAATGGCGCATCCGGGCAGAGTGCGCCATTAGTAGTTAGAACTACTAATGGCGCACCAGCCACAGAGTGCGCCACTACTGTATTTTTTTTATTTTTTTGCAAAACTACTAATGGCGCACAGTTGCATAGTGCGCCATTACTAGTTTAAACTAGTAATGGAGCATTGTGCCACGGTGCGCCATTAGTATAAAAATTATTATTTTTACTTTTTTTGCAAAACTACTAATGGCGCATGTCTGTCTGGTGCGTCATTAGTATGTTGGGTTACTAATGGCGCATGTCTCTGTGGTGCGCCATTAGTAACCTGGGACCAGCTAGATATTTTTGGACAGCCACACCTACACACTCACTTTCCCCACTTCATTCCTCCCACCTCTTTCTCTAAGCTTGTCAGCTGCCTCCTCCTCCTCACCTCATTTGCACCATAGATTCATCAAAATTAAGTGTTGAAATTACCGTTTTTTGATAGGTAAGTAAGGGGAAAGCTATCTTCATGTTGTAGATCTACTTTTTTTCTCCCTAGCTCGCTCCAACAACGTGCACATGCACTTTTTGTGGCCTAGCTAGATCTATGTATGTTTGTGGTGTTGCATATGTTTGTGGTGTTGCATATATGTTTATGTTTGCAGGTACCGGTATTTGAAATGCGATAGTTGCCAATATTTTGCCGGAATGTTGATTCATTTCCGTTTCGGCGAGAATTTTGGCACTATGCATTCTTTTTGGTCCTAATTTTAGGGAAAGTCATGCCAAATTTTTTCTTGGATCTAAAATATCGTTTTGCTCTACCCCGCAGGCGACCATGGTCTGCACGATGACCGAAGGCATCGTGAATAGGTTTTTGAGCTCCGCGAAGGCCGAGATGCTTCAAAAGAACGAGACGGAGATAAGATCTCCGTGTCGAAGATGCAAGCTGAAGAGCCTTATTGCGGACCCGGATTCCGGGCAGGTGCGGGACCACCTGCTCTTGCGTGGTTTCATGGATGGCCATCGGTGGCAAGGTGATGAAGATGACTATGAAGTCGTCCATGGGGGTTGGGCAAGAAATGAGGAAGGGCAGCAAGAAAACCACCGCGGCTCGGGCGGGCGAGAAGACGAAGAATCTCCAGGACATGATCACGACGGTGATGCTGTACACAATCATCATGTAGAAGATGCCGGACATGATGATGAGGAAGATGCCGGAGCAGATGAAGGGCATGATCATGAAGATCTAGATGCCGGAGGAGCAGAAGACAATGGACCATCGATGGGCTGGGTGCAGGACCGTCATATTCAAGAGCTGCTTCTCAAGCAGACGGATAACGCAAGAGCTGCCGCCCGAGAGAAAGCCAAGCTGGATCAAATGGAGATAGACGCGGTTACTCCATTGTATGAAGGATGCAGACCCGAGGATACCCGCCTGAAAGTAATGCTCATGGCTTTGGAGATGAAGGTAAAACACAAAATGACCGACGCATGCTTCGACGAGAACATGTCATTCTGGCACGAACGTCTTCCCAAGGGGAACAAGTGCCCGACCAGTTTCGAGGAGGCGAAGGAAGTTGTGTGTCATCTGGATTTACCGCACGTGAAATACCATGTGTGCATGAACAATTGCATCATTCATCGGGGCGAGCACGCGGAGTCTACCATATGTCCAGTGTGCGGCGTCACTCGATACAAGAAGAGGAAGAAAGCTCCTCGAAAAGTGGTGTGGTACTTTTCGATCACTCCTCGTCTGCAGCGGTATTTAGCGGACCCTAAGGTAGCAAAGCTCCTGCGTTGGCACGCGGATAGGGAGGAGAAGAAGCAAGAAGATGACGCAAATGATCCGGAGATAAATAAAAAAGACAAGATGCTGAGTCACCCTAAGGATGGGAGCCAGTGGCAAGCGTTGAACTTCAAACACCCAGAATTTGGGAAGGATCTAAGGAACATCGTGCTGGGCGCAAGCACCGATGGAGTCAATCCGTTTGGCAGCCAGAGAAGCACACATAGCACCTGGCCTGTGTTTGTGTGGATGTACAACCTTCCCCCTGGTTGTGGATGAAGAGGAAGTACATTCATATGAGTATGCTAATTGAAGGGCCGAAACAACCAGGGAATGACATCAATCTTTATCTGGGGCTGCTGAAAGAGGAGCCAGACACGCTGTGGAAAACGCCAGCCAATATGTGGGACGCCGCAGAGAAAGAATATTTCCCTATGAGAGCCGCATTGCTCACGACGGTGCACGACTATCTTGGTTACGGATATCTCGCGGGGCAGGTGGTCCACGGATTTTCTGGATGCATCAGGTGCATGGATGACACAACGTATCGCCAGCTAGATAGAGATCCCGGGTCTTCAAAAACCGTGTTCATGGGACATCAAAGGTGGCTTCGCGACGATGACCCGTGGAGGAAACGCAAGGATCTGTTCGATGGTGAAACCGAACTCTGAAGACGCCCGTGTACGAGGAGCGGCGAGGAAATAGACGGGCTGTTGAAAAATTGGAAAGATTGCCCACTGCCGGGAAAGAAGCAAAAGGCGTCAGAGCCGGGAAAGAAGTGAAAGGCGCTAGAGCCGCTGCTGAAGGTATGGAAAACGAGGTCTGTTTTCTGGGACTTGCCGTACTGGAAGATCCACTGTGTGCCTCACAGCCTTGATGCCATGCATATCACGAAGAACGTGTGCGAGAGTCTGCTTGGTACCCTGCTCAACATGCCAGAGAGGACCAAAGATGGACCGAAAGCAAGGGCAGACTTGAAATCAATGGGCATCAGGCAGGAGCTTCACGCTAATGATGATGATGATGATGAGGCGAAGCACGACACAGAAAGTCGTCGCAAAGGCAAAAAGGCCAAGAAGACCGGAAATGACTACCCTCCCGCGTGCTTCACTCTAAGTAAGGAGGAGATCGAGCAGTTTTTCACCTGCCTCGTTGGAGTAAAACTTCCTTACGGTTACGCGGGGAAGATAAGTAGATACCTAGACCCAGCGAAGCAGAAGTTCAGCGGGATGAAGTCTCACGACTGTCACGTGCTGATGACGCAGATACTTCCAGTTGCAATCCGTGGGATCATGGACATGCACGGAAGTCGGTTGGCGTTAGGCAACTCAGAAGGCTACAGGAAGAGATCGTGGTGATACTATGCGAGCTTGAGATGTACTTCCCGCCCGCATTCTTCGACGTTATGGTGCATCTGCTGGTCCATATCGTGGAGGATATCATCCAACTCGGGCCGACGTTCGTGCACAGCATGATGCCGTTCGAAAGGATGAATGGTTTCATCAAAGGATACGTTCGCAACATGTCACGTCTAGAGGGAAGTATAGCCAGGGGCTTTCTGAACGAAGAGTGCATCTCCTACTGCACGAATTATCTAGGCATCGAGAACCCCGTTGGTCTGCCCGTCAACAGGCACCTCGGCAGGCTCGCTGGATGGGGTCACCGTGAGGGTCGCCGCGAAATGCATGTCGACTTCAAGGGTCGACTCGCCGACTTTGAAAGAGCAAACCTAGTCGCGCTACAACACATAGACGTGGTCGATCCTTGGGTGCTAGAGCACAAAACCTTTATTGAGAAGACATACAATGACCGAGGCCAACAGAGGACGGATGGAGATATAATCAAAGAGCACAACTCATGTTTCACGCGTTGGTTCAAGCAGAAGCTTCTGTCGTACCCTTTACATGAGGATTCTTCCGTGGAAGAACAACTCATATTCGCCTTGTCATAGGGCGCCGAGCACAACCTGATGACCTATGAGGCGTACGATATCAACGGCTACACATTCTACACCGAGGACAAGGACATGAAGAGCGATGGTTATCAGAACTCCGGGGTAACGATGGAATCCTACACCGGTAACGACAAGGACAGATACTACGGAAGGATCGAGGAGATCTGGGAGCGGAGCTACGCTGGAGAGAAGGTCCCGATGTTCCGTGTCAGATGAGCCAAGAGCGTCCGAAAAGAAGACTGGTATTTCACCACCATGGTTATACCCGAAGCCAAATCCAAGACCGCGGGCGCAAACGTCACCGCAAAAAAGAGCCATGGGTACTGGCTTCCCAAGTGGACCAATGCTTCTTCATTACCGACCCGTCAAAGCCTAGTCGTGTTGTTGTGAGGAGAGGCAAAAGGAAGATCATCGAAATGGATGGAGTAGCCAATGAGCAAGACTTCGACAAGTACGGCGACCCGAAGATCGAACATGACGACGACGATGAAGTAGCAGCATACACCACAAGAAGAAGCAGGACCACCCTACCTAAAGGACGTCTGTTCCACAGAAGAACTCCATTTGCGAAAAAGAAGGGCAAGAAGATTATGAACAGATAGCTAGCTATGATCGACTGTATTTAAATCGTAGTCTTCATTTCTCGGTTGTATTTCGTGGGCACTTTTTGATATCATGAATATTTTTAAATTTCATGGGCACTTTTTGAATTCATGAATATTTTTTCAAATTTGATGATATTTTTTCATATTCAATATGATAAAATATTGAATATTCATGAGGACACTCGATCTCGATCCCCCTCCATCTCGATCTTGATTCCCCCTCCATCTCGATCTCGATCCCACCCGCGCCTCCTCTCCCCTCTTCATTTTTTAAAAAATAAAAAAAAAGTGTAGACTACAATTGTTGTTAAACAACAATTATTGCTATTTTTATAAAAAATATTACTGTTTCATATTCATATTCATTTTCTAAAAAATTATTACATGCAACAAAAAAATTTACTTATGGCGCACCTCTGGCTGGTGCGCCATTGCTATATATAAAAAAAAGATTACTAATGGCGCACCTCTGCCTGGTGCGCCATTGCTATGTAAAAAAAGATTACTAATGGCGCACCTCTGCCTGGTGCGCCATTGCTATGTAAAAAAAAGATTACTAATGGCGCACTAGCCACAGGTGCGCCATTAGTAAGATTCCCCCTTAGCTAATTCCCTCCCTCTCGCCAGATCCCCTTCGTCCCTCTCCCTTGCCCCGCCCCTAGCTAATTCCCCCCGCTGCCCCCGACCCATGCCGCCGCCGCCCCCGCGCCTCCGTCTCCGTCGCCGCCCCCACGCCGCCGCCGCCCCGCGCCTCCGTCTCCGTCGCCGCCCCCACGCCGCCGCCCCCGCGCCTCCGTCTCCGTCGCCGCCCCCGCGCCTCCTCATCATGGTCAGGTAACCCTCCTCCCTCTGCCTCTCTTCTCCTCTCTTCCTCCTGTCTTCTCCTCTCTTCCCCCTCTCTTCTCCTCTCTTCCTCCTCCCTCTGCCTCTCTTCTCCTCTCTTCCTCCTCTGCCTCTCTTCTCCTCTCTTCCTCCTCTCCTCTCAGGTAACCCAAACTTAATTTTGTGATGGTGCATTAGGAGGATCAGGAGGCAAGTTGCAGTGCTGCAAATGGCAAGAAGAAGAGCAGCAGGCATTAGATGCTTGCACTCCTGCTCTTATTTGCTTTTGAAGCAAAGTTTTTTCCTAGCTGGAATAACACAGTAAAAAAGAAGTGTCTGAACAAGCTGTTGCTTTTTGCTGTTAATGTGCAGGTGTTCCTGGGCTGAGGGAGAGGATAGAGGCACGAGGAGGAGAAGAGCACCTGGACCAGAGGTGAGAATGAATGAGCTGGTGTTTAAACCATGGCTAACTTAATTTGTGTTTGGGGTTGGAGCTGGGAAAGAGAGACAGAGGGATAGGAGAGGGGAGGGGAAAGAGAAATGTTTATTTTAGGGTTTAATTAGACTCAAGATTCTGGTGTTTAACCCTGTTGTGTTGCTTCTAGAAATATTATAGAAGCTGTGAAAAAGAAATCTGTGGAGTTGGCACTTTACATAAGGTTGTAGATCATTGTAGTGTCCTAATGTCTAAGACTGTTGCATTGGAGGTTCATCTTGCAAACATATCAGAACTTGCAAACATTTTATTACTTGTTGCATTGGAGGTTCATCTTTTCTTGAGGCAAACAAATCAGCATTGGAGGCTCATCTTTATTACATATCAGAACTTGCAAACAAATCTGTGAAAGACTTGTAAAGTTGCTGGGTTTTGTCTCCGACCATTGTGTCATGATGAATTTGCAGGTACCCTGAGAGGCCCTTGAGTTTGCCGGAATGTCGATTAACTTCCGTTCCGGCAAATTCGGGTACTCCATATGTCCTATTTTCAGCAAAGGTCATGTTAAATTTTCCGTGAATTTTAGCATGACTTTGCTAAAAATAGGACATATGGGGTACTTGTGACTAATGCATGGGCCAGGGTATCTTAGTACTTAGTTAAGTAGGATCAACTGCCCCGCCATTCTTGCTGCATTAAACCATAGGTAGCAATAGAGCCAAGTGCTTAGGCCCTAAACCCTAGATGATAAACCCAACATAGGTGGCAATAGAGCCAAGTGATTAGTGCCAAGTGATTAGGCCCAACATAGGGTGCCTCAGCATCGATAAACCCTAAATGATGAAAACTTAACTTGGCTTCTATAGGGTGCCTCGGTGTCGATGAGAACCTAAATGATGTACGCTTAGGCTTTTAGGGTGCCTCGGCATCGACAAAACCTAAATGATGAAAGCTTAGGTTTTTAGGGTGCCTCGACGTCGACAAACCCTAAATGATAAAACCTTGGCTTTTAGGGTGCCTCGGTGTCGATAAGAACCTAAATGATGAAAGCTTAGGCTTTCAGGGTGCCTCAGCGTCGACAAACCCTAAATGATAAAAAGCTTAGCTTTTAGGATGCCTCGGTGTCGACAAACCCTAAATTATGTAGTTTTGAATTATGAACGTAGGATATGTCGTCATCATCATCAGACGACGAAAGGGACGACGAAAGTCTCCTGGCGGAGTGCGACTGGTGCCACGACGATCGAGGTCTGTGCGATATGCCTCACCTGGACGATGATCAGCGCTTCAGCATTAAGCTCGAGGAGACCTTCGAAGTTGAAACGGTACACAACGACGACAAGTGTTATTTTCATAATTAAGCATGACTTCAACTATTTCAACGTGTAATTTTCATCTTTTACAGTTCGAGTATAGCTTATCCCATGCCATGCAAGACGCTATGTCTTGGAGAGGATGGATTTTGAAGACCATGAAATTTCTGAAACAAAGAAAATTCACCTAAGGACTCATCATGATGTGGACTTTGAAGTAAATCTATATAATTCTGAGAGCGTAACCCATTTTAGTTGAAAAAATTGGGAAGCATTTTGCAAGATGTATGGTTTTGATGAGGGTATGCTTATCACCATGGATCTTGGTAATCCTGACATCAACCAAGACAATATGGACATTTGGGTCCTTGTTGATACGCCTCCAGTTCTACCGCTATGTGAGTTTCTCAAACATTGTTACTAGCTAATTTATATTGTTTATTTCAAAATAGTTGACAACTTATTTCCATTGACAGCTTATTTTTATTGTTCAAAGTGTTGGGGAACGCAGTAATTTCAAAAAATTTCCTACGCACACGCAAGATCATGGTGATGCATAGCAACGAGAGGGGAGAGTGTGATCTACGTACCCATGTAGACTGACTGCGGAAGTGTTGACGCAACGTAGAGGAAGTAGTCGTACGTCTTCCCGATCCGACCGATCCAAGCACCGTTACTCCGGCACCTCCGAGTTCTTAGCACACGTACAGCTCGATGATGATCCCCGGGCTCCGATCCAGCAAAGCGTCGGGGAGGAGTTCCGTCAGCACGACGGCGTGGTGACGATCTTGATGTTCTACCGTCGCAGGGCTTCGCCTAAGCACCGCTACAATATGATCGAGGTGGAATATGGTGGCAGGGGGCACCGCACACGGCTAAGGAACGATCTCAAGGATCAACTTGTGTGTCTAGAGGTGCCCCCCTGCCCCCGTATATAAAGGATCCAAGGGGGAGGGGGCGGCCGGCCAGGAGGAGGGCGCAGGAGGAGTCCTACTCCTACCGGGAGTAGGACTCCCCCCCCCAATCCTAGTTGGAATAGGATTCCCCGAGGGGGAAAGAGAGAGAGGGGGGCCGGCCACCTCTCCTTGTCCTAATAGGACTAGGGGAGGGGGGAGGCGCGCGGCCCACCTTGGGCTGCCCCTTTCTCCTTTCCACTAAAGCCCACTAAGGCCCATATAGCTCCCGGGGGGTTCCGGTAACCTCTCGGTACTCCGGTAAAATCTCGATTTCACCCGGAATACTTCCGATATCCAAACATAGGCTTCCAATATATCAATCTTTATGTCTCGACCATTTCGAGACTCCTCGTCATGTCCGTGATCACATCTGGGACTCCGAACTAACTTCGGTACATCAAAATGCATAAACTCATAATAACTGTCATCGTAACGTTAAGCGTGCGGACCCTACGGTTCAAGAACAATGCAGACATGACTGAGACACATCTCCGGTCAATAACCAATAGCGGGACCTAGATGCCCATATTGGCTCCTACATATTCAACAAAGATCTTTATCGGTCAGACCGCATAACAACATACGTTGTTCCCTTTGTCATCGGTATGTTACTTGCCCGAGATTCGATCGTCGGTATCCAATACCTAGTTCAATATCGTTACCGGCAAGTCTCTTTACTCGTTCCGTGATACATCATCTCACAACTAACATATTAGTTGTAATGCTTGCAAGGCTTATGTGATGTGCATTACCGAGAGGGCCCAGAGATACCTCTCCAACAATCGGAGTGACAAATCCTAATCTCGAAATACGCCAACCCAACATGTACCTTTGGAGACACCTGTAATGCTCCTTTATAATCACCCAGTTATGTTGTGACGTTTGGTAGCACCCAAAGTGTTCCTCCGGCAAACGGGAGTTGCATAATCTCATAGTCATAGGAACATGTATAAGTCATGAAGAAAGCAATAGCAACATACTAAACGATCGGGTGCTAAGCTAATGGAATGGGTCATGTCAATCAGATCATTCAACTAATGATGTGACCTCATTAATCAAATAACAACTCTTTTGTTTATGGTTAGGAAACATAACCATCTTCGATTAACGAGCTAGTCAAGTAGAGGCATACTAGTGACACTTTGTTTGTCTATGTATTCACACAGGTATTATGTTTCCGGTTAATACAATTCTAGCATGAATAATAAACATTTATCATGATATAAGGAAATAAATAATAACTTTATTATTGCCTCTAGGGCATATTTCCTTCAGTCTCCCACTTGCACTAGAGTCAATAATCTAGTTCACATCGCCATGTGATTTAACAGCAATAGTTCACATCACCATGTGATTAACACCCATAGTTCACATCGATATGTGATCAACACCCAAAAGGGTTTACTAGAGTCAGTAATCTAGTTCACATCGCTATGTGATTAACACCCAAAGAGTACTAAGGTGTGAACATGTTTTGCTTGTGAGATAATTTTAGTCAACGGGTCTGCCACATTCAGATCCGTAAGTATTTTGCGAATTTCTATGTCAACAATGCTCTGCACGGAGCTACTCTAGCTTATTGCTCCCACTTTCAATATGTATCTAGATCGAGACTTAGAGTCATCCAGATCTATGTCAAAACTTGCATCGACGTAACTTTTTACGACGAACCTTTTTGTCACCTCCATAATTGAGAAATATTTCCTTATTCCACTAAGGATAATTTTGACCGCTGTCCAGTGATCTACTATTAGATCACTATTGTACTCCCTTGCTTAACACAGTGTAGGGTATACAATAGATCTGGTACACATCATGGCATACTTTATAGAACCTATGGCTGAGGCATAGGGAATGACTTTCATTCTATTTCTATCTTCTGCCGTGGTCGGGCTTTGAGTCTTACTCAATTTCACACCTTGCAACACAGGCAAGAACTCTTTCTTTGACTGTTCCATTTTGAACTACTTCAAAATCTTGTCAAGGTATGTACTCATTGAAAAGCTTATCAAGCGTCTTGATCTATCTCTATAGATCTTGATGCTCAATATGTAAGCAGCTTTACCGAAGTCTTTCTTTGAAAAAACTCCTTTCAAACACTCCTTTATGCTTTGCAGAATAATTCTACATTATTTCCGATCAACAATATGTCATACACATATATTTATCAAAAATGATGTAGTGCTCCCACTCACTTTCTTGTAAATACAGGCTTCACCGCAAGTCTGTATAAAACTATATGCCTTGATCAACTTATCAAAGTGTATATTACAACTCCGAGATTCTTGCACCAGTCCATAGATGGATCGCTGGAGCTTGGATATTTAGTTAACACCTTTAGGATCGACAAAACCTTCTAGTTGCATCGTATACAACTCTTCTTTAGTAAATCCATTAAGGAATGCAGTTTTGTTTATCCATTTGCTAGATTTCATAAAATGCGGCAATTGCTAACATGATTCGGACAGACTTAAGCATAGATACGAGTGAGAAAATCTCATCGTAGTCAACACCTAGAACTTGTCGAAAACCTTTTTGCAACAATTCTAGCTTTGTAGATAGTAACACTACTATCAGCGTCCGTCTTCCTCTTGAAGATCAATTTATTCTCAATTGCTTTCCGATTAGTGAGCAAGTCAACCAAAGTCCATACTTTGTTCTCATACATGGATCATATCTCAGATTTCATGGCCTCAAACCATTTCGCGGAATCTGGGCTCATCATCGCTTCCTCATAGTTCGCAAGTTTGTCATGGTCTAGTAACATGACTTCCAGAATAGGATTACCGTACCACTCTGGTGCGGATCTTACTCTGGTTTACCTACGAGATTTGGTAGTAACTTGATCTGAAGTTACATGATCATCATCATTAGCTTCCTCACTAATATGTGTAGTAGTCACAGGAACAGATTTTTGTGATGAACTACTTTCCAATAAGGGAGCAGGTATAGTTACCTCATCAAGTTCTACTTTCCTCCCACTCACTTCTTTCGAGAGAAACTCCTTCTCTAGAAAAACTCCGAATTTAGCAACAAAAGTCTTGCCTTCGGATTTGTGATAGAAGGTGTACCCAACAGTCTCCTTTGGGTATCCGATGAGGACATATTTCTCCGATTTGGGTTTGAGCTTATTAGGATGAAACTTTTTCATATAAGCATCACAACCCCAAACTTTAAGAAACGACAACTTCGGTTTCTTGCCAAACCATAGTTCATACGGTGTCGTCTCAACAGATTTAGATGGTGCCCTTGTAACGTGAATGCAGCTGTCTCTAATGCATAACCCCAAAATGATAGTGGTAGATCGGTAAGAGACATCATAGATCGCACCATATCTAATAAAGTACGGTTATGACGTTCGGACACACCATTACATTGTGGTGTTCCAGGTGGCGTGAGTAGTGAAACTATTTCACATTGTTTTTAACTGAAGGCCAAACTCGTAACTCAAATACTCTTCTCTACGATCAGATTGTAGAAACTTTATTTTCTTGTTACGATGATTTTTCACTTCACTATGAAATTCCTTGAACTTTTCAAATGTTTCAGACTTATGTTTCATCAAGTAGATATACTCATATATGCTCAAATCATCTGTGAAGATCAAAAAATAATGATACTTGTCGCGAGCCTCAATATTCATCGGACCACATACATCAGTATGTATGATTTCCAACAAATCTGTTGCTCGCTCCATTGTTCCGAAGAACAGAGTCTTAGTCATCTTGCCCATGAGGCATGGTTCGCAAGCATCAACTGATTCATAATCAAGTGATTCCAAAAGCCCATCAGCATGGAGTTTCTTCATGCGCTTTACACCAATATGACCTAAACGGTAGTGCCACAAATAAGTTGCACTATCATTATTAACTTTGCATCTTTTGGTTTCAATATTATGATTATGTGTATCACTACGATCGAGATCCAACGAACTATTTTCATTGGGTGTGTAACCATATAAGGTTTTATTCATGTAAATAGAACAACAATTTATTCTCTTACTTAAATGAATAACCGTTTTACAATAAACATGATCAAATCATATTCATGCTTAACGCAAACACCAAATAACACTTATTCAGGTTCAACACTAATCCCGAAAGTATAGGGAGTGTGCGATGATGATCATATCAATCTTGGAACCACTTCCAACACACATCGTCACTTCACCCTTAACTAGTCTCTGTTTATTCTGCAACTCCCATTTCGAGTTACTAATCTTAGCAACTGAACTAGTATCAAATACTGAGGGGTTGCTATAAACACTAGTAAAGTACACATCAATAAGATGTATATCAAATATACTTATGTTCACTTTGCCATCCTTCTCATCCGCCAATCACTTGGGGTAGTTCCGCTTCCAGTGACCAGTCCCTTTGCAGTAGAAGCAATTAGTCTCAGGCTTAGGATCAGACTTGGGTTTCTTCACTTGAGCAGCAACTTGCTTGCCGTTCTTCTTGAAGTTCCCCTTCTTCCCTTTTCCCTTTTCTTGAAACTAGTGGTCTTGTCAACCATCAACACTTGATGTTTTTCTTGATTTCTACCTTCGTTGATTTCAGCATCACGAAGAGCTTGGGAGTTGTTTCCGTTATCCCTTGCATATTATAGTTCATCACAAAGTTCTACTAACTTGGTGATGGTGACTAGAGAATTCTGTCAATCACTATTTTATCTGGAAGATTAACTCCCACTTGATTCAAGCGATTGTAGTACCCAGACAATCTGAGCACATGCTCACTAGTTGAGCGATTCTCCTCCATCTTTTAGCTATAGAACTTGCTGGAGACTTCATATCTCTCAACTCGGGTATTTGCTTGAAATATTAACTTCAACTCCTGGAATATCTCATATGGTCCATGACGTTCAAAACGTCTTTGAAGTCCTGATTCTAAGCTGTTAAGCATGGTGCACTAAACTATCAAGTAGTCATCATATTGCGCTAGCCAAACATTCATAACGTCTGCATCTGCTCTTGCAATAGGTCTATCACCTAGCGGTGCATCAAGGACATAATTCCTCTGTGTAGCAATGAGGATAAACCTCAGATCACGGATCCAATCCGCATCATTGCTACTAACATCTTTTCAACACAATTTTCTCTAGGAACATATCAAAATAAACACAGGGAAGCAACAACGCGAGCTATTGATCTACAACATAATTTGCAAAATACTACCAGGACTAAGTTCATGATAAATTAAAGTTCAATTAATCATATTACTTAAGAACTCCCACTTAGATAGACATCCCTCTAATCCTCTAAGTGATTACGTGATCCAAATCAACTAAACCATGTCCGATCATCACGTGAGATGGAGTAGTTTCATTGGTGAACATCATTATGTTGATCATATCTACTATATGATTCACGCTCGACCTTTCGGTCTCCGTGTTCCGAGGCCATATCTGTATATGCTTGGCTCGTCAAGTATAACCTGAGTATTCCGCGTGTGCAACTGTTTTGCACCCGTTGTATTTGAACGTAGAGCCTATCACACCCGATCATCACGTGGTGTCTCAGCACGAAGAACTTTCGCAATGGTGCATACTCATGGAGAACACTTCTTGATAATTAGTGAGAGATCATCTTATAATGCTACCGTCAATCAAAGCAAGATAAGATGCATAAAGATAAACATTATGTGCAATCAAAATATGTGACATGATATGGCCATCATCATCTTGCGCCTTTGATCTCCATCTCCAAAGTACTGTTATGATCTCTATCGTCACCGGCATGACACCATGATCTCCATCATCTTGATCTATATCAATGTGTCGTCATACGGTCGTCTCGCCAACTATTGCTCTTGCAACTATTGCTATCGCATAGCGATAAAGTAAAGCAATTATTTGGCGCTTGCATCTTATGCAATAAAGAGACAACCATAAGGCTTTTGCCAGTTGCCGATAACTTTATCAAAACATGATCATCTCATACAACAACTTATATCTCATCACGTTTTGACCATATCACATCACAACATGCCCTGCAAAAACAAGTTAGACGTCCTCTACTTTGTTGTTGCAAGTTTTACGTGGCTGCTACGGGCTTAAGCAAGAACCAATCTTACCTACGCATCAAAACCACAACGATAGTTTGTCAAGTTGGTGCTGTTTTAACCTTCGCAAGGACCGGGCGTAGCCACACTCGGTTCAACTAAAGTTGGAGAAACTGTCACCCGCAAGCCACCTATGTGCAAAGCACGTCGGGAGAACCGGTCCCGCGTAAGCGTACGCGTAATGTCGGTCCAGGCCGCTTCATCCAACAATACCGCCAAACCAAAGTATGACATGCTGGTAAGCAGTATGACTTATATCGCCCACAACTCACTTGTTTTCTACTCGTGCATATAACATCAAACCATAAAAACCTAGGCTCGGATGCCACTGTTGGGGAACGCAGTAATTTCAAAAAATTTCCTACGCACACGCAAGATCATGGTGATGCATAGGAATGAGAGGGGAGAGTGTGATCTACGTACCCACGCAGACCGACTGCGGAAGCGTTGACGCAACGTAGAGGAAGTAGTCGTACGTCTTCCCGATCCAACCGATCCAAGCACCGTTACTCCGGTACCTCCGAGTTCTTAGCACACGTACAGCTCGATGACGATCCCCGGGCTCCGATCCAGCAAAGCGTCGGGGAGGAGTTCCGTCAGCACGACGGCGTGGTGACGATCTTGATGTTCGACCGTCGCAGGGCTTCGCCTAAGCACCGCTACAATATGATCGAGGTGGAATATGGTGGCAGGGGGCACTGCACACGGCTAAGGAACGATCTCAAGGATCAACTTGTGTGTCTAGAGGTGCCCCCCTGCCCCCGTATATAAAGGATCCAAGGGGGAGGGGGCGGCCGGCCAGGAGGAGGGCGCAGGAGGAGTCCTACTCCTACCGGGAGTAGGACTCCCCCCCCCCCAATCCTAGTTGGAATAGGATTCCCCGAGGGGGAAAGAGAGAGAGGGGGGCCGGCCACCTCTCCTTGTCCTAATAGGACTAGGGGAGGGGGGAGGCGCGCGGCCCACCTTGGGCTGCCCCTTTCTCCTTTCCACTAAAGCCCACTAAGGCCCATATAGCTCCCGGGGGGTTCCGGTAACCTCCCGGTACTCCGGTAAAATCTCGATTTCACCCGGAACACTTCCGATATCCAAACATAGGCTTCCAATATATCAATCTTTATGTCTCGACCATTTCGAGACTCCTCGTCATGTCCGTGATCACATCCGGGACTCCGAACTAACTTCGGTACATCAAAATGCATAAACTCATAATAATTGTCATCGTAACGTTAAGCGTGCGGACCCTACGGTTCGAGAACAATGCAGACATGACTGAGACACATCTCCGGTCAATAACCAATAGTGGGACCTGGATGCCCATATTGGCTCCTACATATTCAACGAAGATCTTTATCGGTCAGACCGCATAACAACATACGTTGTTCCCTTTGTCATCGGTATGTTACTGGCCCGAGATTCGATCGTCGGTATCCAATACCTAGTTCAATCTCGTTACCGGCAAGTCTCTTTACTCGTTCCGTAATACATCATCTCACAACTAACATATTAGTTGTAATGCTTGCAAGGCTTATGTGATGTGCATTACCGAGAGGGCCCAGAGATACCTCTCCAACAATCGGAGTGACAAATCCTAATCTCGAAATACGCCAACCCAACATGTACCTTCGGAGACACCTGTAATGCTCCTTTATAATCACCCAGTTACGTTGTGACGTTTGGTAGCACCCAAAGTGTTCCTCCGGCAAACGGGAGTTGCATAATCTCATAGTCATAGGAACATGTATAAGTCATGAAGAAATCAATAGCAACATACTAAACGATCGGGTGCTAAGCTAATGGAATGGGTCATGTCAATCAGATCATTCAACTAATGATGTGACCTCGTTAATCAAATAACAACTCTTTTGTTTATGGTTAGGAAACATAACCATCTTCGATTAACGAGCTAGTCAAGTAGAGGCATACTAGTGACACTTTGTTTGTGTATGTATTCACACAGGTATTATGTTTCCGGTTAATACAATTCTAGCATGAATAATAAACATTTATCATGATATAAGGAAATAAATAATAACTTTATTATTGCCTCTAGGGCATATTTCCTTCACAAAGAATGTGCGGGAGATGGTAGACAAAACCCACTACACCGATGGCTCCGAATTAACAACTTACAAGGAGAAAAATCATCTGGTCGGATTTTGTACTGACATTGAGAATTACATTATCCACAAACAAACTCCTCAACATTATGTTAAATACGTGCCACTAGTGCATGTGTTCAACTACGGTAACTACCATGGAGATACCCTGGTAAGATTTTTACTATTACGACATCCGTGCATCTTTTGCATACTTCTAAAACTAGTACATCATTGCTAACTATGAAGTTATTACTATGTTTTTCCACAGATAATCCCAGAGAATTGTGTGCCTCATATGATGTATCAGAAAGGTAGTGTTAATGTTTTGAACATACAGCCAGGTCGTCCTACGAATCTCAACTGTCCATACGAGATTTCTAAAAGAGGTGGAGACATGAAAATCAAAGGATGGAAAAAATGTATGGACAGTCGTAAGGAGCTTCTTGGAAGCAAAAGGAAGCGAAGCGCAAGAATTGGAGACAGGATGTTCTCCATTCTCCATAATGGAGAGTCAGGGTCTATATTGTTTTATGCTATTTTAGCTCAAATAGGGTATTTAGGTCCTGCCTAATACTGATGATCATGTGCTAAGAACAATTAAGTAGGGTTGGTTCGATGACTATCAAGATGATGATCGTATGACTTGTTATGAATAACGAGTAGAAGTTGTATGATGATGATTAGTAGGACTTGTTAGGATTAGTATTACTTCCGACAAACTCGATACTCGCGGTCTCGAGACTTGTAATGTTTTATCTTTGTTCGGTCTTTTGAATTCGGAGACTAATATGATGAATTGTATTCGGACACTAATCTTCTATTGTATTCGATGAATCTGCTGTTGCTGTGTGCTACTGTCTATATTCTGTCGAATAATATATTTTGTAACCTGTGCAAAAATCAGAAAAGAAAAAAAACATAATATTCATACTAATGGCGCATCACTAAAGTGTGCGCCATTAGTATGCCAAGTATACTAATGGCGCATCCATCTGCAATGCGCCATTAGTGTGCCAAAGCACATGGTTAAATATGGCCCTGGGAGGCATACTAATGGCGCATGGTGTTATATACTAATGGCGCACTGGGTGGTGCGCCATTAGTAAAAAATACTAGTGGCATGATACTAATGGCGCACCAGTGATGCGCCATTAGTAGGCAAAACTGGTGCGCCATTAGTAGGCCTTTTCCTAGTAGTGTATGCGGTCTGACCGATAAAGATCTTCGTAGAATATGTAGGAGCCAATATGAGCATCCAGGTTCCGCTATTGGTTATTGATCGGAGACGTGTCTCGGTCATGTCTACTTTGTTCTCGAACCCGTAGGGTCCGCACGCTTAACGTTACGATGACTGTTTCATTATGAGTTTATATATTTTGATGTACCGAAGGTTGTTCGGAGTCCCAGATGTGATCACGGACTTGACGAGGAGTCTCGAAATGGTCGAGACATAAAGATCGATATATTGGACAACTATATTTGGACACCGGAAAGGTTCCGGGTAAGATTGGGACAATACCGGATCACCGGGAGGTTATCGGAACCCCCCGGGAGGTATATGGGCCTTATTGGGCCTTAGTGGAAAGGAGGGGAAAGGATCAAGGGAGGGGGCGCGCCCCCCAAGCCCAATCCGAATTGGGAAGGGGGCTGGCCCCCCTTTCCTTCCTCCCTCCTTCCTCTTCCTTCCCTCTCCTACTCCTAATAGGAAAAAGGGGAGTCCAACTCCCGGTGGGAGTTGGACTCCCCCCCTTGGGCGCGCCACCCTCCTTGTCCGGCCCCCTCCTCCACTCCTTTATATACGGGGGCAGGGGGGCACCCCAGAGACACAACAATTGATCATTGATCTCTTAGCTGTGTGCGGTGCCCCCCTCCACCATAATCCTCGATAATATTGTAGCGGTGCTTAGGCGAAGCCCTGCGACGGTAGAACATCAAGATCGTCACCACGCCGTCGTGCTGACGGAACTCATCCCCGACACTTTGCTGGATCGGAGTCCGGGGATCATGATCGAGCTGAACGTGTGCAAAAACTCGGAGGTGCCGTAGTTTCGGTGCTTGATCGGTCGGGCCGTGAAGACGTACGACTACATCAACCGCGTTGTTATAACACTTCCGCTTCCGGTCTATGATGGTACGTAGACAACACTCTCCCCTCTCGTTGTTGTGCATCACCATGATCTTGCATGTGCGTAGGAAATTTTTCGAAATTACTACGTTCCCCAGCAAAATGTTCCTGGTAATAGCTTCAGCCATCACCGCTTGCATCACCCCTATTCGTCGGTTCCAACAAAACGTGTAGCTCATGTTCACCGTCGACATAGTTCCTCTGCCCATTCTGATAGCAGCATCGCAACATTAAGCGAAGCACGTTTCCAGCAATGGTGGCCGTCGTTTCCAGCGTGGACACATGCTGGATGCAACATCAAACTTCCAAAAAAAAGGCATGACGCAAGGCGCAGCGATGGTGATCATTTTTTTAAGAAACTAGCAAAAAAGCCCGTGCGTTGCAACGGGAGAAAAAACATAACACATGCTCTTAACCCAACAACCATCACTCAAGACGACAATAAGTCCATCTCCTTTATTTTAGCGAGGCATCACATTTCTGTTGCCGCTTATCCTCCTTCTCACCCTCGCCGACGATGGCCTCAGTGTTCAAACAAAACAAAACGTGTTTGAATATGGTTAATCCTAAGGCATCTCTCTCTCGCTTTCTCTCACTCTCGCGATGAGAAATCTGTTGTTTCCCTTGTGACGTTTTTCAGAGGTATGCATGTGTAGTTATCGATCTTTTCTTTTCCCTATATGGTTATATTGGGGTGTTTATTTGCAATTCGGATCGCCGCCGGTACGAAAGAAAAATGGATCATGCGCTATAAATTACAAGTTGCCTCCAAAACAATATTTCAGGAGAAACAGATCATGCGCTATAAATTACAAGTTGCCTCCAAAACAACATTTCAGGAGAAAGGGGCCATTTCAGAAGATCACAAGTAGCAGCAGCATCACTTGACAAAATCACAAGTAGCAGCAGCATCACAAGTAGTACAGCAGCAACATCATCACAAGTAGTACAGCAGCAACATCACAAGTAGTACAGCAGCAGCAACATCATCACAAGTAATACACTTAATTGGCATAAAAGATCTAAAAACAACATAAATTGGAAAACAAGCAATACTTCTAAAACCAGACTTAAGTTATGCTGCACTAAACCAGAACAAGTTGATTCTACACTAAGTGATTCTACACTAAACCAGAAAAAGTTGATGTTCAGTCAAGTTGATTTCAAACTTGACACATAAAAAAATTTGACATCAATGAAATTTAGACTATGAGTGCCTGCCCATGACATCTGCATGGTTCTCTACACCACACACCATCAACACTGCTAGCTACTCCTACTCGATCGCCCCAGCTTTTGCCACGGACAGCAAGAATATCAACTTGAATACCATTGGTATATTTCCTATTTTTACAAAGACCTTGCACAATTCGCAATGATGTTCAGAAGCAGAGATTCAGAGTCATTAGTTTTGAGTGTACATCGTGAAAAACTGTACATCTAATTATTTGGTCATTTTACTGCCCATTTTAAAAACATCTTAAACATCCTACAAGATGGTGTGAAGGAAATGATCACAAGATAGCACTGAATACTTCAACTTCCTCATCTGTCTGCAGTTAACTTCCAACTTGGTAACCCATTAGGATTGAGAAAAAAAGCACACAAAGCATCACTAAGTGGCACTAGTAGTACTACGGATGCACTAGTACACATTTTCCTAGCATACAGTAGAGTAAGGAGAGAAAAAATAAATCTAGGCTTTCTATATGTGCCACTCAGACAGGATTTCAGATTGCACAACTTTCTGTCCTTACTATCTGGCCAGATTCTACTTGCCCAAATGTTAAACTTGTTAATTCTTTTTCCTTCTCTTTTCACCAATGCACACATACAGAATGATCCATCCATGTCTCGAACTAATGGTCAGAGCTCAGAACAGTGTGTCTACAACTGGTAAATTGTAGTACAATACATTTGTTATATGAATTGGTGGTTCTGATCTTCACAACTAGAAAGAGCTCACTGTCCCATCAGTTTTTCACTCAATGATTGCATATTGCAACGATAAACAGAACAACCCTGGATACTAATATTTTCAGTGAATTGTTCTAAATTTCAAACCGAAGACTATCCACCCATCAACCAACTTGGTTCTCTAGAGTACTTAACTGTGAAAATAAAATGTCCATAATAGACTGCCAAACCACCAAGAACAGTAGCAACACATCATCAAATCGAAGTTACAAGAATGCATCATTCACGCATGAGCGGAATTGACATGAACAAGTACAAGAATAATAGTATTTACCAGGTCCTTGATCTTGGCGACCGGGGAATGGATGCTGGCGACGGTCTCCTTGAGCGGGGCATTGACGGGGTACTTGCCCTCGTCCCACACGAACCTGCATCCATCCATCCATCCATCCTCAGTAGATAAGCAAGCGCTGGTGGGCAGATGAGGAATGTAAGCAGCACCACTGGCCACAGGCAGAGATGGGCCTGGTGAGATAGCTGTCCATGGGGACGCCGTCGACAGTGAGGGTGCCGGGCTCGACCCCTCCTGCGTGCTCCAGGTCCTCGATCTACCGGCGGATCTTGTGCGGGACGCCCTCGATGAAGATGTTGGACTACAGCCAGAGGCCAGATCAGGCCGTGGGCAAGAAGACTTTGGGTGGGGGGCAAGATCTGGATGGAAAGCTGGTACCTTGACGAGGTCGTCGCTGAGGGCGAGCAAGGAGTGGAGCGTGCCGGGGTGGAGATCCAGGATGGTGAACTGCATGCGGAGGCCAGGGGAGTCGAGTCAGTCACGGGCAGGAGGCCGAAGGCGATGGACGGGTGGAGGAGGAGGGGGGCTTACGCGGTAGAGCAGGGTGTCGAAGGAGTGGCGGGAGATGGCGTCCTGGAGGCGCAGTAGGGGCGGCGGATTGGGAGCGGACGCGTCCCACGGGCGAGGGCGGCGGCGCAGTAGGGGCGGCGGCACAGTGGGTGGGGCGGCGGTGCATTGGGTTGGGCGCTGCTCCGGCTGAGAGAGATGTGAGATTGGGAGAAGGACGAACGGCTGACGAGATGGGTACAACACACACAAGGGGGGAAGGTTAGCAATGGCGCACCATCTAGGGGTGCGCCATAAACACAGTGAGAGCAATGGCGCACCTTACCCTGGTGCGCCATTACTAACTCTCTTTTTTGAATTTTAGTTGCATCTAATATTTTTTTAGAAAATGACGATCAAATTTGAAAACATTTATGAATGTGAAAAAATATCATCAAATTTGTTATTTGAAAATATTTATGAATATTTGAAAATATCATGAATTTTTTTATTTGAAAATATTTGAAAAAATTTCATAAAAATTGGTATACCAATGGCGCACCTCCTAGGGGTGCGCCATAAGTACCTTGATAGCAATGGCACACATTCTCCTGGTGCACCATTAGTAATTTTTTTTTATTTTTAGTTGCATCTAATAATTTTTTAGAAAATGACGATCAAATTTGAAAACATTTATGAATGTGAAAAAATATCATCAAATTTGTTATTTGAAAATATTTATGAATATTTGAAAATATCATGAATTTTTTTATTTGAAAATATTTGAAAAAATTTCATAAAAATTGGTATACCAATGGCGCACCTCCTAGGGGTGCGCCATAAGTACCTTGATAGCAATGGCACACATTCTCCTGGTGCACCATTAGTAATTTTTTTTATTTTTAGTTGCATCTAATAATTTTTTAGAAAATGACGATCAAATTTGAAAACATTTATGAATGTGAAAAAATATCATCAAATTTCTTATTTGAAAATATTTATGAATATGAAAAAAATATCATCAAATTTGTTACTTGAAAATATCATCAAATTTGTTATTTTAAAATATTTGAAAAAATATCATAAAAATTGGTATACCAATGGCGCACCTTCTCCGGGTGCGCCATTAGTAACTTTTTTTGGTTTTTAGTTGCATCTAATAATTTTTTAGAAAATGACGATCAAATTTGAAAACATTTATGAATGTGAAAAAATATCATCAAATTTGTTATTTGAAAATATTTATGAATATGAAAAAATATCATCAAATTTGCTATTTGAAAATATCATCAAATTTGCTATTTGAAAATATCATCAAATATCGTCAAATTTGTTTTTTTGGATTTTTAATTGCATTCATTTGTGAATTAGTAAAACATTTATGAATATGAAAAAATATCGTTAAATTTGAAAAAATATTCATGAATTCAAAACGTGCCCATGAAATTTAAAAATATTTATGAGTTCAAAAAATATTAACAAATTCAATACTTTTTGTGAGTTAGAAATTCAATACCAGAATGAACATAAAAAAATTGGTATACGAGAATAAACATAAATAAATATTCATGAGGACTAGAACAGAAGAAACATCATTTCCATATGTCGGAATACAATCGAGAAATGAAGACTACAATTTAAATACAATCGATCTTAGCTATCTATCTTTTCACAATCTTCTTGCCCTTCTTTTTCGCAAATGGAGTTCTTCTCTTGAACGGACGTCCTTTAGGTAGGGTGGTCCTGCTTGTTCTTGTGGTGTATGGCACTTCATCGTCGTCGTCATGTTCCATCTTCGGGTCGCCGTACTTGTCGAAGTCTTGCTCATTGGTGACTCCATCCATTCCGATGATCTTCCTTTTGCCTCTCCTCACGACAACACGACTGGCTTTGACGGGTCGGTAATGAAGAAGCATTGGTCCACTTGGGAAGCCAGTACCCATGGCTCATTTTTCGCGGTGACGTTTGCGCCCGCGGTCTTGGATTTGGCTTCGGGTATAACCATGGTGATGAAACACCGGTCTTCTTTTAGGACACTCTTGGCCCATCTGACACGAAACATCGGGACCTTCGCTCCAGCGTAGCTCAGCTCCCAAATCTCGTCGATCCTTCCGTAGTATCTGTCCTTGTCGTTACCGGTGCAGGATTCCATCGTTACCCCGGAGGTCTGATAACCATCGCTCTTCATGTCCTTTTCCTCGGTGTATAATGTGTAGCTGTTGATATCGTACGCCTCATAGGTCATCAGGTTGTGCTCGGCGCCCTGTGACACGGCGAATATGAGTTTTTCTTCCGTGGAAGAATCCTCATGTAAAGGGTACAACAGAAGCTTCTCCTTGAACCAACGCGTGAAACATGAGTTGTGCTCTTTGATTATGTCTCCATCTGTCCTCTGTTGGCCTCGGTCATTCTACGTCTTCTCAATAAACGTTTTGTGCTCTACCACCCAAGGATCGACCACGTCTATGTGTTGTAGCGCGACTAGGTTTGCTCTTTCAAAGTCGGCGAGTCGACCCTCGAAGTCGACATGCATTTCACGGCGACCCTCGCGGTGACCCCATCCAGCGAGCCTGCCGATGTGCCTGTTGACGGGCAGACCAACAGGATTCTCGATGCCTAGATAATTCGTGCAGTAGGAGATGCACTCTTCGGTCAGAAAGCCCCTGGCTATGCTTCCCTCTGGACATGACATGTTGCGAACGTATCCTTTGATGACACCATTCATCCTTTCGAACAGCATCATGATGTGCAGGAACGTCGGCCCGAGTTGGATGATATCCTCCACGATATGGACCAATAGATTTACCATAACGTCGAAGAATGCGGGCGGGAAGTACATCTCAAGCTCGCATAGTATCACCACGATCTCTTCCTGTAGCCTTCTGAGTTGCCTCACGCCAACCGACTTCCGAGAGATGACGTCGAAAAAGTTTCATAGGCCAAAAAGCGTTTCACGGACGTGCACGTCCATGATCCCACAGATTGCAACTGGAAGTATCTGCATCATCAGCACGTGACAGTCGTGAGACTTCATCCCACTGAACTTCTGCTTCGCTGAGTCTAGGTATCTGCTTATCTTCCCCGCGTAACAATAAGGAAGTTTTACTCCTACGGGGCAGGTGAAAACTGCTCGATCTCCTCCTAACTTAGAGTGAAGCATGCGGGAGGGTAGTCATTTCCGATCTTCTTGGCCTTTTTGCCTTTGCGACGAATTTCCGTGTCCTTCGCCTCATCATCATCATCATCATCATCATTAGCGTGAAGCTCCGCCCTGATGCCCATTGATTTCAAGTCTGCCCTTGCTTTCGGCCCATCTTTGGTCCTCTCTGGCATGTTGAGCAGGGTACCAAGCAGACTCTCGCACATGTTCTTCGTGATATGCATGACATCAAGGCTGTGAGGCACACGGAGGATCTTCTAGTAATGCAAGTCCTAGAAAACAGACCTCGTTTTCCATACCTTCAGCAGCGGCTCTGGCCTTTCGCTTCTTTCCCGGCTCTGGCGCCTTTTGCTTCTTTCCCGGCGGTGGGCAATATTTCCAATTTTTCAACAGCTCGTCTATTTCCTTGCCGCCCCTCGTACGCGGGCGTCTTCGGGGTTCGGTTTCACCATCGAACAGATCCTTGCGTTTTCTCCATGAGTCATCGTCGCGAAGCCACCTTCGATGTCCCATGAACACGGTTTTCGAAGACCCGGGATCTCTATCTAGCTGGCGATACGTTGTGTCATCCATACATTTGACGCATCCAGAAAATCCGTGGACCACCTGCCCCACGACATATCCGTAACCGAGATAGTCGTGCACCGTCGTGAGCAGTGCGGCTCTCATAGGGAAATATTCTTTCTCTGTGGCGTCCCACGTATTGGCTGGCGTTTTCCACAGCGTGTCTAGCTCCTCTTTCAGCAGCTCCAGATACATATTGATGTCGTTCCCTGGTTGTCTCAGCCCTTCAATTAGCATATTCATGTGAATGTACTTCCTCTTCATGCACAACCAGGGGAAAGGTTGTACATCCACACAAACACAGGCCAGATGCTATGCGTGCTTCTCTGGCTGCCAAACAGATTGACTCCATCGGTGCTCGCTCCCAGCATGATGTTCCTTGGATCGTCCCCAAATTCCGGGTGTTTGAAGTTCAACGCTTGCCACTGGCTCACATCCTTAGGGTGACTCAACATCTTGTCTTTTTTATTTATATCCGGATCATTTCCGTCATCTTCTTGATTCTTCTCCTCCCTATCCGCGTGCCAACGCAGGAGCTTTGCTAGCTTAGGGTCCACGAAATACCGCTACAGACGAGGAGTGATCGGAAAGTACCACACCACTTTTCGAGAAGCTTTCTTCCTCTTCTTGTATCGAGTGACGCCGCACATCGGACATATGGTAGACTCCGCGTGCTCGTCCCGATAAATAATGCAATTGGTCATGCACACATGGTATTTCACGTGCGGTAAATCCAGAGGACACACGATTTTCTTCGCCTCCTCGAAACTGGTCGGGCACTTGTTCCCCTTGGGAAGACGTTCGTACCGGAATGACATGTTCTCGTCGAAGCATGCGTCGGTTATTTTGTGTTTTACCTTCATCTCCAAAGCCATGAGCCTTACTTTCAGGCGGGTATCCTCGGGCCTGCATCATTCATACAATGGAGTAACCGCGTCTATCTCCAGTTGATCCTGCTTGGCTTTCTCTCGAGCGGCAGCTCTTGCATTATCCGTCTGCTCGAGAAGCAGCTCTTGAATATGAGGGTCATGCACCCAGCCCATCGATGGTCCATCGTCGTCTGCTCCGGCATCTTCATCTTCATGATCATGCCCTTCGTCTTGATCTTCCTCATCATCATGTTCATCATCTTCTACATGATGACTGTGTACTGCATCAACTTCGTGATCATGTCATGGAGATTCTTCGTCTTCTCGCCCGCCCTCGCCGCGGTTGTCTTGCTGCCCTTCCACATTTCTTGCCCGGCCCCCATGGACGACTTCATAGTCATCTTCATCACCTTGCCATCAATAGCCATCCATGAAACCATGCAAGAGCAGGTGGTCCCACACCTGTACGAAATCCGGGTCCATCGGGCTCTTTCGCTTGCATCTTCGACACGGACATCTTATCTCCGTCTCGTTATTTTGAAGCATCTCGGCCTTCGCGGAGCTCAAAAACCTATTCACGATGCTTTCGGTCATCGTGCGGACCATGGTCGCCTGCGGGGTAGAGCAAAATGATATTTTAGAACAAAATTTTTTTTGGCATGACTTTGCCTAAAAATAGGACCAAAAAGAATGCATAGTGCCAAATTCTCTCCGAAACGGAAATGAATCAACATTCCGGCAAAATATTGGCAACTATCGCTTTTCAAATACCGGTACCTGCAAACACAAACCAATTTTTTTATTTTTTTAAAAACTAGTAATGGCGCACCACACACCAGGTGCGCCACTAATGTCCATATTAGCTATAGCCGTTTTCGTAGTAAGTGTGTGTTTGAATTTTCAATCTCCTTATATGTCTGAAGAAAAGCTCTAATGCGGTTTGGGTCTCTAGCTGGTTTCACACGGCTACCCACATTATCGTAAAAGAATTCTAAGTCTATTCCTCTCTCATCTTCAAGACTCATATTGTGCAGGATAACACAGCAAGTCATGATGTTCTTCAGGGTTTTCTTATCCCAAAAATGAGCAAGACCTCGGACAATAGCAAACCTAGATTGCAAAACAGTGAATGCTCTTTCAATGTCTCACTACTAGGGAAAAGCCTATACACAGAGTTTTACCAGTAGCGTTGTACAAAATCAAGCGCTGCTGCTACCTAGTAGCAGCGCGCGTAAATAAACCACGCTGCTGCTATGACTTTAGCAGTAGCGCGTACTAGCGTAAAGCGTTGCTGCTACGATTGAACTGGGCGCACATGGCTAGCCCAACCTAACAGTAGCGCGTATAATGGCCAGCGCTACTGCTAATCTCCTTAGCTGCAGCGCGCTTACATGTAAAGCGCTACTGCTAACGGAAATAAAATAAAGTGAAAAACAAGTAGAAAAGTAAATGAAAATGAAAGAAATAGAAAAAGGAGAAAGGGAAAAAAATAAAATGTAAAGAAAAATAAAAGAAAAAAGGGAAAAAAGGAGAAAGGAATAGCAGTAGCGGGTTTCAGTAAGCGCGCTGTAGCTAACTTAGCTATAGCGCATTTCCGGAAACGCGCTACCGTTACGTTTCACTTAAACAGCGGTTTCCCCCACCCCGCCCCCCGGCCACCAATTCTTCCCCAAATCGTCCCTCGCCCTCGCCACCGTCTCCTCACCGCCGCCGCCCCTCGGCCGCCCTCAGCCTCACCGCCACTGCCCCTCGGCCGCCGCGCGCTCTCCCCACGCCGCCCCCGACCCCAGATTCAACGCCGGCCCCGCCCCCGACGTCAACGCCGCCCGGGATGCCGCCCCCGACCCCGACCTCAATGCCGCCCCGGACGCCGCCCCCGCCCCCCCGACCTCAACGCCGCCCTAGAGCCCCGACCACGACCTCGACGCCGCCTGCCCCTCCCTCGTCGCAGGCACCCGAGGTGAGCACGCCAGCTCCTCCCTCTCCCCTACCTCTGCCTAGGGTTTCTACCTCCATCAAATTAGTTAGGGTGGAAACGAATCGGATGCGGATGCGGCTCAAATGAGTTAGGGTTCATGTAAGGGTGGAAACGAATCAAATTTCTAAGATGAATCATAAAACGAGTAAAATTTGACCACTTATTTCACTTTATAGTTGGATAATTGGAATATCCGCTACCACTTTCCACCCCTATAGGTTCATCAAATTAGATGGTAATTAGGGCAGTAGTTCTTAGGTACTAATTAGTTAGTAAGAACTAGGTACTAATTAGGTACTAGAATATTTTTATTTATAGTAAGTTTATTTTTAGTAAGAACTAGTTGAATTAATAGAACTAGTTAGTAAGAACTTGTTGCTATTTTTTTAGTTAAAGCAATTTTCCCGCATCGACGTGGACGATGCCTATCAAGCATCCTCGTCGTCGAGTCGGCGGAGGACGACACCTGCTTGACCAGATGGGCCATGTCCGGGACAAGGCTCCGCCGGGGTGGTACTGGGAGGCGCTACCTACCGGGGGTGCAGGTTGGTGAGGAGCCAGCCTGTCGTTGACCCGAACCTTCTTTGGTGGCGGTCGCGTGGGCTAGTGACGGTCCAGAGGCTCGAGGACTACGCGGAGGTGGTGCGTCACCGTGTCAGTGAGGAGGACGCGCACGTCCGTCGCTACTTGTTTGCGTTGGAGCACAGGTTCTCCAATACCTGGCAGGTTCTCCAGGTATCTCACTGGAGCTATGATCCCGTGATGGTTCCTTCTTTGTGGGTGTCCACCGCCCGCGCCGATACTCGTCGTGTGCTAGGGTTTTAGTTGTACTAGTGATGTTATATGTATGACACTATTCGGGATGTACGGACGCATGAGATGATTTACTTTTGCTTATTGAATACATGTTAACTTGAGTCTTATAAGATATTTTGAAATGTATATCTTGTGTTGCTCAATATCCAAGTGGCCGGTCATGTTTGCAGGTTACACCTCCGAGTGGCCTATGTTTTGCCGGAGTGTTGAAAATATTTATGAATATTTGAAAATATCATGAATTTTTTTATTTGAAAATATTTGAAAAAATTTCATAAAAATTGGTATACCAATGGCGCACCTCCTAGGGGTGCGCCATAAGTACCTTGATAGCAATGGCACACATTCTCCTGGTGCACCATTACTAATTTTTTTTTATTTTTAGTTGCATCTAATAATTTTTTAGAAAATGACGATCAAATTTGAAAACATTTATGAATGTGAAAAAATATCATCAAATTTCTTATTTGAAAATATTTATGAATATGAAAAAATATCATCAAATTTGTTACTTGAAAATATCATCAAATTTGTTATTTTAAAATATTTGAAAAAATATCATAAAAATTGGTATACCAATGGCGCACCTTCTCCGGGTGCGCCATTAGTAACTTTTTTTGGTTTTTAGTTGCATCTAATAATTTTTTAGAAAATGACGATCAAATTTGAAAACATTTATGAATGTGAAAAAATATCATCAAATTTGTTATTTGAAAATATTTATGATTATGAAAAAATATCATCAAATTTGTTATTTGAAAATATCATCAAATTTGCTATTTGAAAATATCATCAAATATCGTCAAATTTGTTTTTTTGGATTTTTAATTGCATTCATTTGTGAATTAGTAAAACATTTATGAATATGAAAAAATATCGTTAAATTTGAAAAAATATTCATGAATTCAAAACGTGCCCATGAAATTTAAAAATATTTATGAGTTCAAAAAATATTAACAAATTCAATACTTTTTGTGAGTTAGAAATTCAATACCAGAATGAACATAAAAAAAATTGGTATACGAGAATAAACATAAATAAATATTCATGAGGACTAGAACAGAAGAAACATCATTTCCATATGTCGGAATACAATCGAGAAATGAAGACTACAATTTAAATACAATCGATCTTAGCTATCTATCTTTTCACAATCTTCTTGCCCTTCTTTTTCGCAAATGGAGTTCTTCTCTTGAATGGACGTCCTTTAGGTAGGGTGGTCCTGCTTGTTCTTGTGGTGTATGGCACTTCATCGTCGTCGTCATGTTCCATCTTCGGGTCGCCGTACTTGTCGAAGTCTTGCTCATTGGTGACTCCATCCATTCCGATGATCTTCCTTTTGCCTCTCCTCACGACAACACGACTGGCTTTGACGGGTCAGTAATGAAGAAGCATTGGTCCACTTGGGAAGCCAGTACCCATGGCTCATTTTTCGCGGTGACGTTTGCGCCCGCGGTCTTGGATTTGGCTTCGGGTATAACCATGGTGATGAAACACCGGTCTTCTTTTAGGACACTCTTGGCCCATCTGACACGAAACATCGGGACCTTCGCTCCAGCGTAGCTCAGCTCCCAAATCTCGTCGATCCTTCCGTAGTATCTGTCCTTGTCGTTACCGGTGCAGGATTCCATCGTTACCCCGGAGGTCTGATAACCATCGCTCTTCATGTCCTTTTCCTCGGTGTATAATGTGTAGCTGTTGATATCGTACGCCTCATAGGTCATCAGGTTGTGCTCGGCGCCCTGTGACACGGCGAATATGAGTTTTTCTTCCGTGGAAGAATCCTCATGTAAAGGGTACAACAGAAGCTTCTCCTTGAACCAACGCGTGAAACATGAGTTGTGCTCTTTGATTATGTCTCCATCTGTCCTCTGTTGGCCTCGGTCATTCTACGTCTTCTCAATAAACGTTTTGTGCTCTACCACCCAAGGATCGACCACGTCTATGTGTTGTAGCGCGACTAGGTTTGCTCTTTCAAAGTCGGCGAGTCGACCCTCGAAGTCGACATGCATTTCACGGCGACCCTCGCGGTGACCCCATCCAGCGAGCCTGCCGATGTGCCTGTTGACGGGCAGACCAACAGGATTCTCGATGCCTAGATAATTCGTGCAGTAGGAGATGCACTCTTCGGTCAGAAAGCCCCTGGCTATGCTTCCCTCTGGACATGACATGTTGCGAACGTATCCTTTGATGACACCATTCATCCTTTCGAACAGCATCATGATGTGCAGGAACGTCGGCCCGAGTTGGATGATATCCTCCACGATATGGACCAATAGATTTACCATAACGTCGAAGAATGCGGGCGGGAAGTACATCTCAAGCTCGCATAGTATCACCACGATCTCTTCCTGTAGCCTTCTGAGTTGCCTCACGCCAACCGACTTCCGAGAGATGACGTCGAAAAAGTTTCATAGGCCAAAAAGCGTTTCACGGACGTGCACGTCCATGATCCCACAGATTGCAACTGGAAGTATCTGCATCATCAGCACGTGACAGTCGTGAGACTTCATCCCACTGAACTTCTGCTTCGCTGAGTCTAGGTATCTGCTTATCTTCCCCGCGTAACAATAAGGAAGTTTTACTCCTACGGGGCAGGTGAAAACTGCTCGATCTCCTCCTAACTTAGAGTGAAGCATGCGGGAGGGTAGTCATTTCCGATCTTCTTGGCCTTTTTGCCTTTGCGACGAATTTCCGTGTCCTTCGCCTCATCATCATCATCATCATCATCATCATTAGCGTGAAGCTCCGCCCTGATGCCCATTGATTTCAAGTCTGCCCTTGCTTTCGGCCCATCTTTGGTCCTCTCTGGCATGTTGAGCAGGGTACCAAGCAGACTCTCGCACATGTTCTTCGTGATATGCATGACATCAAGGCTGTGAGGCACACGGAGGATCTTCTAGTAATGCAAGTCCTAGAAAACAGACCTCGTTTTCCATACCTTCAGCAGCGGCTCTGGCCTTTCGCTTCTTTCCCGGCTCTGGCGCCTTTTGCTTCTTTCCCGGCGGTGGGCAATATTTCCAATTTTTCAACAGCTCGTCTATTTCCTTGCCGCCCCTCGTACGCGGGCGTCTTCGGGGTTCGGTTTCACCATCGAACAGATCCTTGCGTTTTCTCCATGAGTCATCGTCGCGAAGCCACCTTCGATGTCCCATGAACACGGTTTTCGAAGACCCGGGATCTCTATCTAGCTGGCGATACGTTGTGTCATCCATACATTTGACGCATCCAGAAAATCCGTGGACCACCTGCCCCACGACATATCCGTAACCGAGATAGTCGTGCACCGTCGTGAGCAGTGCGGCTCTCATAGGGAAATATTCTTTCTCTGTGGCGTCCCACGTATTGGCTGGCGTTTTCCACAGCGTGTCTAGCTCCTCTTTCAGCAGCTCCAGATACATATTGATGTCGTTCCCTGGTTGTCTCAGCCCTTCAATTAGCATATTCATGTGAATGTACTTCCTCTTCATGCACAACCAGGGGAAAGGTTGTACATCCACACAAACACAGGCCAGATGCTATGCGTGCTTCTCTGGCTGCCAAACAGATTGACTCCATCGGTGCTCGCTCCCAGCATGATGTTCCTTGGATCGTCCCCAAATTCCGGGTGTTTGAAGTTCAACGCTTGCCACTGGCTCACATCCTTAGGGTGACTCAACATCTTGTCTTTTTTATTTATATCCGGATCATTTCCGTCATCTTCTTGATTCTTCTCCTCCCTATCCGCGTGCCAACGCAGGAGCTTTGCTAGCTTAGGGTCCACGAAATACCGCTACAGACGAGGAGTGATCGGAAAGTACCACACCACTTTTCGAGAAGCTTTCTTCCTCTTCTTGTATCGAGTGACGCCGCACATCGGACATATGGTAGACTCCGCGTGCTCGTCCCGATAAATAATGCAATTGGTCATGCACACATGGTATTTCACGTGCGGTAAATCCAGAGGACACACGATTTTCTTCGCCTCCTCGAAACTGGTCGGGCACTTGTTCCCCTTGGGAAGACGTTCGTACCGGAATGACATGTTCTCGTCGAAGCATGCGTCGGTTATTTTGTGTTTTACCTTCATCTCCAAAGCCATGAGCCTTACTTTCAGGCGGGTATCCTCGGGCCTGCATCATTCATACAATGGAGTAACCGCGTCTATCTCCAGTTGATCCTGCTTGGCTTTCTCTCGAGCGGCAGCTCTTGCGTTATCCATCTGCTCGAGAAGCAGCTCTTGAATATGAGGGTCATGCACCCAGCCCATCGATGGTCCATCGTCGTCTGCTCCGGCATCTTCATCTTCATGATCATGCCCTTCGTCTTGATCTTCCTCATCATCATGTTCATCATCTTCTACATGATGACTGTGTACTGCATCAACTTCGTGATCATGTCATGGAGATTCTTCGTCTTCTCGCCCGCCCTCGCCGCGGTTGTCTTGCTGCCCTTCCACATTTCTTGCCCGGCCCCCATGGACGACTTCATAGTCATCTTCATCACCTTGCCATCAATAGCCATCCATGAAACCATGCAAGAGCAGGTGGTCCCACACCTGTACGAAATCCGGGTCCATCGGGCTCTTTCGCTTGCATCTTCGACACGGACATCTTATCTCCGTCTCGTTATTTTGAAGCATCTCGGCCTTCGCGGAGCTCAAAAACCTATTCACGATGCTTTCGGTCATCGTGCGGACCATGGTCGCCTGCGGGGTAGAGCAAAATGATATTTTAGAACAAAATTTTTTTTGGCATGACTTTGCCTAAAAATAGGACCAAAAAGAATGCATAGTGCCAAATTCTCTCCGAAACGGAAATGAATCAACATTCCGGCAAAATATTGGCAACTATCGCTTTTCAAATACCGGTACCTGCAAACACAAACCAATTTTTTTATTTTTTTAAAAACTAGTAATGGCGCACCACACACCAGGTGCGCCACTAATGTCCATATTAGCTATAGCCGTTTTCGTAGTAAGTGTGTGTTTGAATTTTCAATCTCCTTATATGTCTGAAGAAAAGCTCTAATGCGGTTTGGGTCTCTAGCTGGTTTCACACGGCTACCCACATTATCGTAAAAGAATTCTAAGTCTATTCCTCTCTCATCTTCAAGACTCATATTGTGCAGGATAACACAGCAAGTCATGATGTTCTTCAGGGTTTTCTTATCCCAAAAATGAGCATGACCTCGGACAATAGCAAACCTAGATTGCAAAACAGTGAATGCTCTTTCAATGTCTCACTACTAGGGAAAAGCCTATACACAGAGTTTTACCAGTAGCGTTGTACAAAATCAAGCGCTGCTGCTACCTAGTAGCAGCGCGCGTAAATAAACCACGCTGCTGCTATGACTTTAGCAGTAGCGCGTACTAGCGTAAAGCGTTGCTGCTACGATTGAACTGGGCGCACATGGCTAGCCCAACCTAACAGTAGCGCGTATAATGGCCAGCGCTACTGCTAATCTCCTTAGCTGCAGCGCGCTTACATGTAAAGCGCTACTGCTAACGGAAATAAAATAAAGTGAAAAACAAGTAGAAAAGTAAATGAAAATGAAAGAAATAGAAAAAGGAGAAAGGGAAAAAAATAAAATGTAAAGAAAAATAAAAGAAAAAAGGGAAAAAAGGAGAAAGGAATAGCAGTAGCGGGTTTCAGTAAGCGCGCTGTAGCTAACTTAGCTATAGCGCATTTCCGGAAACGCGCTACCGTTACGTTTCACTTAAACAGCGGTTTCCCCCACCCCGCCCCCCGGCCACCAATTCTTCCCCAAATCGTCCCTCGCCCTCGCCACCGTCTCCTCACCGCCGCCGCCCCTCGGCCGCCCTCAGCCTCACCGCCACTGCCCCTCGGCCGCCGCGCGCTCTCCCCACGCCGCCCCCGACCCCAGATTCAACGCCGGCCCCGCCCCCGACGTCAACGCCGCCCGGGATGCCGCCCCCGACCCCGACCTCAATGCCGCCCCAGACGCCGCCCCCGCCCCCCCGACCTCAACGCCGCCCTAGAGCCCCGACCACGACCTCGACGCCGCCTGCCCCTCCCTCGTCGCAGGCACCCGAGGTGAGCACGCCAGCTCCTCCCTCTCCCCTACCTCTGCCTAGGGTTTCTACCTCCATCAAATTAGTTAGGGTGGAAACGAATCGGATGCGGATGCGGCTCAAATGAGTTAGGGTTCATGTAAGGGTGGAAACGAATCAAATTTCTAAGATGAATCATAAAACGAGTAAAATTTGACCACTTATTTCACTTTATAGTTGGATAATTGGAATATCCGCTACCACTTTCCACCCCTATAGGTTCATCAAATTAGATGGTAATTAGGGCAGTAGTTCTTAGGTACTAATTAGTTAGTAAGAACTAGGTACTAATTAGGTACTAGAATATTTTTATTTATAGTAAGTTTATTTTTAGTAAGAACTAGTTGAATTAATAGAACTAGTTAGTAAGAACTTGTTGCTATTTTTTTAGTTAAAGCAATTTTCCCGCATCGACGTGGACGATGCCTATCAAGCATCCTCGTCGTCGAGTCGGCGGAGGACGACACCTGCTTGACCAGATGGGCCATGTCCGGGACAAGGCTCCGCCGGGGTGGTACTGGGAGGCGCTACCTACCGGGGGTGCAGGTTGGTGAGGAGCCAGCCTGTCGTTGACCCGAACCTTCTTTGGTGGCGGTCGCGTGGGCTAGTGACGGTCCAGAGGCTCGAGGACTCCGCGGAGGTGGTGCGTCACCGTGTCAGTGAGGAGGACGCGCACGTCCGTCGCTACTTGTTTGCGTTGGAGCACAGGTTCTCCAATACCTGGCAGGTTCTCCAGGTATCTCACTGGAGCTATGATCCCGTGATGGTTCCTTCTTTGTGGGTGTCCACCGCCCGCGCCGATACTCGTCGTGTGCTAGGGTTTTAGTTGTACTAGTGATGTTATATGTATGACACTATTCGGGATGTACGGACGCATGAGATGATTTACTTTTGCTTATTGAATACATGCTAACTTGAGTCTTATAAGATATTTTGAAATGTATATCTTGTGTTGCTCAATATCCAAGTGGCCGGTCATGTTTGCAGGTTACACCTCCGAGTGGCCTATGTTTTGCCGGAGTGTTGATTCATTTCCATTCCGGCAAATTTCAGGCGCTCGATATATCCTATTTTAGCAAAGGTCATCCAGATTTTTCCGTGAATTTTGGCATGACTTTTGCCAGAATATGTAGGAAATATCGAGTGGCCCGGATTTGTGTGTTGAGTATCCTGGTAGTTGTCTTCTATCGATTTTCAATTAATGTTTTAACTATGAACATAGGAAATGTCTGAGGACAAAAAGGATTTCGGTATTTGCAAATACTGCGAAGACGAGCGCGGCCTGTGCGACGGAATCTTCCTAGATGATGATAGGCGCTTCAGCATCAAGCTGGACGAGAACTTCGAAGTGGATACATTAAGTCACAACGACAAGTCTTTTTTCGTAATTAAGCATGACATCTGCTTCATTTGCTTGAACTTATATATTTTTTACTATTCTACTAGCGTATCCCCCGCCATGCAAGAGTTTTTGTATTGGATAAGATAGGTTTCAGTCATACTATGGAGGTAAAGAAAGTTTATTTGAAGACCGAGCATGGTTATATTTTCTATGCAAAATTATACAATTCAGACGACTACACCTATTTTGGATGCAAAACATGGCGAGCACTATGCAAGACTTATGCATTTCAGCCTGATATGGTTATCACCTTTGATATTCGTCCGGAAGATGATATTGAAGGTAATACCGACATCTGGGTCGATGTGCAGACGCCTCCAGTTACACCAAAATGTAAGTTTCTCAACCATATTTATGTCTTTGATATTGTTTATTCAAAAATAGTTGACAACTAATTTGTATTGTCAGCTTATTTCGGTGCAAGCAAACATGTCCAGCGCTTGGTAGACAGGACCTACTACTGTCCCGGGGCTGAACTAAACTGCGAGGAGCTAAGTCATTATGTTTCATGGCTTGAGGATTTTGATACCGTCAAGACAAATTTTCTTCCTGGATTTAGAAATCTTAGTACTGAAAACGTGCGACCAAGTGTTCGTCATGAACTACGGTCACATCTATTTAGGAAGGATGGTAAGATTTTTACTATTTGTCCTCAATGCATCTTTTCCATACATTATTTGTGAAGCTAAACTTCATTGCTAAGTATGTGACCATACGATGTTCTTCAACAGGGACTCCCGATGAATGTTGTGCCTTATGGGATCGAGACTAAAGGTACCATGAGTATTATTAGCTTATGGCCAAGATATCCTACATGTTACTTTAGTGCATTCAAGATCAGCGATGAATGCTTAATAGTGCAAGACTGGACCAGATATGTGATGCGGGAGCGCAGACAAGTACTAGGGGGCAGCAAACAGATGTGCTACCCAAAATTAGGAGACAGGTTCATCTGCATGCTCCAACTTGATCAAGGAGGAGAGCTACACATGTTTTATGTTGTTTTACCTAAGAGAGAGCAGCAGGAGTGATTAGCTAGAAATGAGTTTGAGGATGATGATGTTCTACACTATTACTATGATGATAAAATAGCTAGTGTTGGTGGTAATGACTGATGATTATTATTAGCTAGTGTTAGTGGTGATTAAATAAATATTGTTGGTGCTAATGATTATGATGATGATTAAAAAGCTTGTGTTGGCGGATTAGATTCAAGTGGAGGCAACATGTGGTGCACATCGAAAGTACTACTAGTCCAAACTAGATCAAGTTTGGATTAGTAGTATACTTTTGACATGCACCACATATTGCCTCCACTTGAACCTAATCCACCTTCATTTGACACACTGTTATGGACATAATGATGTAAACCTCATAACTGGTATTGTACCAATATTTGTACGATGGAGCATAAATACACTAAAAATAAAAAAAATAAAAAAACAATACTAGTAGCGATGGAAAGAAAACACACTGCCAGTAGTTACATTAGCAGCAGCGTGGGAGAGAACAAGCGCTGCAGCTATTTGTCCTAGCAGTAGCGCGTGCGGCCCGCGTTACTGCTAAGCAATAGCTGTAGCGCCTTATTAGTAGCGCGCCTACCCGCGCTACCAGCGAGCACAAAACCAGCGCTACTGCTAGGGTTTTCCCTAGTAGTGTCTTTTCGGGCTGCCTCTTGCACCCTTGCAAATTCACATTGTTTTTTTTGTTTTTGGTTCTTTGATGCTCTTGACAAATGTGCACCAAGGAGGATATATATCATCTGCAAGATAGTACCCCTTTGTGTATCCATGCCCATTGATAGTGTAGTTGCAAGCAGGAGCATCACCACTAGCAAGCCTAGCAAACAAATGAGAGCGTTGCAACACATTGATATCATTGAGTGTGCCGAGCATACCAAAAAAGCAATGCCAAATCCATAAATCTTCAGATGCTACGGCCTCTAGCACAATTATTGCATCACGAGACTTGCCACAATACATTCCTTGCCAAGCCTTGGGGCAATTTCTCCAATTCCAATGCATACAATCAATGCTACCTAGCATCCCGGCCAACCTCTCCTCTCATTAGTTGCCATCAATTTCTTTGTGTCATCTTCGTTTGGTGCCCGAAGATACTCGAGTCCAAAGACACGGACGATCACTTTCGCAAATCTACGCACAGACTCAATTGTGCTATCTTCACCAATGTGAAGATACTCATCGCCATAGTCAGCCGGGACACCATATGCAATCAGCCGCATAGCTGCGAAGATTTTTTGATGTGAAATACCAGCAATTTGCCTCACAGGCCTCAACAATTTTCACAAAAAGGGATCGGCGCATTCGGTACCTTCTGCCGAAGAGGTGTGCAGGATATGTAGGATTCTCCGAAAATACTCTTGCATCAACATCTCGTTTCCAAGATGGCGATTCCACAGAATGCACAGACGCCTGACAGTAGATACTCACCTCCTCTTTCGGTAGTCGTCTTCATGCTCCTTCACGGTAAGCGCCATGACCAATGTTTGCTGCCGAAAGGTCGCAAGCATGGTCTCCACATCCGAGTCGTCCGAATCGGACGAATCGGATAGCAAGAACTTCTCACACGGGGTCAACTCCATCTACACGCACGCCGGCGCGTCAATCTACTACACAGGTCGCGAAAATCATAAAAAGGGGACTAACCGGTGGCGAGTGATCCCGGGCGGCGACGAGGGTGGTGCGCTCGGCGGTGGTCGATCTCAGCGGTGACAGCGATTGGGGGGGCTCTTCTCGCCGGATCCGTAGGGGCTGTGCAGCGGCTCGGCGCGGGAGGGTGTGGGGCGGCCCCGTGGAGCGATTCCGCCCACAGATATGGCCGGAATCGCCAGTGGCGGGCGGGCGGAAGGAAGGGCGGGCGGCGGCGGAAGGAAGGGCGAAAAGAGCGCGGGCTGAAATGTCCCTCCCGCCAACTGCTTCTCTATGATGTAGGGCACCACAGCCGCGAGGGGGAAACCCGCGTTTTCCCGGGTTGGGGCCGGAAATTTGCCGCACCCCTAAAAATTTTTGCGGGCCGGGGAGGGATGCGGGGTCTGGTCGGGCAGGCTTTCCGGCCCGCACCCGCATTTTGGCGGTTATTTTGCGGGTCGGGGGCGAATGCGTGGTCTGCTAGAGTCCCTCTTAGGGTGACTCAGCATCTTGTCTTTTTTATTTATCTCCGAATAATTTCCGTCATCTTCTCGCTTCTTCTCCTCCCTATCCGCGTGCCAACACAGGAGCTTTGCTAGCTTAGGGTCCGCGAAATACCGCTACAGACGAGGAGTGATCGGAAAGTACCACACCACTTTTCGAGGAGCTTTCTTCCTCTTCTTGTATCGAGTGACGCCGCACACCGAACATATGGTAGACTCCAGGTGCTCGTCCCGATAAATGATGCAATTGTTCATGCACACATTGTATTTCACGTGCGGTAAATCCAGAGGACACACGATTTTCTTCGCCTCCTCGAAACTGGTCGGGAACTTGTTCCCCTTGGGAAGACGTTCGTGCCAGAATGACATGTTCTCGTCGAAGCATGTGTCGGTCATTTTGTGTTTTACCTTCATCTCTAGAGCCATGAGCGTTACTTTCAGGCGGGCATCCTCGGGCCTGCATCCTTCATACAATGGAGTAACCGCGTCTATCTCTAGTTGATCCAGCTTGGTTTTCTCTTGGGCGGCAGCTCTTGCGTTATCCGTCTGCTTGAGAAGCAGCTCTTGAATATGAGGGTCCTGCACCCAGCCCATCGATGGTCCATCGTCGTCTGCTCCGGCATCTTCATCTTCATGATCATGCCCTTCGTCTTGACCTTCCTCATCATCATCTCCGGCATCTTCAACATGATGACTGTGTACTGCATCTACTTCATGATCATGTCATGGAGATTCTTCGTCTTCTCGCCCGCCCTCGCCGCGGTTGTCTTGCTGCCCTTCCACATTTCTTGCCCGGCCCCCATGGACGACTTCATAGTCATCTTCATCACCTTGCCACCGATAGCCATCCATGAAACCATGCAAGAGCAGGTGGTCCCGCACATGTACGTAATCCGGGTCCATAAGGCTCTTCAACTTGCATTTTCCACACGGACATCTAATCTCCGTCTCGTTCTTTTGAACCATCTCGGCCTTTGCGGAGCTCAAAAACCTATTCACGATGCCTTCGGTCATCGTGCGGACCATGGTCGCATGCGGGGTAGAGTAAAACGATATTTTAGAACCAAAAAAAAATTTGGCATGACTTTGCCTAAAAATAGGACCAAAAAGAATACATAGTGCCAAATTCTTGCCGAAACGGAAATGAATCAACATTCCGGCAAAAAATTGGCAACTATCGCATTTCTAATACCGATACCTGCAAACACAAACATACGTAGATCTAGGCCATAAAAAGTGTGTACGTTGTTGGAGGGAGAAAAAAAAGTAGATCTAGAACATAAAGAAAGCTTTCCCCATACTTACCTATCAAAAAAAGGAAATTTAACCACTTAATTTGGGTGAATCTATGGTGCAAATGAGATGAGGAGGAGGAGGCAACCGAGACCAAACTTGGTAGAGGTGGAGAGTATGAAGTGGGGAAAATGAGTGTGGTAGGTGGCTGTCCAAAATATCTAGCTGCTCCCAGATTACCAATGGCGCACCACCTAGGAATGCGTCATTAGTAACCAGGGTTACTAATGGCGCACCTGGTAGTGGTGCGCCATTACAAGTTTTGAAAAAAACATGTTAGTAGTGGCGCACCAGTGGACAGTGCGCCATTACTCCCCTGATGCGCCACTGCTAACAAATTTTTTTATCTTTTTTTTTAAAACTAGTAATGGCGCACCACACACCAGGTGCGCCATTAGTAATGAGGACATTAATGATGCACCTATATAGCAGTGGCGCACCACATACATGGTGCGCCATTAATGTCCATATTAGCTATGGCCCTTTTTCCTAGTAGTGAATAACACAAGACTCTAATGTGATAAGCATTCTCATGACCCTTTATATATAAGTCCACGCCCTCTACTTTAACATCACATCAACATGAACGGTCAGCTTCAAAACAACAAACAACATGTCGAACAATGAATCGATTGAGGTTATGGTTGTTCAAGATGTCTATTTGGAACATGAGATGTGGTCCCGGGTCAACTTAATTCAGCTTATTAGTTCCTTCTGAAATTTAAAGTAAAATTTGAAGGAATAACGTTATTAATAAATTTGGACCTGATGTCATGAACTAAATGTAATAGTAAAATGGAAAAGAAATAATATTATGAACAAATTTAAAAGTAACAATAACATCAAGTAGATTAATCTGCAAAACATGCTTGTTTGTGCTAGGTGAGATCGGGATAGTCTGGTGGCGACCTCCTCCCCTTCCAATCACCGCCTGATGTCATGATTCATGCGAACTCCACACTATAACTCCCTTGCCCCGTGAATCCAGAATTGATCCTTTTCAGTCCATGTCATTTGTAGCCGACCATCAACTGCTTCATATTGGTGGGCGCTGTGATGTGAAGACCGCGGCCGACCCACTATACACAACGATGTGTAGACATATGTTTCTACATGTACATATATATCACTAAGCTAGCAAGTAGTTTTTCTTTGTAAAAGGAACAAAAGATGGCTAGTAGTTTAGCTGGCTAGGAATTTTAAATGGGTATAAATGAACATCCCCTATTGAAACAGTAATAGATTTTGTGAGTGCATTAGTGTATCCAATCTAGTCAACTTAAATGGGTACAAAAAATATAATAGACATTTTCAAAGTACCTGTATAAAGAATATTATTTTTAGAAATGATTAACATGCAAGATAATAGCATATTTGGAATCTACACGTTTTTCTAAGAAATTTTCATATATAATATGTTAAATTTTGTGTTAATATTTGAAAGATATGAATATTTTAAAAAGTACTTGAATCTGCCAAAAAAAGTTGAACAGAGAGTAGATGGACCGAATTAAAATACTGTGCATCCGTTCAGCGAGATTGTTATATCTTACGTCAACAGAAATGAGCAATGCTACACCTACGTACAAATCTTACGTAATTAATCCTATGTGCTGATGTGGCCAAAATTAGTTGGGCCACGATAAGCATCCGGGCCCCCATGGATGAAATCAGGGGGGCGGAGGAGAGGATTTAGGAAGGTTATGTAAGTTGGTTCACGTAGGTTTACCTAGATGTAGCATTTTTGAACAGAAATTCAGAGAATAAAAGGCAGAAAAGGGACCATCGTGACTCAAACTCAGGTCTCCACAATAGAAGAGCACAGCCCCAGCCATTCAGGCTATTGACCACTTGTGATACACAAGGGCAATAATCTATATGAACCAAACACGACGGGCAGCGACATTGGTAATTGGTGGATAATTCTCATCAATTTTAAGGGTAATTTAAATAACGGACGATCAGAAACACTCCATGCTTTATTATTATATAAGGGCAGATATGTGAGCGCTCAAGTGGTGCGGCAAGATGATGTTCAAATGGCTGACAGGCCCAAGCGCCAGGCTCGCCTACCGGCTCGACTAGCTTGGCCAGAATGGGCTTAAGTGGGGCGTTGATACTTAGAACATCTCCAGCCGTTGGTCCCCCAAGGGGCGTCTAAAATTGGTCTGGGGACGAATTGGTTTCCAGCCGCCCGCCCTAGGCGCGTTCAAGAAAGGAAAAATATAGCAAATTTCGGCAAAGTTTGGCGAAGTTCGGCATATATTACATAATAGTCGCGGATTTTTATTACATAATATATCTAATTAAAAAAGAAACTGGCTGAACGTGGAGTAGTCGCCGTCATCGTCGTTGTCGGGCTTCTCCTTCTTGACGCGGCCGTCCCTGGTGGACCCTTGACCGGCGTCGCCAACGCGGACTGGTGGCGGCGGCGTGTCGTCATCGTCGCTGTCCTCGATGACGATGACGCCTCCTTCGCCGCGGCCCCAGCGGCGCTGTGCGAATCGCTGCAGGGCGGTGCACTGGCGCTCCCTCGCCATCCTCAGGGAGTCCGCGCGCGCCCACTCCAGGGCCGCGTCGTTGTCGAGCTCGACGTCGCCTCCGTGCTCCGTCTTCACCGCGGGGAGGAGGCCCGGGTCCATCTTCACCGGCGCGAGCCCCGTCTCCGTCTTGAGCTTGACGAAGCGCGGAGGAGGAGCCGACGAGGAGGCGCGCTGGCCGCCCTTGTTGATGACGATGCCGACGCTACGAGTGCGCCGGCCGAGCGGCGTCTCCGCCGCGGGCTCGGCCTTGACGCCGAGCAGCGCTGGAGAGCCGGAGGAGTGCGAAGAAGAGCATGATGAGGAGGAAGAAGAGGAGGCGCCGAACCTCCTGGGCAACCATTGCCCGTCGCGTCAGCGGTGAGCCGTGGCCATGGCGGCCGCCCTCGGGGGAGGGGGGGGGGTTCGCCAACGGCCGGTTGTTGCCGCCCTTGAGGTGCGTCAGCACGCCCTCGATTGTGCGGCCAGGGACGCCCCACCACAGGCGGCGCCCCTCGCTGTTTTTCATGCCGCCGACCCCCGCCGCGCCGTTGGTGGATGCCAGCCGCTGCTGCTGACGGCGTTGGAAGTACGCCACCCAAGCCGCGTGGTTGTCGGCGGCGTACTGGGGGAGGAAGACCTGGGCGTCAGTGAGGGAGACACGCACGACCTCGACCTCGTGGGCGAAGTACGAGGGTTTAGCCACGGCGTCGGGCAACGAGCGAATGGGCACTCCCCCGTTGTTGAGTTTCCAGCCCGTCGGCCCGGCGCGCATGTCCGGCGGCGCCGAGATATTCGCATGGAACAGGAGCCAAGACTCCTGTTCGCGGAGGAGCAGCGGCCGAAGCCGTTGGCCGCCGCCTCATCTCCGGGGAAACGCTTGGCCATCGGGAGAGGGAGGGCTCGACGGCGGCGCTCGTGAGAGGGAGGGCTCGGTGGCGGCTCTCGGGAGAGGTAGAGCTCGGCGGCTAGGGCTAGGACTGGTGTGGCCAGAGGCGAGGGAGGCCATCGGCTTTATATAGCCGCGCCGCGCCCGTGTGTACACGTACGAGGGAGGGGAGGGGTCGGCGCGCCGCCCCATGACGCGCCGCCCGTGAGGAATCAATGGTAAGGCTGACCGGCGGCAGCCTTGCCATTGATTCCCCGCGGGAAACCGAGGCGTTGGGGGAAGACGCCGCGCAGTGTCGCTGACACGGCAAGCCCGCGGCTCTTTCGCGTCAAAACCGCTCGCCCGGGCGCCCCCGAGCGGCCCCCAGCGCGCCGGGTTCGGATTGATTCCGCTGGCGCTAATTTCGGCCCAGGCCGGCAAAAATCGGGTTCCTGGGGCGCGACTAGGCCGACTTTTCTGCGCCGGCGTAAAAAAATCATCGGGAAGGCCTTTCTGGGGGCGCGGCTAGAGATGCTCTTATACCCGTGTACACTAGTGTGTGTGGACGGACGTGGACGAAACAGCTAGTTGTGTGTGTGCGTGTTTAATTGTTTGAATTGCTTATGTGTCACGTGGTTTTGCGTGTGTGTGTTTGACTAGTAGAGGAAGAACTCCTTTCCCGTCCATTTCTCTGTAGCTCGTGAATCCGCCGGAGATCAAGCCATGAACTAGTCCTTACATTACAGATAAAAATGGAGCGCTGCGCTGGATAAGGTCGCGGGTGAGGAGGTGGAGAGAGAGAGAGGAGAGGAGGGAATCAGCCGAGACCGCTGCCGTCCATGGAGAGAGAAAGGAGAGAAGGGGATAACCAGCTTGAGAGAGGGAACGACACAAGAAAGGATAAGGGAGCAAGGCGACGTCCTGTGGGTCTAGGGCGCCACGCAGCACGCATTGGACAGTTGGATGCCGCTCGGTCCAATGGCACGGGCGGCCGGGCAGAACGCTTGGGCCGGCCGGCCGTTGTAAATCATTAGCCAAATTGAAAACATCTTCACAAAGCCCCTGCCACGACCACGATATACCTTCGGTAACTTGTTGAACAATTTTGTGGAAATAAGTTTGAGATAAAGCAGGTACGTTATGTTAGAATATGTAAATTTTGTAGGGAGTAAAGTCTGTTTTAAACCTTGAAGTTGTAGAGCTCGTCGGAAATAAACCCTCACCTTAAAATCCCTGAAGTTTGTACTCTGTATTCATGATCCTGGTCTGATCCTGACCTTGAACCTGTTTGGCGCATCAGGAATAGTTCAATCCCGCTAGGGATAAGAGTCTACTCTCACTTACATCCCTACCCCACGTGTCATATCCATCATCTATCCCCAGTGCTTCTCTCTCTTGAAATCAACGCAGCCTGTGCTCGTACCGCGTTGTCGGCGCTGTGCGGCCCGTGCCGCCCGTTGCCCATAACGCCGTGCGTTGCAGTCCATGCAGAACCCAGGCCGCGCACCGGTAGGACGCCTCCTGCCCAGGATTCGTGCTCTGGTCGTGAGTGGAGGAGAGCAAGATGATGATGATGTGGTGCCCGCACATCGGTGCGCCCCTCGCCGTGAAGTTCGTGTGGTAGCATCGCATCGAGCAGCTCGACTTGGTGTGTGCGACCACGACTTCTTCTTCGCATCTGTTGAGAGATTTTATTCTGCATGGAACATTCAGGACCGGTTCCTTAGGTATTGTTCCACGTCTCATAATCTCTCTCGGCTCATTAGCTAGATTGTAGGGGTTAGTTGAGCTGTGCTTTGTCTACACCCATGTATATGTAACCTGTCGATGTGAATACTGAATGTGAGTTGCATCCCAAACCGATACGCCGCCGGCGACACTAACACCTTGGGCTGTGCACGATGATGAGTGGCTTCATCTAGAGCCCTCCTTAGAGCACCATGGCATCGCGCGCAACAGCATCCAATTGGGAGTGCGCTTGCATGGGCATGGAGTGCAGGCGAACGATGCAAGGCTTGCCAGTGCGAGGAATGGAATTCACCGCAGCGTGCGCATGCTGGTCTTGTCAGTGAAGCAAACGGCATCTGTTGTCGCGCCATCCAATACGACGAGACACAAAAAATACTAGAGCCAAGCACCTTCCGAGGTAATCCATGCACAAATACACAACAGAACACACATGCTCAACGCAGCAAGTTGCTCCGATTCTGGCCGCCGGCTAGACGCGTACATGTACGCATGCATGTACAGGAGCGCTTCTGATCCATTCCTAGCGCAGGAGCACTTCTGATCCATTCCCACCGCGAAGATGATTATGACGCGTGGGTCCACTTAATCAGTGAGAGTAGAAAGTTATCTCACTGAGATTGTCTTTTTCCCGGTGTGCCAAATTGATTTAAACTGATTGAGAGGGTCGGGATTAGACCAGGATCATGAGTACAGGGTACAAATTTCAAGGATTTTAAGATGAGGGTTTATTTTCGACAAGCTCCATAAGCTGAAGGTTTAAAACAGACTTCACTCTTTTGTAGGTGAACAGTGGCACTGATGCATACGTTGCTGGCGCGTTCACGTTCATACGGCCGGTTGTTATGATCTGCCGCACGTACGTCTGCAAGTTTTAGAGTTAGAGATAGAGTTTGTTAGCAATTAGAGATAGATCCCCGCGAAAAAAGAAAAAGCAACTAGAGATAGACTCAAGTCAGGCTCGCGTCGCCTCTCTCCGTCCCTCCTCGATTCCCTGCACCAAGAGTTTGTTAGGTACCATGACGAAGATAAGCTCCGACGAGCCGCCGAGCACCAGTTCAGTGGAGACCGCAAACAGCAGAGGGCGGCCATCGCCGGCGGCGCACCCAGATGACGACGGCGACAGTGTCTTCCGGGTTTGTACGCGTTGTCGACAAATCATCACTACAAGATGATGGCCTATATCTATGGTTCATCCACATTTGATGATGCCTTCTTTGTGTGTGCATGCAGCACGTGATGGTCAGTTTGGGCATGCTGGCATTCTTCCGCATCTCGGCCGTCCATGATACGACGCGGGGCACCATTGGTACGACGTCGTCAACTTGTCATCACCGCCATCGTCTTCCTCTACGCCACGGCCATGATCCACCTGCTGCTCATCTGACGCCAGAATCAGAAGAAGAGACGGGAGCTCGAATCATGCGAAGTGATTATTGTTATCGCGCCCAAAGATTTCGTACGTGTATCGCATCCAGTTATTTGTAGTTAACCAATAGAATTTGGTTTTGCTAATCAACATGTTTTGACCCTTTTGTGTATCAATTAATTGTTTCGTGCAGTTAACATCAGTGTTGACGTCGGCCGCAACCGGGATCATGTCAATCTCCTTGGGAGTCATGCTCTTCGTCGTTCGCCCTGCTTGGTCTGACCTGGCCTTGGTTGCTTTCGCGTTGTTGGTTTCATTGGGAGCGATGTTTTTTCTGCACAAAGTTGAGGAAATTAATAGGAAGAACGTGTTTCAAGAAAAATCTGAAGACGCCTCAAATCTCGTCTAGTTTTTTTTTTTGGCGGCTGGAAATCTCGTCTAATTGCAGAGCAGCGGTATCTAAAATGTAATGAGGTTTATTAACATGCTTCCTCTTACCTCCCTTTTTCACTTGAGAGATACTCCCTTCGTCTAGGTGTGTAAGTCACCTTACGAAAATCAAATAATCCCAAAACACCTAAGCACGGTACATTAACTCACTGCTCGTTTCTTATTTCGTGACATATCAACCAATAAGAAATGTGGGCCGTGCATGCTTTTAATGAAAGACTTTTATAAATCCAAATGTTCGGATTTTAGATATAGGCAAGAACCATGCTTATTTTACTCTAAATATATACATACATGCATTAGAATAACTAATTTTTCTTTCACGTGCACTCCTCCCTCTAATTATATGCATATATGCACTAAACGATGAAAAGTTGATGTCATTCTAGATTCTTACTTTTTTCAAACTTCAAAATATTTTGTAGCTCAAACCGTCGCTCCAATTAAAAAACCATCTTCACAAAAAATCGTCTCGATGAGATCTTCGAAACTAGATCTCATATTGATATGTTCTGATGACTTCTTTTTCGGACCAAAAGTTACCACATTTGAGCTATGTAAGTTATCACGTATGTCATACATAAGTTACCGTGTTATTTACAGAAAATGTAAGGGCGTATTTATCTCTTAGTGGTTTTGGTGATTAATGACAATGCATTTGCAGGCTAATCGTGTGCATTGAGCATTTTAGATATCTCATGTTTAGGCACAAGACGATTCGTTGTCCCTTGGAGTCTAGTGAAGACGGAGTTTTCTCTACGTTTTTTCGGTGTATTTGAGTCATAGAAAGTCGTACTATTAAGAGGGGTTCCGCTTTGGAAAGGTTTGGGTGGAATCATCACGTACACGTCTGTTACTTTTGCATCACCTTTCCTTTGGCTCTTTGGAGCATCCTTCGTTTATCCGTGTCTCTGCAAAATGAAGGACTCCTAGTGTTGGTTGTGCTAGGGCATGCGGTAGTACTGCTCATGGGGGCGGTAATACCGCAGAGACTCACAGTAGTACTGGCCGCGGTCGTCGTAGTACCGCAGTCCCTTTCGGTAGTACCGCTCCCAGGGCGTAGTAGTACCGTAGCCTCAGGCCAGGCACAACAGCACGGGCGGAAGTAGGGACGGATGTAATTTTTTATATCCGCGCCCTACGCGGTAGTACCGCTCCAGGTTCACGGTAGTACCGGTCAGATTTCTGCACGGATCGATACTCAGCGGAAGTAGCCACAGATGTATTTTTATTCGTCCATGCCTTCCCAACCCAGACAAACCCTGCCTTGCGGTAGTACCGCAAGGGGGAGCGGTAGTACCACTCTGGCGGTTCTACTGCTCTCTGCTTCAACGCATCAGGGCTGGTCTAGCTCCTACTGCGCATGCGGTAGTACCGCAGTGCCCTGCGGTAGTATCGCTTGTCTGGTACGGTAGTGCCGCGCGTCGCGGGCTGAGTAAGTGGATAATGGTTGGATTTGTCCTATCACTATAAAAAGGGAGTCTTCTTCTCCGAGTTGACTACCACTTTCATCCCTAAGCTCCATTATTGGTCTAAGCTCCATTTTTGCCCAATCTCTCTCCCTAGCCAATAAAACTTGTTGATTCTCTAGGGATTGGTTGAGAAGGCCCCGATCTACACTTCCACCAAGAGAAATTTGATTCCCCCCACTAATCCCTTGCGGATCTTGTTAATCTTGGGTGTTTGAGCACCCTAGACGGTTGAGGTCACCGCGGAGCCAAATTCCATTGTGGTGAAGCTTCATGGTGTCATTGGGAGCCTCCAATTAAGTTGTGGAGATTGCCCCAACCTTGTTTGTAAAGGTCCGGTCGCCGCCTCCAAGGTCACCAATAGTGGAATCACGTCATCTCGCATTGTGTGAGGGCGTGAGGAGAATATGGTGGCCCTAGTGGCTTCTTGGGGAGCATTGTGCCTCCACACCGCTCCAATGGAGACGTACTTCCTCTTAAAGGGAAGGAAGTTCGGTAACACATCCTCGTCTTCACCGGCTCCACTCTTGGTTATCTCGTACATTTACTTGTGCAAGCTCATATTGTGTTGCATCCCTTGCTTGCTTGTGTGCTTATTGTTGTTGCATCATATAGGTTGCTCACCAAGTTGCATATCTAGACAACCTATGATACGTCTCCAACGTATCTACTTTTTCAAATACTTTTGCCCTTGTTTTGGACTCTAACTTGCATGATTTGAATGGAACTAACTCGGACTGGCGCTGTTTTCAGCAGAATTACCATGGTGTTATTTATGTGCAGAAACAAACGTTCTCGGAATGACCTGAAACTTCACGGAGCAACTTTTCAGAAAATATAAAAAATACCTGCAAAAGATGAAGGCCAGGGGGCCCACCACCTCTCCACGAGGGTGGGGGGCGTGCCCCCTACCTCGTGGGCCCCCTGTTGCCTCTCCGACTCCAACTCCAACTCCATATATTGTGTTTCGGGAAGAAAAAAATCAGAGAGAAGAAATCATCACGTTTTACGATACGGAGCCGCCGCCAAGCCCTAAAACCTCTCAGGAGGGCTGATCTGGAGTCCGTTCGGGGCTCCGAAGAGGGGAATCCGTCGCCATCGTCATCATCATCCTTCCTCCATCACCAATTTCATGATGCTCACCGCCGTGCGTGAGTAATTCCATCGTAGGCTTGCTGGACGGTGATGGGTTGGATGGGATCTATCATGTAATCGAGTTAGTTTTGTTAAGGTTTGATCCCTAGTATCCACTATGTTCTGACATTGATGTTGCTATGACTTTGCTATGCTTAATGCTTGTCACTAGGGCCCGAGTGCCATGATTTCAGATTTGAACCTATTATGTTTTCATCAATATATGAGTGTTCTTGATCCTATCTTGCAATTCTATAGTCACCTATTATGTGTTATGATCCGTTAACCCCGAAGTGACAATAATCAGGATACTTACCGGTGATGACCGTAGTTTGAGGAGTTCATGTATTCACTATGTGTTAATGCTTTGTTCCGGTTCTCTATTAAAAGGAGGCCTTAATATCACTCAGTTTCCGTAAGGACCCCGCTGCCACGGGAGGGTAGGACAAAAGATGTCATGCAAGTTCTTTTCCATAAGGACGTATGACTATGTTCGGAATACATGCCTACATTATATCAATGAACTGGAGCTAGTTCTGTGTCACCCTAGGTTATGACTGTTACATGATGAACCACATCCGGCATAATTCTCCATCACCGATCCATCACCGATCCATTGCCTACGAGCTTTCCAATTATTGTTCTCCGCTTATTTACTTTTCTGTTGCTATTGCAATCATCACTACAAAATACCAAAAACATTACTGATACTACTGTTACCTTTTGTTACCGTTATCACTACTATCATATTACTTTGCTACTAAACACTTTGCTGCAGATATTAAGTTTCCAGGTGTGGTTGAATTGACAACTCAGCTGCTAATACTTGAGAATATTCTTTGGCTCCCCTTGTGTCGAATCAATAAATTTGGGTTGAATACTCTATCCTCGAAAACTGTTGCGATCCCCTATACTTGTGGGTTATCAAGACTATTTTCTGGCGCTGTTGCTGGGGAGCATAGCTCTATTCTTTGAGTCACTTGGGATATATATCTGCTTATCATTATGAAGAACTTGAGAGATCCAAAAACCAAGATATATCCTTCAACTACGAGGGGAGGTAAGGAACTGCCATCTAGCTCTGCACTTGGTTCACCTTCTGTTTGAGTAAGCTTGCGACACCTACACCTGCTTCTGCTATTCGTTCTGATATGTCGCATGTTATTGATGATGCCACTTCTGCTATGCATGATACTTATGATGAAACTACCTCTATGCCTGATACTACTGTGCCACTTAGTGATTTTCTTGATGAACAACTTGCTAGGGCTAAAGAAATTGAAAATATTGAATCTGATGATACTGATGAAAGTGATGATGAAGAATCACTTGTTATTCCTAAGGGTTATGTTTTTGATCAAGAAGCTTCTTTCGCTATTTTAGCTTACAAAAATAGAAATGAACTCAAAAGGTTATTAGCTAAATGGAATAAGAAATCTCTAAATGCTAGAATGAAACCTGACCCTGCTTTTGCTACTTCACCTATCTTTGTTACTGATAAGGATTATGAATTCTCTGTTGATCCTGATATAATTACTTTGGTTGAATCTGATCCTTTTCATGGTTATGAATCTGAAACTGTTGTGGCACATCTTACTAAATTAAATGATATAGCCACCCTGTTCACTAAAGATGAGAGAACTCGTTACTTTTATATCCTTAAAATATTTCCGTTCTCATTAAAGGTGATGCTAAGATATGGTTTAATTCTGTTGATCCTGGTTGTGTGCGTAGTCCCCAGGATATGATTTATTATTTCTCTGCTAAATATTTCCCTGCTCATAAGAAACAAGCTGCTTTAAGGGATATATATAATTTTGTGCAAATTTAAGAAGAGAGTCTCCCACAAGCTTGGGGGAGGCTTCTCCAATTACTTAATGCTTTGCCTGATCATCCTCTTAAGAAAAATGAAATACTTGATATCTTTTATAATGGACTAATCAATGCCTCCAGAGATTACCTGGATAGTTGTTCTAGTTCTGTTTTCAGGGAAAGAACACCAGATGAAGCTGAAATTCTATTGATTAATATGTTGACAAATGAAAATAATTGGACACCTCCGGAGCCAATTCCTGAGCCTATTCCTAAACCAACTCCGAAGAAGAGGGGTATTATATTTCTTAGTCCTGAAGATATGCAAGAGGCAAAGAAATCTATGAAAGAAAAAGGTATTAAAGCTGAAGATGTTAAGAATTTACCTCCTATTGAAGAAATACACGGTCTTAATTTACCGCTTGTTGAAGAAATATATGATCTTGATCCATCACCTATTGAAGAAACTCATGGTCTTGATAACCCGACACAGGTAGTAAAGGTAAATTCTCTCTATAGATATGATAAAGCTGAAATCCCATTTACTAAGTTTGCTAGCCCATGCTTATATGAGTTTGATAAATTTATGGCTAAGTAAGAAGATTTTAATGCTTATTTTGGTAGACAATTGAAATACAATTCAAATATGCTTGAACACTTGGGTGATTATATTGCTAATGTTAAAGGTGAACTTAAACTTATTAGTAACATGCTTATATGGTTACCACTCAAAGTAGAACAAGTACTTAAAGCTCAAAATGATTTGCTCAATGAATTGAATAGTAAAGATAATGATAATGATGTTAGAGTGGCTACTAGAACTGGTAGAATGACTCAGGAACCTTTGTATCCTGAAGGCCATCCTAAGAGAATTGAGCAAGATTCTCGGAGAAATAATATAGATGTACCTAGTTCTTCTAAAAAGAAGAAAAAGAAAAATGATTGGACTTTGCATGCTTGTAGTGATCCTATTGTTGAAACACCTGAGAATCCAAATGATATTTCTATTTCTAATGCTGAAACTCAATCTGGTAATTAACCTGAAACTAGTGATAATGCTAATAATAATGTTCATAATGATTCTCAACCTAGTAATGATAATGATATAGAAATTGAACCTGCTGTTGATCTTCATAACCCACAATCAAAGAATCAACGTTATGATAAGAAAGACTTTGTTGCTAGGAAACATGGTAAAGAAAGAGAACCATGGGTTCAGAAACCCATGCCTTTTCATCCCAAACCATCCAAGAAAAAGGATAATGAGGATTTTGAGCGCTTTGCTGAAATGATTAGACCTATGTTTTTGCGTATGCAGTTAACTGATATGCTCAAAACCAATCCTTATGCTAAGTACATGAAAGATATAATTACAAATAAAAGAAATATACCGGAAGCTGAAATTTCCACCATGCTTGCTAATTATACTTTTAAGGGTGGAATACCAAAGAAACTTGGAGATCCAGGAGTACCCACTATACCATGCTCTATTAAAAGAAATTATGTTAAAACTGCTTTATGTGACCTTGGAGCCGGTGTTAGGATTATGCCTCTCTCTTTATATCGTAGACTTGATTTGAATAAGTTGACACCTACTGGAATATCTTTGCAAATGGATGATAAATCAACTGCTATACCTGTCGGTATTTGTGAGGATGTGCGTGTTGTAGTTGCAAACGTTACTATTTTAACAGACTTTGTTATTCTTGATATTCCCGAGGACGATAGTATGTCTATTATTCTTGGAAGACCCTTTTTGAATACTGTAGGGGCTGTTATTGATTGCACTAAAGGCAATGTCACTTTTCATGTTAATGGTAATGAGCACACGGTACACTTTCCGAGGAAACAACCTCAAGTTCATAGTATCAACTCTATTGGAAAAATTCCATCAATTATATTTGGAGGTTTTGAATTTCCTCTTCCTACTGTCAAGAAGAAATATGATATTCTTATTATTGGGGATGTGCATATCCTCGTTGAGGTAACATAGTGTTATTCGAAATTTCTCTGGTTCCATGTTATTCGGAATGAGTTCGTTAACAAGACTTGGTCAACCTTGTTAGTGGATTCCTTTTGATGATCATGAGATGGATGAAACTAGAAGGCACAACCTTCTATACCCACTTTTACTTTCTATTACTTATATTAAATAAAATGAAAATAAATATTTTTCTGTCTGTTATCTGATTATCTGTGCAATATAAAAATACCTCAAAAATAAAAGTTCTCCAAATGCCCTGAAATTTATATATGATTTTTTCTAGAATATTTGAGAATATTTGGCACTGAGAACACATCAGAGGGGTCAACCACCTGCCCATGAGGGTGGAGGGCGCGCCCTACCCCCTGGGCGCGCCCCCTGCCTCGTGGCCCACGGTGGCCCTCCTCCACTTATCCTTTCACCCACACACTCCTTCTTCCTCCCCCAAACACGAATATCCAGCTAAAACCCAAGTCCAAGCTCGTTTTGCTGCCATTTTCGATCTCCTTGCTCAAAGCACCTCTCACAAAACTGCTTGGGGAGATTGTTCCTTGATATGTGACTCCTCCATTGGTCCAATTAATTTTTATTCTAGTGCTTTATTCATTGCAAATTTTTGCTACTTAGGTGACCCTGTTCTTGAGCTTGCATGTCAAATTTATATGGTCAAAAGTAGTTTTGATGCATGATATAGGCTCTAGGCACTTGTAGGAGTAGTTGCTATCAATATTATTGAGTTTGGTTTACTTTTATTTTGAAGTTACTAAAAATTTCAGGATTTTTCAGAAAATGATGAGGAGACTATTGAAGGGCTCATCGAGCCAAAGCTCGAAGGAAAATGCACTGAAGCCTAAGTATAATTTGCCGCGCATCGCGGAGGTTCGGGGGTGTGAATGGCCTTCCGAGGATTTCTTGAGAGCAGCCGGGATTTATGAATATTTTCATGAATTGGCTAAGAATGCAGGCCTCACCACTTTCCTCCACGACCAATGCGATCAGTATCTCTTACTCACAAATATCTTTGTGCAAAACTTTCATTTCCATTCTAGGAGCTCACCACCTACGGTGGAGTTTTATTTATATGATGAGCATAAGGAGATGTCACTTTATGATTTTTGTCGGATTTGTTTAGTCCCTTTTGAGGGCTAGACAGAAGAACCACATCAGGATGATGTGGAGGGGTTTATTGATACTATCACTGTAGGGGAAACAAGGAAGTTTTCCGATGCACGAATCACTAGCATACATTTTCCTATTTTACGTTATTTTGCATTATTTGCTAGCCATTGCTTAATTGGTCGCGGAAACTGTGGAAACCTTAGTATCCCTGATATTATTATTTTGCTCCACGGTTTATATGGTGATAACTCTGTTAGTATGGGCGGCATTATTGCCAAATGGTTAAGTCTGAACCGTACAAAGGGGGCCATCTTTGGAGGCATCTATGCTTCACGCCTAGCTGCACATTTTAACATACCTATTAGAAACTATGAGAAGGAAGAAAAAGTGCTGCCTCGTGTTTATTTAGATTATAAAAGTATGGTGGCACATGATTTTATTGTTAAGAATAGGGAAGGAGAGCTTAAATATCAATTGTTCTTTAACAAACATCATCCTGAGACTATTACCCTGCCTGCTCCATCTTTGTTTGATTTATCTTTAGGCACGTACCTTGTGCCGTTGAAGGCTATTCACGCCTACCGGAACCCTGCACCAGCCGTGGATCCAGAGCCAGAACCACAAGTTGATCCTCCATGACAGTCTAATTACCAGTGGGATCCGGAGATGATTGTCAGCCAATGGCAATCGGAGTCTTCCTCTTCTTCTTCTCAGTATGACCCCAACTATTATTATGGATATCTGCCAGGCCAGCCATGGCCATAGACCAACTTAGGCCAAAAGCCTAAGCTTGGATGAGTATGTATTTCCCACTGACATTACATTTATGTTCCCACACTCATAGCTAGATGTCGGTGCTCATACTTTTTCATTGTATCATCCATGCTAGTTTATTTACCTTTTTATGCTTTCTTCGTGTGTGTTTAATAAACCTTAAGAAAAACCAAAAAAATTAGTTGCAGCCTTTAGTAAGTTTAATTTCCATGCTTGTAGTAGTAATTAAAAAGAAAACCCAAAAGATTTCCTGTTCTTCTTTTGCTTGTTGGGAGCTTTCCCGTGTAAATAGTTTTATTTCTTTTCTTTTCTTTGGGGGTCGATAGGAGAAGACCATAATTAAATTGTTGAAATGGCTCTTATATGCATTATTGTTTATCTGACAAAAGAGCCCATATTGCATTGTCTTCTCCTGTTTATTGAATGCCTGCAGATTCCAGCTTAGTCCAATGCACATGCACTATTATTATTATTCACATCATTCGATCGTGCAAGTGAAAGGCAATTATGATGATATATGATGGACTGGCTGAGATGAGAAAAGATGGTATGAACTCAACCTGTTTTTTTTTGTAAATATGATTAGTTCATCGTTCCTGATTCAGCCTATTATGAATAAACATGTTTGCAATGACAATTAGAGATCATAGTTTCTTGTGCCATGCTTGATTAGCTATGAGTTATAATGGTTTACCTTGCGTGCCAACATGCTATTGAGATAGTTATGATGTGGTATGATAGGGTGGTATCCTCCTCTGAATGATTTAAGTGACTTGACTTGGCGCATGTTCACGCATGTAGTTGAAACAAAATCAACATAGCCTTCACGATATTTATGTTCATGGTGGATTACATCCTACTCATGCTTGCATTCGGTGTTGATTAATTTTAATGCATGTAAATGACTGTTGTCGCTCTCTAGCTGGTCGCTTCCCAGTCTTTTCCTAGCTTTCACCTGTACTAAGCGGGAATACTGCTTGTGCATCCAAACTCCTTAATCCCCAAAGTTATTCCACATGAGTCCACTATACCTACCTGTATACGCTATCTACCTGCCGTTCCAAGTAAATTTGTATGTGCCAAACTCTAAACCTTCAAATAAATATCCTTTTTTATATGCTCTAATAGCTCATGTATCAACTAGGGACGTATGTATCTTCCATGTGAGGCGGGTTATTCTCAAGAGGAGTGGACTTCGCTCCTCACTCACGAGATAAATGGCTGGTCACTGGGATGCCCAGTCCCATGCTTTATGCAAACTAAATCAAAATAATTGCAAACAAAACTCCCCCTGGGACTGTTGTTAGTTGGAGGCACTCGTTGTTTTGAGCTAGCCATGGATTGATGCTTGTTGGTGGAAGGGGGAGTATAAACTTTACCATTCTGTTGGGGAACCGCCTATAATGTGTGTAGCATGGAAGATATCGCCATCTCTTGGTTGTTATGTTGACAATGAAAGTATACCGCTAAAAATATTATTCACCTCTATTTCAAAACCGAGCTTTGGCACCTCTACAAATCCCTGCTTCCCTCTGCAAAGGGCCTATCTATTTACTTTTATGTTGAGTCATCATCCTCTTATTAAAAAGCACCAGTTAGAGAGCACCGCTGTCAGTTGCATTCATTATTGTTAGTTTACATTGAGTATGACTTGACTGGATCTTTTTTACCATGAATTACAATGTCCAGTCAGTCCTTGGTCTTTAAAGGTGCTCTACATTCATGTTTTGCTGTCTCAGAAAGGGCTGGCTAGATACCATCTTGTTATATCATATTATGATTATTTTGAGAAAGTGTTGTCATCCGAGATTTATTATTATGGCTCGCTAGTTGATTATGCTACTAATATGAGTAAACTTGAGACCTATGTGTTATTGCAAATGTGGTTAGTTATAATCTTTGCTGAAAACATGAATGCTGGCTTTACATATTTACAACAAGAGCAAACAGAGTTTGTAAAAGTTTTTATTTATCACTTTCAGTTTATCAACTGAATTGCTTGAGGACAAGCAAAGGTTTAAGCTTGGGGGAGTTGATACGTCTCCAACGTATCTACTTTTCCAAACACTTTTGCCCTTGTTTTGGAATCTAACTTGCATGATTTGAATGGAACTAACCCGGACTGACGCTGTTTTCAGCAAAATTACCATGGTGTTATGCATGTGCAGAAACAAACGTTCTCGGAATGACCTGAAACTTCATGGAGCAACTTTTCAGAAAATATAAAAAATACCTGCAAAAGATGAAGGCCAGGGGGCCCACCACCTCTCCACGAGGGTGGGGGGGCGCGCCCCTACCTCGTGGCCCCCCTGTTGCCTCTCCGACTCCAACTCCATATATTGTGTTTCGGGGAGAAAAAAATCAGAGAGAAGAAATCATCGTGTTTTACGATACGGAGCCGCCACCAAGCCCTAAAACCTCTCGGGAGGGCTGATCTGGAGTCCGTTCGGGGCTCCGGAGAGGGGAATCCGTCGCCATCTTCATCATCAACCATCCTCCATCACCAATTTCATGATGCTCACCGCTGTGCGTGAGTAATTCCATCATAAGCTTGCTGGACGGTGATGGGTTGGATGGGATCTATCATGTAATCGAGTTTGTTTTGTTAGGGTTTGATCCCTAGTATCCACTATGTTCTGAGATTGATGTTGTTATGACTTTGCTATGCTTAATGCTTGTCACTAGGGCCCGAGTGCCATGATTTAAGATCTGAACCTATTATGTTTTCACCAATATATGAGTGTTCTTGATCCTATCTTGCAAGTCTATAGTCACCTATTATGTGTTATGATCCGTTAACCCCGAAGTGACAATAATCGGGATACTTACCAGTGATGAACGTAGTTTGAGGAGTTCATGTATTCACTATGTGTTAATGCTTTGTTCTGGTTCTCTATTAAAAGGAGGCCTTAATGTCCCTTAGTTTCCATAAGGACCCCGCTGCCACGGGAGGGTAGGACAAAAGATGTCATGCAAGTTCTTTTCCATAAGCACGTATGACTATGTTCGGAATACATGCCTACATTATATCAATGAACTGAAGCTAGTTCTGTGTCACCCTAGGTTATGACTGTTACATGATGAACCGCATCCGGCATCATTCTCCATCACCGATCCATTGCCTACGAGCTTTCCATATATTGTTCTCCGCTTATTTACTTTTCCGTTGCTATTGCTATCATCACTACAAAATACCAAAAACATTACTGATACTACTGTTACCTTTTGTTACCGTTATCACTACTATCATATTACTTTGCTACTAAACACTTTGCTGTAGATATTAAGTTTCCAGGTGTGGTTGAATTGACAACTCAGCTGCTAATACTTGAGAATATTCTTTGGCTCCCCTTTTGTCGAATCAATAAATTTGGGTTGAATACTCTACCCTCGAAAACTGTTGCGATCCCCTATACTTGTGGGTTATCAACCTACTTTGATGCAAAGTTTAAATTGGTAAAGAAAAGCTAAAAATTGTTAGTTGCTTATTCACCCCCCTCTAGTCAACTACATCGATCCTTTCAATTGATATCAGAGCATCGCCTATTTTTTAAGGACTTTTCCGTCCGAAGAGTATGGTTGACACTATAGACGGTGAGGAGGAGCACCCCAGTGTGATTCCGTCGTCGTTTATGGCCGATGGGGGAACCTCGATCTCACGTGAGGAGTTCAATGTGGCCTTGGACACATTGAAAACCTCTATGATGGCCGAGGTCAAAGGCAAACTTAAGAACATTCTTGATGGTCTTAAATTGTCCACCGCACCGTTGGAAGTGGTCGATCCCACTAACAAGGTGACGGATGCTAACCCTGATAACCCACAAGTATAGGGGATCGCAACAGTTTTCGATAAGTAAGAGTGTCAAACCCAACGAGGAGCCAAAGGCAGAACAAATATTCCCTCAAGTTCTATCGACCATCGATACAGCTCTTCGCACGCTTGATGTTCGCTTTACCTAGAACAAGTATGAAACTAGAAGTACTTTGTAGGTGTTGTTGGATAGGTTTGCAAGATAATAAATATTACATAGATAAAAGGTAGGGGTTTTTTAGATAAAGACACAACTAAATTAGTTTTAGTAGAGAGCTTGTTGTTACGAGAAAGTTATTTGTCCCTAGGCAATCGAGAACTAGACCGGTAATCATTATTGCAATTTTATATGAGGGAGAGGCATAAGCTAACATACTTTCTCTGCTTGGATCATATGAACTTATGATTGGAACTCTAGCAAGAATCCGCAACTACTAAAGATCATTAAGGTAAAGCCCAACCATAACATTAAAGCATCAAGTCCTCTTTATCCCATACGCAACAACCCCCTTACTCGGGTTTGTGTTTCAGTCACTCACGCAACCCACTATAAGCGAATCATAAACGTATTGCAACACCCTACAGTGGGGATCCCTCACACTTGCGCAACACGGAGAGCACCATAGGACAACACCAATAATAAAACATGCAACCCAAATCAATCTTGATCATCAAATAGCCCATAGGACAAAACAGATCTACTCAAATGCCATAAGATAGCCATACATCATTGGGAAATAATATATAGCGTTGAGCACCATGTTTAAGTAGAGATTATAGCGGTTAGGAGAGAGGTTACACCGCTGCATAGAGGGGTGAAGAGTTGGTGATGATGGCGGTGAAGTTGTTTGTGAAGATTGCGGTGATGATGATGGCCCTCGGTGGCACTCCGGTGCCACCGGAAGCGAGGGGGAGAGATCCCCCCTCCTTCTTCTTCCTTGACCTCCTCCCTGGATGGGAGAAGGGTTTCCCCTCTGGTCCATGGCCTCCATGTCATGGGAGGGGCGAGAGCCCCTCCGAGATTTCATCTGTCTCTCTGTCTCTCTCTGTTTCTGCGTTCTCAGATTATGCCCTTTCACCGTTTCTTATATTCCCGGAGATCCGTAACTCCGATGGGGCTAAAATTTTAACATGATCTCTATCCGGATATTAGCTTTGTTGCGGAGAAAGAAGGGCATCAACTGCCTTACGGGGTGACCCCGAGGTTCAGGGGCGCGCCTGCCCCCTTGGGGCGCGCCCCCTGCATCGTGGGCCTCTCGAGCATCATCTCGCGTTGATTTCACTTCCCAAAAATCACATATATTCCAAAAAAATCTCTGTCCGTTTTTACCCCGTTTGGACTCTGTTTGATATGGATTTTCTGCAAAACAGAAAACATGCAACAAACAGGAACTGGCACTGGGCACTGGATCAATATGTTAGTCCCAAAATAAGTATAAAAAGTTGTCAAAAGTATATGAAAGTTGTAGAATACTGGCATGGAACAATAAAAAATTATAGATACGACGGAGACGTATCAGCATCCCCAAGCTTAATTCCTGCTCATCCTCGAGTAGGTAAATGATAAAAAAGATAATTTTTGATGTGGAATGCTACCTAGCATAATCTTGATCACATATCTAATCATGGCATGAATATTAAGATACGAGTGATTCAAGGCAATAGTCTATCATTTGACATAAAAACAATAATACTTCAAGCCTACAAATAAAGCAATCATGTCTTTTCAAAATAACATGCCCAAAGAAAGTTATCCCTACAAAATCATATAGTCTGGCTATGCTCCATCTTCTTCACACAAAATATTCACATCATGCACAACCCCGATGACAAGCCAAGCAATTGTTTCATACTTTTGACGTTCTCAAACCTTTTCAACTTTCACTCAATACATGAGTGTGAGCCATGGACATAGCACTATAGGTGGAATATAATATGATGGTGGAGGTTGTGTAGAAGAAGACAAAAAAGGAGAAAGTCTCACATCGATGCGGCTAATCAACGGGCTATGGAGATGCCCATCAATTGATGTCAATGTGAGGAGTAGGGATTGCCTTGCAACGGATGCACTAGAGCTATAAGTATATGAAAGCTCAAACTGAAACTAAGTGGGTGTGCATCCAACTCGCTTGCTCATGAAGACCTAGGGCATTTGAGGAAGCCCGTCGTTGGAATATACAAGCCAAGTTCTATAATGAAAATTCCCACTAGTATATGAAAGTGATAACTCAAGAGACTCTCTATATGAAGAACATGGTGCTACTCTGAAGCACAAGTGTGGTAAAAGGATAGTAAAATTGCCCCTTCTCTCTTTTTCTCTCATTTTTTTCTTTTTTTTCTTTTTTTAGGCCTTTGATACGTCTCCAAAGTATCTGTAATTTTTGATTGCTCGATGCTATATTATCTACTATTTTAGACATTATTGGGATTTATTATCCACTTTTATATTATTTTTGGGACTAACCTATTAACCGGAGGCCCAACCCAGAATTACTGTTTTTGCCTGTTTTAGGGCTTCGAAGAAAAGGAATATCAAACGGAGTCCAAACGGAATGAAACCTTCGGAAACGTGATTTTCTCATCAGATAAGATCCAAGAGACTTGGACCCCCCGTCAAGAAAGCCATGAGGTGGTCACTGGGGTAGGGGCACCCCCCTAGGGTGCGCCCCCTGCCTCGTGGGCCCCTTGAAGCTCCACCGACGTACTTCTTCCTCCTATATATATCCACGTACCCCCAAACGACCGGGGACGGAGCCAAAAACCTAATTCCACCACCGCAACTTTCTGTATCCACGAGATCCCATCTTGGGCCCTGTTCCGGTGCTCCGCCGGAGGAGGCATCGATCACGGAGGGCTGCTACATCATCATCCAAGCCCCTCTGATGAAGTGTGAGTAGTTTACTTCAGACCTACGGGTCCATAGCTAGTAGCTAGATGGCTTCTTCTCTCTTTTTGGATCTCAATACAATGTTCTCCCCCTCTCTCGTGGAGATCTATTCGATGTAATCTTCTTTTTGCGGTTTGTTTGTTGAGACCGATGAATTGTGGGTTTATGATCACGTCTATCTATGAATAATATTTGAATCTTCTCTGAATTCTTTTATGTATGATTGGTTATCTTTGAAAGTCTCTTCGAATTATCAGTTTGGTTTGGCCTACAAGATTGGTTGTTCTTGCCATGGGAGAAGTGCTTAGCTTTGGGTTCGATCTTGCGGTGTCCTTTCCCAGTGACAGAAGGGGTAGCAAGGCACGTATTGTATCATTGCCATCAAGGATAACAAGATGTGGTTTTTATCATATTGCATGAAACTATCCCTCTACATCATGTCATCTTGCTTAAGGCGTTACTCTGTTTTTAACTTAATACTCTAGATGCATGCTGGATAGCGATCGATGAGTGGAGTAATAGTAGTAGATGAAGAATCTCTTCGGTCTACTTGTCTCGGACGTGATGCCTATATACATGATCATACCTAGATATTCTCATAACTATGCTAAATTCTGTCAATTTTTCAGCAGTAATTTGTTCACCCACCGTAGAATACTTATGCTCTTGAGAGAAGCCACTAGTGAAACCTATGGCCCCTGGGTCTCTTTCTGATCATATCAATCTCCATCACTTTATTATTGCTTTGCTTTTACTTTGCTTTTACCTTATTTACTTTGCATCTCTATACCAAAAATACCAAAAAATATAATTTATCATCTCTATTAGATCTCGCTTTCGTAAGTGACCGCGAAGGGATTGACAACCCCTAAGCGCGTTGGTTGCGTTGAGCTATTGTTTTTGTGTAGGTACGAGGGACTCGAGCGTAGCCTCCTACTGGATTGATACATTGGTTCTCGAAAAGTGAGGGAAATACTTACGCTACTTTGCTGCATCATCCCTTCCTCTTCGGGGAAATCCAACGCAGTGCTCAAGAGGTAGCAAGAAGAATTTCTGGCGCCGTTGCCGGGGAGTCTAAGCAAAAGTCAACATACCAAGTACCCATCACAATCCCTATCTCCCGCTTTACATTATTTGCCATTTGCCTCTCGTTTTCCTCTCCCCCACTTCACCCTTGCAGTTTTATTCGCCCTCTCTCTCTCTATCCTCCTTCTCTATTTGCCTCTTTTGCCGTTTTCTTTTTGTTTGCTCGTGTGTTAGTTTGCTTGTTTGTCGCGATGGCTCAAGATAATACTAAATTGTGTGACTTCACCAATACCAACAATAATGATTTCCTTAGGACTCCGATTGCTCCTCTTACCGATGCTGAATCTTGTGAAATTAATACTGCTTTATTGAATCTTGTCATGAAAGATCCGTTCTCCGGCCTTCCTAGTGAAGATGCCGCTACACATCTTAATAGCTTCGTTGATTTGTGTGACATGCAAAACAAAAAAGATGTCGATAATGATATTGTTAAATTGAAGCTATTTCCTTTTTCGCTTAGAGATCGTGCTAAAGCTTGGTTTTCGTATTTGCCCAAAAATAGTATTGATTCATGGAACAAGTGCAAAGATGCTTTTATCTCTAAGTATTTTCCTCCCACTAAGATCATCTCTCTTAGAAACGATATTATGAATTTTAAACAACTTGTTCATGAACATGTTGCACAAGCTTGGGAGAGAATGAAATTAATGATACGTAATTGCCCTACTCATGGTTTGAATTTGTGGATGATTATACAAATTTTTTATGCCGGATTGAATTTTGCTTCTAGAAATCTTTTAGATTCGGCTGTGGGAGGCACTTTCATGGAAATCACTTTAGGAGAAGCTACTAAACTCCTAGATAGTATTATGGTTAATTATTCTCAATTGCATACTGAAAGATCTACTAAAAAAGGTGCATGCGATAGAAGAAATTAATGTTTTGAGTGGAAAATGGATGAACTTATGAAATTAGTTGCTAATAAGAGTGTTTCTTCTGATCCTAATGATGTGCCCTTGCCTTCTTTGATTGAGAATAATAATGAATCTATGGATGTGAATTTTGTTGGTAGGAAATTTTTTGGTAACAATGCGTATAGAGGAAATTTCAATCCTAGGCCTTATCCTAGTAATCCCTCTAATAATTATGGTAATTCCTACAACAATTCTTATGTAAATTATAATAAGATTCCCTCTGATTTTTAATCTAATATTAAAGAATTTATATCTTCGCAAAAGAATTTTAATGCTATGATTGAAGAAAAATTGCTTAAGATTGATGATTTGGCTAGGAACGTTGATAGAATTGCTCTTGATGTTGATTCTTTGAAACTTAGATCTATTCCTCCTAAGCATGATATCAACAAGTCTCTCAAAGCCATGAGGATTTCCATTGACGAGGGCAAAGAAAGAACCGCTAGGATGCGTGCTAAGAAAGATGCCTTTATAAAAGCGTGTTCTTCTAGTTCTATGAAAATAATGATGAAGATCTAAAAGTTATTGATGTGTCCCCTATTATATCTTTGTTTTGCAATATGAATCTTGATAATGATGGGACTGAATATGATCCACCTTTACCTAGAAGGCGTTCTAAGAATTCGGAATTTGTTGATCTTTATGCTAAAAGTGGGATTGCAGAAATTAAAACCCTAGATGTTGCTAAACCCACTATTATGGATTTCAAGGAATTTAACTATGAAAATTGCTCCTTGATTTATTGTATTTCCTTGTTGCAATCCGTGCTAAAATCTCCTCATTCTTATAGTCAAAATTAAGCGTTTACTAAACATATCGTTGATGCCTTGATGCAATCTTATGAAGAAAAACTTGAATTGGAAGTTTCTATCCCTAGAAAACTTTATGATGAGTGGGAACCAACTATTAAAATTAAAAATAAAAATTATGAGTCTTATGCTTTGTGTGATTTGGGTGCTAGTGTCTCTACTATTCCCAAAATTTGTGTGATTTACTAGATTTCCGTGATTTTGATGATTGCTCTCTAAACTTGCATCTTGTGGATTCCACTATTAAGAAAACTATGGGAAGAATTAATGATGTTCTTATTGTTTCTAATAGGATTTATGTGCCCGTAGATTTTATCGTTCTTGATATAGATTGCAATCGTTCTTTCCCTATTATTCTCATTAGACCTTTCCTTAGAACGGTTGGTGCAATTATTGATATGAAGGAAGGGAATATTAGATTTCAATTTCCATTAAAAAAGGGCATGGAACACTTCCCTAGAAAGAAAATAAAATTACCATATGAATCTATCATCATAGCCACTTATGGATTGCCTACCAAAGATGGCAATACCTAGATCTATTCTTGCTTGTTATGCCTAGCTAGGGGCGTTAAACGATAGCGCTTGTTGGGAGGCAACCCAATTTTATTTTTATTCCTTGCTTTTTGATCCTTTTTAGTAATAAATAAATTATTTAGCCTATGTTTTGGTTGGGTTTTTTGTGTTTAATTAGTGTTTGTGGTAAGTAGAACCGTTGGGAAGACTTGGGGAAAGTCTTGTTGAACTTGCTGTAAAAAACATAAACTTTAGCGCTCACGAGAACTGCTGTCATTTTTATTTGGAAAGTGCTATTTAGTTAATTATTTTTGAAGATGATTAATAGATAAATTACTCACGTCCAGAAATTTATTTTAGAATTTTTGGGGTTCCAGATCTTGCGCTAGCTACAGATTACTACAGACTGTTCTGTTTTTGACAGATTCTGTTTTTCGTGTGTTGTTTTCTTATTTCGATGAATCTATGGCTAGTAAAATAGTTTATAATCCATAGAGAAGTTGGAATACAGTAGGTATAACACCCATATAAATAAAGAATGAGTTCATTACAGTACCTTGAAGTGGTCTTTTGTTTTCTTTCGCTAACGGAGCTCAGGAGTTTTATACTTTAAGTTTTGTGTTGTGAAGTTTTAAAGTTTTAGGTAAAGATTTGATGGATTATGGAACAACGAGTGGCAAGAGCCTAAGCTTGGGGATGCCCATGGCACCCCCAAGATAATCTAAGGACACCTAAAAGCCAAAGCTTGGGGATGCCCCGGAAGGCATCCCCTCTTTCGTCTACTTCTATCGGTAACTTTACTTGGAGCTATATGTTTATTCACCACATGATATGTGTTTTGCTTGGAGCGTATTTTATGATTCGAGTCTTTGCTTATTAGTTTACCAAAATCATCCTTGCTGTACACACCTTTTGAGAGATCCATACCTGATTTGGAATTTGATAGAATACTCTATGTACTTCACTTATATCTTTTGAGCTTTATAGTTTTGCTCTAGTGCTTCACTTATATCTTTTAGAGCATGGTGGTGAATTTGTTCTATAGAAACTATCGATCTCTCATGCTTCACTTAGATTATTTTGAGAGTCTTAATAGCATGGTAATTTGCTTAAAATCCTAATATGCTTGGTATGCAAGATTAATAATAAAACTTTCGTATGAGTGTGTTGAATACTAAGAAGAAATTGATGCTTGATAATTGTTTTGAGATATGAGGATGGTGATATTAGAGTCATGCTAGTTGAGTAGTTGTGAATTTGAGAAATGCTTGTGTTAAAGTTTGTGATTCCCGTGGCATGCACGTATGGTGAACCATTATGTGGTGAAGTCGGAGCATGATTTATTTATTGATTGTCTTCCTTATGAGTGGCGGTCGGGGACGAGAGATGGTCTTTTCCTACCAATCTATCCCCCTAGGAGCATGCGCGTAATACTTTGCTTTGATAACTTCTAGATTTTTGCAATAAGTATATGAGTTCTTTACGACTAATGTTGAGTCCATGGATTATACGCACTTTCCTTCCTTCCACCATTGCTAGCCTCTCTAATACCGCGCACTTTTTGCCGGTATCATACACCCACCAAATACCTTCCTCAAAACAGCCACCATACCTACCTATCATGGCATTTCCATAGCCATTCCGAGATATATTGTCGTGCAACTTTCCACTGTTCCTTTCATTATGACACGCTCCATCATTGTCATATTGCTATGCATGATCATGTAGTTGACATTGTATTTATGGCAAAGCCACCGTTCATAATTCTTTCATACATGTCACTCATGAGTCATTGCACATCCCGGTACACTGCCGGAGGAATTCATACAGAGTCATATTTTGTTCTAAGAATCGAGTTGTAATTCATGAGTTGGAAGTAAATAAAAGTGTGATGATCATCATTATTAGAGCATTGTCCCAGTGAGGAAAGGATGATGAAGACTATGATTCCCCCACAAGTCGGGATGAGACTCCGGACGAAAAATAATAATAATAAAAAAAGAGGTCATAAAAAAAAGAGAAAGGCCCAAATAAAAAAATACGAGAGAAAAAGAGAGAAGGGACAATGTTACTATCCTTTTAACACACTTGTGCTTCAAAGTAGCACCATGATCTTCATGATAGAGAGTCTCTCATTATGTCACTTTCATATACTAGTGGGAATTTTTCATTATAAAACTTGGCTTGTATATTCCAATGATGGGCTTCCTCCAAATGCCCTAGGTCTTCGTGAGCAAGCGAGTTGGATGCACACCCACTTAGTTTCTTTTGAGCTTTCATATACTTATAGCTCTAATTCATCCGTTGCATGGCAATCCCTACTCACTCACATTGATATCTATTGATGGGCATCTCCATAGCCCGTTAATACGCCTAGTTGATGTGAGACTATCTTCTCCCTTTTTGTCTTCTCCACAACCACCATTCTATTCCACCTATAGTGCTATATCCATGGCTCACGCTCATGTATTGCGTGAAGATCGAAAAAGTTTTGAAAATGTCAAAAGTATGAAACAATTGCTTGGCTTGTCATCGGGGTTGTGCATGATTTAAATACTTTGTGTGGTGAAGATAGAGCATAGCCAGACTATATGATTTTGTAGGGATAGCTTTCTTTGGCCATGATATTTTGAGAAGACATAATTGCTTTGTTAGTATGCTTGAAGTATTATTATTTTTATATCAATATGAACTTTTGTCTTGAATCTTTCAAATCTGAATATTCATACCACAATTAAGAAGATTTACATTGAAATTATGCCAAGTAGCACACCGCATCAAAAATTCTGTTTTTATCATTTACCTACTCGAGGACAAGCAGGAATTAAGCTTGGGGATGCTTGATACGTCTCCAACGTATCTATAATTTTTGATTGCTCCATGCTATATTATCTACTATATTAGACATTATTGGGCTTTATTATCCACTTCTATATTATTTTTGGGACTAACCTATTAACCGGAGGCCCAGCCCAGAACTGCTGTTTTTTGCCTGTTTTAGGGTTTCGAAGAAAAGGAATATCAAACGGAGTCCAAACGGAATGAAACCTTCGGAAACGTGATTTTCTCATCAGATAAGATCCAGGAGACTTGGACCCTTTGTCAGGAAAGCCACGAGGTGGTCATGAGGGTAGGGGGCGCCCCCCCAGGGCGCGCCCCCTGCCTCACGGGCCCCTCGCAGCTCCACCGACGTACTTCCTCCTCCTATATATATCCACGTACCCCCAAACGATCAGGGACGGAGCCAAAAACCTAATTCCACCGATGCAACTTTCTGTATCCACGAGATCCCATCTTGGGGCCTGTTCCGGAGCTCCGTCGGAGGAGGCATCGATCACAGAGGGCTTCTACATCATCATCCAAGCCCCTCCGATGAAGTGTGAGTAGTTTACTTCAGACCTACGGGTCCATAGCTAGTAGCTAGATGGCTTCTTCTCTCTTTTTGGATCTCAATACAATGTTCTCCATCGAGGATAACAAGATGGGGTTTTTATCATATTGGATGAAACTATACCTCTACATCATGTCATCTTGCTTAAGGCGTTACTCTGTTTTTAACTTAATGCTCTAGATGCATGCTGGATAGCGGTCGATGAGTGGAGTAATAGTAGTAGATGCAGAATCGTTTCGGTCTACTTGTCTCGGACGTGATGCCTATATACATGATCATACCTAGATATTCTCATAACTATGCTAAATTCTGTCAACTGCTCAACAATAATTTGTTCACCCACCGTAGAATACTTATGCTCTTGAGAGAAGCCACTAGTGAAACCTATGGCCCCCGGGTCTGTTTCTCATCATATCAACCTCCATCACTTTGTTATTGCTTTGCTTTTACTTTGCTTTTACTTTATTTACTTTGCATCTCTATACCAAATATACCAAAAAAATATTATTTATCATCTCTATCAGATCTCATTTTCGTAAGTGACCGTGAAGGGATTGACAACCCCTAAGCGCGTTGGTTGCATTGAGCTATTGTTTTTGTGTAGGTATGAGGGACTCGAGCGTAGCCTCCTACTGGATTGATACCTTGGTTCTAAAAAACTAAGGGAAATACTTACGCTACTTTGCTGCGTCATCCCTTCCTCTTCGGGGAAATCCAACGCAGTGCTCAAGAGGTAGCAGCCTTCTCTTCTTCTTTTTTTGGCCTTTCTCCTTTTTTTATTTTTTTTCGTCCGGAGTCTCATCCCGGCTTGTGGGGGAATCATAGTCTCCATCATCCTTTCCTCACTGGGGCAATGCTCTAATAATGATGATCATCACACTTCTATTTACTTACAAGTCAATATTACAACTCAATATCTAGAACAAAGATATGACTCTATATGAATGCCTTCGGCGGTGTACCGGGATGCGCAACAATCTAGCGTAGCAATGACATCGGACAAGCCATGAAAACATCATGCTATCTATCTTACGATCATGCAAAGCAATATGACAATGATGCTCAAGTCATGTATAAGATGATGATGATGGAAGTTGCATGGCAATATATCTCGGAATGGCTATGGCAATGCCATGATAGGTAGGTATGGTGGCTGTTTTGAGGAAGATATAATGAGGTTTATGTGTGACAGAGTGTATCATATCACGGGGTTTGGATGCACCGGCGAATTTTTCACCGATTCTCGAGGTGAGGAAGGGCAATGCACGGTACCGAAGAGGCTGGCAATGATGGAAGGGTGTGAGTGCGTATAATCCATGGACTCAACATTAGTCATAAAGAACTCACATACTTATTGCAAAAAAATTATTAGTCATCGAAACAAAGTACTACGTGCATGCTCCTAGGGGGATAGATTGGTAGGAAAAGACCATCGCTCGTCCCAGACCGCCACTCATAAGGAAGACAATCAATAAATACCTCATGCTCCAACTTCGTTACATAAAGGTTCACCATACGCGCATGCTAGGGGAATCACAAACCTCAACACAAGTATTTCTGCAATCCACAACTACCCTCTAGCATGACTCTAATATCACCATCTTTATATCGCAAAACTATTGCAAGGAATCAAACACATCATATTCAATGATCTACAAGTTCTATGTAGGATTTTATGACTAACCATGTGAATGACCAATTCCTGTCATCTGTCTAAATAGATATAAGTGAAGCAAGAGAGTTTAATTCTTTATAAAAAATATATGCCCACGCTCTAACAAATATAAGTGAAGCAAAAGAGCATTCTACAAATGGAGGTTTTCTATGTAAACAGAAACAGGCAATCCAAACTTCAAATGATATAAGTGAAGTACATGAAGCATTCTATAAAGCCATACTCAAAAGATATAAGTGAAGTGCATAGAGCATTCTTTAAATAAACCAAAGACTATCTCCTACCAGCCTGGTGCATAAAAGAAAGATGAAAACTAAATGCAAAAAACGATCCAAGATTGCACATATCGCATGAACGAAACTAATCCGAAAACATACTGATACTTGTTGAAGAAAGGGGGGATGCCTTCCGGGGCATCCGCAAGCTTAGACGCTTGAGTCTCCTTGAATATTTACTTGGGGTGCCTCGGGCATCCCCAAGCTTGAGCTCTTTCCTCTCTTCCTTGTTCCCACATCGAGACCTTCTCGATCATCGAACACTTCATCCACACAAAACTTCAATAGAAAACTCGGTAAGATCTGTTAGTATAATAAAGAAAATCACTAATCTAAGTACTGTTGCAAACCAATTCATATTTTGTTTTTGCATTGCGTCTACTGTAATATAACTTTTTAATGGCTTAATCCACTAATATAAATTGATAGTTTCATCAAAACAAGCAAACTATGCATCAAAAACAGAATCTGTCTAAAACAGAACAATCTGTAATAATCTGAACATTCACCATACTTCTGATACTTCACAAATTCTACCAAAATTATGAAAAATAAAAAATTTGTATATAAAGACAGAGCAAAAGGAATCAGAACCATTTGACGTTCCAGTAAAAAATGTAAAATCGCGCACTACAGACAAAGTTTCTGTCCTGCACCGTACAAACCTTCAAGCAAATGTAAACATCCTAAAGGCAAACCTTGGCACATTATTTTTATAATACAATGGAATTGTACAAGGGTATAATTATTTTGTTGAAACGTTTCTGTAATAAAGATTCACAAAGTTGCCGTGAGCATGAACAAAGTTCAAGGAGCTCTCCCACTTCAACAATGCTTGTCTCTCTCACTTTCACTTGCCTTTTTGAAAAAGTTTTGGGTTCTCCTCTTTATTTTTGTTGTTTTTAAACTATATAAAAGCACTCAACAGAAATAAGTGACTCCCTAAAACTTCCGGGTTGTCTCCCTAGCAGCGCTTTCTTTAAAGCCATTAAGCTAGGCATATAGTGCTCAAGTAATGAATCCACCCGGATCCCAAGGTATATCAAAGCCAATTTCAATTAACAATGATTTGTAATTTAGTAGTGAGCACAAAGTAACATATATCATGCAACAATGAAGTCTAACTATCTTCCTATGCATCGGCATGTCATAAAAGAACAATTCATGCACACATAGTAAAGGCCAATGCATAGTATAAATAGTTTCTTGCAATTTTATCGTATTGGAAACATAGAGAGGTGGAGATATAGTTCCTCTCTCATAATAATTGCAAGTGGGAGCAGCAAGAACATGCATATTATATTCATCAAAATCATCATGTGTAGTAGTAAAACGCAACCCATGAACATAATCCTTAATAAGGGCAAACTTCTCCGATATAGTGTAGTCGGGAGAATTCAAAAAGATAATAGGACTATAATGCGTGGGTGCAATAGCAACAATTTCATGTTTAACATAAGGAACTATAGCAAGTTCATCTCCATAAGCATAATTCATATTGGCATCTTGGCCACAAGCATAGCAAGCATCATCAAAAAGGTATATTTCAAGAGAATCAACGGGATCATAACAATCATCATAGCAATCATCCTTCGGTAAGCACAAAGGGAAATTAGACAATGTATGAGTTGAAGAGTTACTCTCATTAATCCACTCTTCCTCCTTTTGTTCTTCGTTCTCCTCATCATCTTTTTCATCCAATGAGCTCATAGTTTCATCAATTTCTTCTTCCATAGACTCCTGCAAAATATTAGTCTCTTCTTGCACAGTGGAGTAATCCTCAATATATGGTTCAACATAGGCATTAGAAGCATAATTATCATAGCAATATTTAAGTATGGCAAAATTTTCAGATTTCTAAAGAGTAGCATCATACTTTTCAATCAAAGAAGCAATTTCATAAGCACCCTTAAAAGCAACAAATTCTTCAATTTGTTGAACATAACTATAAACACCTTTAGCATACGAAGATACGATTCCATTATCACTAAACTCACATTGATAGGTGTGGGAGTCCTGGATTAGGTGGTCTCCGGATAGCCGGACTATCTCCATTGACCGGACTGTTAGACTATGAAGATACAAGATTGAAGACTTCGTCTCGTGTCCGGATGGGACTCTACTTGGCGTGGAAGGCAAGCTAGGCAATACGTATATGGATATCTCCTCCTTTGTAACCGACCTTGTGTAACCCTAACCCTCTCCGGTGTCTATATAAAACGAAGGGTTTTAGTCCGTAGGACAACAATCACAACATACAATCATACCATAGGGGTTTAGCCTCTTTGATCTCGTGGTAGATCTACTCTTGTAACACCCATATCATCAATATTAATCAAGCAGGATGTAGGGTTTTACCTCCATCAAGAGGGCCCGAACCTGGGTAAAACTTCGTGTCCCTTGCCTCCTGTTACCATCCGGCCTAGACACACAGTTCGGGACCCCCTACCCGAGATCCGCCGGTTTTGACACCGACATTGGTGCTTTCATTGAGAGTTCCTCTGTGTTGTCGCCGTTAGGCTTGATGGCTCCTACTATCATCGATAGCGATGCGGTCCAGGGTGAGACTTTTCTCCCCGGACAGATCTTCGTATTCGGCGGCTTTGCACTGTGGGCTAGTTCGCTTGGCCATCTGGAGCAGATTGAAAGCTACGCCGCTGGCCATCAGGTCAGATTTGGAAGTTTGAATTACATGGCCAATATCCGTGGGGACTTGATCTTCGACGGATTCGAGCCACAGCCGGGCGTGCCGCACGATCGCGATGGGTATGACCTAGCTCTGCCACAGGACGGTACTCCAGAGGCCGCGCCCGCATCAGCTCCGACCCTTAGCTCGGAGCCAACTACGCCAATCGAGGACGGGTGGCTAGACACTGCCTCAGGGGCTGCAGTCTCGACGGTGATCGAGCCGAACACCAGCATAATCCTCTGCACAGCCCGTGACTCCAAGGTGTCAGACTCTCTTCTGGACCCCGAACCATCCGCGCCCCTGCCAATCGAATCCGAGTGGGCATCGATCATGGAATTCACCGCCGCGGATATCTTTCAGCACTCGCCCTTCGGCGACATTCTGAATTCACTAAGGTCTCTCTCTTTATCAGGAGAGCCCTGGCCGGATTATGGCCAACAGGATTGGGATGCGGGCGACAAAGAAATTTGACGCCCACCCACCACCCACTTTGTAGCCACTGTCGATGACTTAACCGACATACTTGACTTTGACTCCGAAGACATCGATGGTATGGACGATGATGTAGGAGACAAACATGAACCAGCACCTATAGGGCACTGGACAGCCACCTCGCCGTATGACATATACATGGTGGATACACCCAATGAAGGCAACAGCGAGGAGATAACAGAGGATGACCCCTCCAAGAAGCAACCCAAGCGCCGACGTCAGCGGCGCCGCTCTAAGTCCCGCCAAAGCAAAAGTGGTGATACCGGCACAGAAGATAATAACACTCCGGATAGCGCCGAAGACAACAACAATCCCCTCCAGCAAGATTTAGAGCAGGAGGATGAAGGAGCCAGCTCTCCTAAAAGAGCGGCTGGCAGAGAGGAGGAGGATGACAATTACATGCCCCCCTCCGAAGACGAGGCAAGCCTCGGAGACGATGAATTCGCCGTACCAGAGGATGCCGTCGAACAAGAGCGCTTCATGCGCAGGCTCATGGCCACGGCAAATAGCCTGAAGAAAAAGCAGCAGCAGCTTCAAGCTGACCAAGATCTACTAGCTGACAAATGGACTGAAGTCCTCGCGACCGAGCAATATAAACTCGAGCGTCCCTCCAAGAGTTATCCAAGGCACATGTTACTTCCCGGACTGGAGGAAGAAGCGTATGAAATGGCTGATCGGCCACCTCGTGGCCGCGATAGAGAGGCATTCCAGCCAAAAGCTCAGCCTCCACCCCAACGCCATTCAAATATAAAGGCATGGCGAGATACGCCAGACCTACAAGACATCTTGGAGGACAAAGCAAAGCATTCAAGATCGATCTACGGATCACGAGGGCGCACCACTCTACGAGACGATAAACGTCACGCCGGATACAGTAAAAGCAAATCCGGCCGGGCTGAACACAACGGGCAGGACCCATTCGAGCTGCGTCGTGATATAGCCCAATACAGAGGCGCCGCACAGCCCTTATGCTTCACAGACGAAGTAATGGAACATCAATTCTCAGAAGGTTTCAAACCTGTAAACATTGAATCATACGCCGGCACTACAGACCCCGCGGTATGGATTGAGGACTTCCTCCTCCACATCCACATGGCCCGCGGTGATGACTTACATGCCATCAAGTACCTCCCACTAAAACTCAAAGGACCAGCACGACATTGGCTTAATAGCTTGCCAGCGGACTCCATTAGCTGTTGGGAAGATCTGGAAGCTGCATTCCTCGACAACTTTCAGGGCACTTATGTGCGACCACCAGACGCCGATGACTTCAGCCACATAATTCAGCACCCAGAACAGTCGACCAGGTAATTTTGGACTCGGTTCCTTACAAAGAAAAATCAAATCGTCGACTGTCCGGATGCGGAGGCCTTAGCGGCTTTCAAGCACAACATCCGAGATGAGTGGCTAGCCCTGCACCTTGTTCAGGAAAAGCCGAAATGTATGGCAGCCCTCACGACGCTCATGACCCGCTTTTGTGCAGGAGAAGACAGCTGGTTGGCTCGCAGTAATAACATATCAAAGAACCATGGTACCTCAGATACCAAGGACGGCAATAGCAGATCACGTCGCAACAAGCATAAACGCCGCATTAACGGCAAAAGTACTGAGGATACGGTAGTCAATGCCGGATTCAAAGGCTCTAAACCCGGTCAGCAGAAAAAGCCATTCAAACAAAGTACGCCGGGTCCGCCCAGCTTGGACCGTATACTCGATCGCTCGTGTCAAATATACGGCACCCCAGACAAGCTAGCCAATCACACCAACATGGATTGTTGGGTGTTCAAGTAGGCCGGCAAGTTAATTCCGAAAACAAGGACAAGGGGCCACATAGCGATGACGAGCAAGAACCCCGGCAGCCGCACACTGGAGGACAGAAGAGGTTTCCCCCTCAAGTGCGGACGGTGAACATGATATACGCAACCCACATCCCCAAGAGGGAGCGGAAGCGTGCGCTCAGGGACGTATATGCGTTGGAGCCAGTCGCCCCAAAGTTCAACCCTTGGTCCTCCTGTCCGATCACCTTCGATCGCAGGGACCACCCCACTAGTATCCGTCACGGCGGATTCGCCGCACTGGTCCTAGACCCAATCATCGACAGATTTCACCTCACTCGAGTCCTTATGGACGGCGGCAGCAGCCTGAACCTGCTTTATCAAGACATAGTGCGCAAAATGGGTATAGACCCCTCAAGGATCAAACCCACAAAGACGACCTTTAAGGGCGTCATTCCAGGCGTAGAGGCCCACTGCACAGGCTCAATTACACTAGAAGTGGTCTTCGGATCCCCGGATAACTTCTGAAGCGAAGAATTAATCTTCGATATAGTCCCGTTCTGCAGTGGTTATCACGCGCTGCTCGGACGAACCGCATTTGCTATATTCAATGCGGTACCACATTATGCATACCTCAAGCTCAAGATGCCAGGACCTCATGGAGTTATTACAGTCAATGGAAACACATAGCGCTCTCTCCGAACAGAGGAGCACACCGCGGCCCTCGCAGCAGAAGCGCAAAGCAGCCTCTCAAGGCAATCTACCAGTTCGGCGTTTCAAAGCCCGGACACCTTCAAGCGCGCTTGGGGCAATCGGCAAATAGACCGCCTGGCGCGATCTGAGATCGCGTAGCAATACGCCGGCCACCCCAATCCCAACCCAACAGTGTTGTTCATGCCGCGCGTACATAATTACACATTAAAAATATCATGGGCACAGGTGGGGAGGGGGGGCACAACTACGGCACGCCCCAAAACGCGGCCTAAACCGCTCCAGGGGCTTCCCGTTTGGTTATTTTTCTTTTTCTTTCAGGACTTCAATCTCTGGAAACACTGTCCGGCCGCTCTATTGCCGAACACATGATACAGCAACCAAGGAGGCCGACAACTACGGAATTCCCAGGTGGATTACAGATTTCATATAATTCCTCAGCTCGCCCTTGGAAGGACATAGTCCTACTCTTTTGCTTATTACACTATCTGTATCACTCTGCTTTAATGCAATTTTTTAATATACAATACATGACATTACAACTATTATCGCATTTTTGTTATATATATACATATCTATGTGTTCATTAATGACGCCTAGCAACCATACACTCTATTACGGCCAATGCACCAGGGGCTTACGTACCCACAATATGGTGTGAAAAGTCCGAACACTTTCACAAGTGTGGCACCCCGAACTTATAGCATTATATGCATCAGCTCTGAATCATGTCTTAGGTCAAATGTTGGGTTTGCCCGGCTCCTATGTTTTGGTACCTTACGTTCCGCTCTATCGGCTAAGGTAGCGCTAGGAGAACTACTGCGATTGTGCCCCGGTTCTGCTGGGCCGAGCACCTCAGTAGAGAAAGCTAAAACTGACTGTCATGATAAGGTGAGTGTGACGCCCCGATTTGACCGTACACTAATCATGCACGCAATTGTGTACGATCATGATCAAGGACTCACGGGTAGATATCACAACACAACTCTACAAATAAAATAAGTCATACAAGCATGATATTACAAGCCAGGGGCCTCGAGGGCTCGAATACAAGAGCTCGATCATAGACGAGTCAACGGAAGCAACAATATCTGAGTACAGACATAAGTTAAACAAGATTGCCTTAAGAAGGCTAGCACAAACTGGGATACAGATCGAAAGAGGCGCAGGCCTCCTGCCTGGGATCCTCCTAACTACTCCTGGTCGTCGTCAGCGGGCATCACGTAGTAGTAGGCACCTCCGGTGTAGTAGGAGTCGTCGTCGACGGTAGCGTCTGGCTCCTGGGCTCCAACATCTGGTTGCGACAACCAGGAAGAAGGGATAGGGGGAAAAGAGGGAGAAAGCAACCGTGAGTACTCATCCAAAGTACTCGCAAGCAAGGAGCTACACTACATATGCATGGGTATCAAATGGAGTAAGGGTATCATATGTGGACTGAACTGCAGAGTGCTAGAATAAGAGGGGGATAACTAATCCTTTCGAAGACTACGCTTCTGGCAGCCTCCGTCTTGCAGCATGTAGAAGAGAGTAGACTGAAGTCCTCCAAGTAGCATCGTATAGCATAATCCTAACCGATGATCCTCCCCTCGTCGCCCTGTGAGAGAGCGATCACCGGTTGTATCTGGCACTTGGAAGGGTGTGTTTTATTAAGTATCCGGTTCTAGTTGTCATAAGGTCAAGGTACAACTCCAAGTCGTCCTGTTACCGAAGATCACGGCTATTCGAATAGATTAACTTCCCTGCAGGGGTGCACCACATACCCCAACACGCTCGATCCCATTTGGCCGGACACACTTTCCTGGGTCATGCCCGGCCTCGGAAGATCAACACGTCGCAGCCCCACCTAGGCACAACAGAGAGGTCAGCACGCCGGTCTAAACCTAAGCGCACAGGGGTCTGGGCCCATCGCCCTTAGCACACCTGCACGTTGCGTACGCGGCCGGAAGCAGAACTAGCCCCCTTAATACAAGAGCAGGCTTACGTTCCAATCCGGCGCGCGCCACTCAGTCGCTGACGTCACGAAGGCTTCGGCTGATACCACGACGCCGGGATACCCATAACTACTCCCGCGTAGATGGTTAGTGCGTATAGACCAAATGGCCAGACTCAGATTAAATATCCAGATCTCGTTAAGCGTGTTAAGTATCCGCGAACGTCGACCAGGGCCAGGCCCACCTCTCTCCTAGGTGGTCGGAACCTGCCCTGTCGCTCCGCCTCAAAGATCCACTCGCGGGTGCTCCTCAAGCCGACCCGTCTTTAGTCACCACATGTATCATGTATAAAGTATATAGTATATACCCATGATCAACTCCCGAGTGATCACGACCCGATAGTATAGCATGGCAGACGGACAAGGATGTAGGGCCACTGATGATAAACTAGCATCCTATACTAAGCATTAGGATTGCAGGTAAAGGTAACAACAGTAGTAGCAAGGACAGGCTATGCATCAGTATAGGATTAACGGGAAGCAGTAACATGCTACACTACTCTAATGCAAGCAGTATAGAGAAGAGTAGGCGATACCTGGTGATTAAAGGGGGGGCTTGCCTGGTTGCTCTGGCAAGAGAGAGTGGTCGTCAACACCGTAGTCGTACACAGGGACATCGGCAGCGGTCTCGGAGTCTACCGGAAAGGAGTAACGGAGGGGGAACACAATAAATAACAGAGCAATCAAATGCAACACAAAGCAAGACGCAGCAATACATTGTGCTAGGGTTGACCTAACGTGGTACGAGGTGGTACCGGTGAAGGGGGAAAACATCCGGGAAAATATCCCCGGTGTTTCTCGTTTTCGGACAGACAAACCGGAGGGGGAAAGTTGCGTGTTCGCTATGCTAGGGATGCGTGGCGGATAAACGGGCTGCGTATTCAAATTCGTCTCGTCGTTTTGAGCAACTTTCATGTACAAAGTTTTTCCATCTGAGCTGCTGTTTATTTTCTATTAATTTTAAAAGATTTAAATCATTTTCAGGATTTATTTAATTATTTTAATACAACATTATCCAGAATAGTGTCTGCTGACGTCATCATGACGTCAGCAGTCAACAGAGGTGTTGACTGGTCAACTAACGTGTGGGACCCACTGGTCATTGACTGTTTAGCCTAATAAGTGTTTAACTAAACTAACTACTGTTTAATTAAACTAATTAGTTAGTTAGGTTAATCTAATTACGATTAATTAACTTAATTAATTCCTTAATTAATTAATTAAATTATTATTATCTATTTATTTATTTTATTTATTTTACATATTATTTTTAATTCCTATTTTTTACAAAACGTTCTGGGGCTGGGGCCCCCATGTCAGTGGCCCTAGGGGCCTAACGGGTCGGGCGCTGGCGAAAACGCGGCGGAGCCTCGAGGTGGCAGTGGCCTCGGCCACCAGAGGGCTTGCACGCGTGGGCGCACAAAGGCTGTTCGGCGGCCACAGCCAGGAGCTGCGGCGGCGGTGATGGGCAAGGCCAGCCGGAGCGGGCGTGGCCTGGCGCTGCTCGGCGGAGGAGGACGTGGCCCGGCGTGGCCAGCTGTGGCCGGGCGCGGTAGGTAGCAGGGGCGGAGGTAGGCAGTGGTGGGGCGCCGGCGTCGGTTAAATGAGATGCGGGCGGCACGAGCGCACACCAGATGAGGGGCACGCCCGGCGAGTGGGGTCGACGCGCGGCACAGAGCCGACGCGGCCAGGGCGCGAAACGGGTGAGGGAGCGGGGCCGGCTGCGGGAAGGAGAGAGCCCGGGGTGGGCGCCGGAGTTGGCCGCCGGCGCGGCGATGGCCCGCGGGTCTAGAGGCGGAGGCGGGGCACGGTGTGCACGGGGGCAGAGGGGAGTGAGGAGGACCGGGGTCCTCACCGCGAAGCATAGGGACGGGGCAGTGGGGCGCGAGGTGGATGTCGAAGACATCATCGCAGGGGAGGCAGGCCGGCGAGGAGGTCCGGCGAGGTCTTCGGGCGGCGGCGGCGCGGTCAATCCATGCGCCGGGGTCGTCGGGGGTGGGGGCGTGGTCGCCGTGGGTGCGGTGAGGGGCGCCGTCGAGGGAGAGGTGGCGGGTCGCAAGGACGAGGGGGCAGGGCCGGCGAGGCGGCACCGGGCGACGACCGCGGGGCCGGCCCCGATCCGATCTGGATCGGGGGAGAGGGAGAGACGAGGGAGTGAGGGGGGAGTGGGTTGGTTCGGTTAGGGTTTTGGGGTGGAGTGAGGGTTATGGGGAGTGGGGGTGGGCCGCCTAGGTTAGTGGGCTGGCCGGTTAGCTGGGTCGTGGCCTGGGGGGTTCTTTTCTTTTTTTTGTTTGTTAGTTTTGTTTTTCCCTTTGTATTCTCTTTTCCTTTATTCATTTTTCCTATTCTGTTTTATTTAATTCAGGGCATTTAAGCATTATATAAAACGGTGTCTTCTTCACCATAATTATCTATGTAATATTTAGTACAAACCGGACATTTTTATTTTAATATTTGAAAACTTTTATTATTTACCAAATCTTGAATTTGAATTTTGGACCGGTTTTGATCTAACGATAGATTAGCAACAGTAACGGAGGTGATGTGGTATCATTAGCAGAGTATCACTGTAGCCTAATTATCCGGGCGTCACAATTCTCCTCCACTACAAGAAATCTCGTCCCGAGATTTAAGAGGGGGACTAAGGGGAAATTTCTGTTTACGAAATTCTAACGAGTGTTCTCGGTCTTGGTTGCTCTTCTCGAAGAGGTAGATCCACTACATTGACATCTTCATTTCTCTACTTCAGTTCATCATAGTGAAGTCGTCATCCTTTCTTCGGGATCTCCATCGTACTTATGATAATGATAAGGGGTATCTTCAGAAGAATGGACCTTCAAGGTCAACTATCTGGCAGAATACACAGGGAATGTGGTAGAAGGTAATCCCTCGAATAGATACTTAAGAAAATATCGAGAGTGAAGTAAGAAGGTACCAAGAGAAGTTTCAAACGGGTAGGCAATCGTTCGAAGCCTGAAACAAAGTGAAAAAGGCGTCCAGAGCAACGAGATTAAGTATTGCGTCTATTACCAGAATAGATCACTAGGAAGGTGGCCCGTGAACTACATATGAAGTCAAGCTCTAGGAATAACCTTGGCAACATGGGTGTACAAGAGAGTCAGGTTTCGATTCTATGGAACTGTGGGTTATGGGCCCACCATGTGGGGTAAAAGTAGGAAGGGCGGTGACGTCTTGCACGATCATGTAAGCAAGGCATGTCAGGGGATAGCCTGTTAGTTATGTCGGCAACAACATCGGTACCAAGGGCGAGGGACGAAGAGAACCACTTTCCTGCTCGTTGAAACGAGGCGGGCCAGTAGGCAAGGTTCTCGTCCATCGGTGGCTACCGAAATGTCATCAACAATAGTAACAGGGTCTTGCTGACAGAATTGTACACCGAGGTATATACATAAGCAGGAGAATATTACTGCTTAGATCATATAGATCACAAGAAAGGTTAAACCAATTAATGGAAAGGAAAATGTGTTTTAACACATATATCAGGGGTATATCCTTCCCAAGGACAAGCAGAGCATGATATCCTTGGCAGGATATAATGTAGAAAACTCTTTAGGAAAAGGGGAGAGAAATTTCATGACATTAACAATGCAACGGTGTTTGGATAACTGAGCAAGTAACATTTAGCATTGGGCTTCAAATGTTCTTGTTGAAAATCGGAGCACCACTGACATGCTTCGAGATAGCATTGACATGGTCTACAGGTGAAGATCAGACTTTGGAAACAGCAGGATCCATCAGGAACAACTTATAGAATAAGTCTTACAATTTCCTCATGGAAGAATGGCTAACCTTGCTAAAAAGGAAATTATAACAATAGGTCCTACGGCCAGGTGTGCTAGGCATGACATCACCTTACCGGGTCATATAAAAGACCAGTATTATAACTCTTGGGAATATGTTCCAACCATCAGATCTGACCGAGATTCAGATCTGATCAGTGTTAGGAAACCTCAGACCCAAGATGCCTGAGAAGAAAAGGTACAAGACAAATTGACGAGATGATTTGCAAGATTCTCGGTAAATGAACTATGGAAGCAAGTCCCGAATCATGGGTTCATCATTTAAGCCAAGGAGAGGATGAGGAGGTGGCTGATGGACTCAGTAATAATCCAACGATGGTATCCCAAAAGATGGGTCTCCACAGTTATGTGGATAAGGAGATAACATTTGTCGGATCAAATGATATAGTGAAATATGCTCGAGGAGAACATACACAATTAAACATTGGTTGAAAGGTCCACCCGAAATATGGGTTTAGGTAGCATGATCAAAGTTAGAATGGTGATTCGACAACCAATGGTCTAAGAATGAAATATCAACCATTAACTTCAGAGCAAAAGGGTTGCTAGAACTTTTGAACTCGCGGGCAAGGAATGAACGTATATGGCAAGAAGTATCACCTATATCAAGAATTCTTATGAGGTGGTGAAATTCTCACAACATTCTTGACATAAAATATGGTAGTACTCCAAGGTAAAGGAGAACAAATGCTGGATAGCAAGGATCTCAAGGCATAACACAAAACACGAACAAGTTTGTGTTGAACGGAAGGCAATCGAGTGGTCGATGATAACACAAATCATCGAGGGCAAGGATGGTATTTCTCATCAGGAATTCAATTGATATCCTTGGGGAGCTCGAAATGTTGATGATGATCATGACAATTTCTGTCGAGAGGTTTCATGGAGATGTAATCGGTCGGCGATGACATCAAGTCAAACGAATGATGAAGCAAAAGGTTATTGGAACCATGGGTACGACACAAACTTGAAATCAAGTTTGTTGTTTGAGGTGAAACGATAAGACAAGGAAGATCGACGTAAGCTTAGCCCATCGTCGAAATTGTGCTCCGGAAAGAAGGACCAGGTAGCACAGTTAAAATTTGGCACGATAATGATATAGCCGAGTAGGCTCGGAATGACGTGATCGAGTTCAGACTCGTAAGTAATGAAGGTTACCAAGAGTTGTTGAATCGTAGTGCAGACTCAATTCAGTTGTCGGTGTCCTTGAGGGGTGCTAACAACTGAGAACCCGTTGGAAAAATGGAATTGGCAAGAATATTAGTTGATGCAGAACTCATAAGAAGTTATGTATTCCGTGGTATCCTCGAGATACCAGGGGGTAATACTCGACGACAGATCAAAGTAGAGGTTGGACTGGGGTATTGCTCTGCAGAAGACAAGTGCTTAAACTTGCACAAGAAACGGTACCTAAAAAAGAACATGGTCGAAACCATGATTGCAAAAAGGCCAGATCCCAGATATAATATGAACTTATACCAAGGGAGTAATTAATTTAAGAGAAGCTTTAATGATAAGATCTACATCGTGTCCATGGGCATGAACACAAAGTTCAAGGTCGACTCCCACTTCTTCAATGCATAACCTTACATTTACCTCCCCTTTTTCAAAGTTGTAGTGTTGAGAAGTTATCTGACGAAGCGTCAGCAGGGTATAACCCGCATAACTTTCGAGGTCACACAAATTAAGGAAGGCATAGGTTCAACCCGTCAGGGTATCGTGGAAACATATACCACAAGCTTTGAGAGTAAATATTACCAGCTCAAAAGCAGAGCACGGTTGGCAAAAGGAGAGGATACAATTTACCAAAGGCATTATGTATCGGAGAAAGAACTCACAAGGTGATTAATTATGAAGGACATTGTCGGATAATAATCCAACAGTGGGTATGGTGATCCACAATGGAGCTGATGTGAGTATCAATACCGAATCAGATGAAGAAAGAATGCAAATGCATCGTTTTATAGAACATCTGAATAATTCAACATTTAAATAACAAAGGAATTATGATTTTCGAATCAAGGGATCAGGAGCAAACGCTCTGATCAAGGATGGACAAGTTGAATAGACTTAGGGGTACAATCGATGGCAATCTGATTGGCCGAGGACCAGCTCGCGTTTTAAATGACATCTGAGCTGGAAGGATGAATTCTATGATCTGAGTGAGGATTGCGAGCATTCGCAACATATTGAGTCAATGGACTCAAAATGATATTGACAAAGGTTGCCAATAAGATTACTGTACTTAATTATGGGATTAACCATAATGCAAGCAAGCAAGAATTTCAAGAGCAACAGGCTGCTCGGGATTTTCAGAAGATCGAATGATAATTTGAAGTCTTTGGCGAAACACCTGAACAACTGGGAATGAACGGATACTCGATAAGTGCGAGAATTATCCGTAGGGGTATTCAGGTGACAAAGAACAGCAAGGCAGTAAGCTCAAAGGATTCTCGAAAATACGACGAGTATTTCGGGGTATCTCGTAATAACAAGACCGACTAGGGATGTATGTAAGCATAAAAACTGCAAGTATTTATCCATAAGGGTTGACGGTGGAAGGGGTATTGTAAACGCGATGAACACAAATTCTCGGGTTAACAGCGGTGAGTATCTTCAGGGTCTTCACGTGCAGCAGACGATCATTAGTAATAAGGGGCTCTCCGGGTGAAAGTGATAATGAGATCCTAATGTTAGATTTAGCAAAATTCATTTAACCCGAATAGAATAGAGTTCAGAGTCCCAGAGTAAGGATCGAGGAGTAAAAGATCCTAATACCACCCAATGGCGACGTGGGCCCATGGGCCGCACAACCATTTTAGTAAAAGTTTTGCAAGGTCTAGACTCGACTTCGGCCAAGGAGTATGGAAGGGGGATTCCTACAGGCAGTCGGCTCTGATACCAACTTGTGACGCCCCCGATTTGACCGTACACTAATCATGCACGCAATTGTGTACGATCATGATCAAGGACTCACGGGTAGATATCACAACACAACTCTACAAATAAAATAAGTCAGACAAGCATGATATTACAAGCCAGGGGCCTCGAGGGCTCGAATACAAGAGCTCGATCATAGACGAGTCAGCGGAAGCAACAATATCTGAGTACAGACATAAGTTAAACAAGATTGCCTTAAGAAGGCTAGCACAAACTGGGATACAGATCGAAAGAGGCGTAGGCCTCCTGCCTGGGATCCTCCTAACTACTCCTGGTCGTCGTCAGCGGGCATCACGTAGTAGTAGGCACCTCCGGTGTAGTAGGAGTCGTCGTCGACGGTAGCGTCTGGCTCCTGGGCTCCAACATCTGGTTGCGACAACCAGGAAGAAGGGATAGGGGGAAAAGAGGGAGAAAGCAACCGTGAGTACTCATCCAAAGTACTCGCAAGCAAGGAGCTACACTACATATGCATGGGTATCAAATGGAGTAAGGGTATCATATGTGGACTGAACTGCAGAGTGCTAGAATAAGAGGGGGATAACTAATCCTTTCGAAGACTACGCTTCTGGCAGCCTCCGTCTTGCAGCATGTAGAAGAGAGTAGACTGAAGTCCTCCAAGTAGCATCGTATAGCATAATCCTAACCGATGATCCTCCCCTCGTCGCCCTGTGAGAGAGCGATCACCGGTTGTATCTGGCACTTGGAAGGGTGTGTTTTATTAAGTATCCGGTTCTAGTTGTCATAAGGTCAAGGTACAACTCCAAGTCGTCCTGTTACCGAAGATCACGGCTATTCGAATAGATTAACTTCCCTGCAGGGGTGCACCACATACCCCAACACGCTCGATCCCATTTGGCCGGACACACTTTCCTGGGTCATGCCCGGCCTCGGAAGATCAACACGTCGCAGCCCCACCTAGGCACAACAGAGAGGTCAGCACGCCGGTCTAAACCTAAGCGCATAGGGGTCTGGGACAATCGCCCTTAGCACACCTGCACGTTGCGTACGCGGCCGGAAGCAGAACTAGCCCCCTTAATACAAGAGCAGGCTTACGTTCCAATCCGGCGCGCGCCACTCAGTCGCTGACGTCACGAAGGCTTCGGCTGATACCACGACGCCGGGATACCCATAACTACTCCCGCGTAGATGGTTAGTGCGTATAGACCAAATGGCCAGACTCAGATTAAATATCCAGATCTCGTTAAGCGTGTTAAGTATCCGCGAACGTCGACCAGGGCCAGGCCCACCTCTCTCCTAGGTGGTCGGAACCTGCCCTGTCGCTCCGCCTCAAAGATCCACTCGCGGGTGCTCCTCAAGCCGACCCGTCTTTAGTCACCACATGTATCATGTATAAAGTATATAGTACATACCCGTGATCAACTCCCGAGTGATCACGGCCCGATAGTATAGCATGGCAGACGGACAAGGATGTAGGGCCACTGATGATAAACTAGCATCCTATACTAAGCATTAGGATTGCAGGTAAAGGTAACAACAGTAGTAGCAAGGACATGCTATGCATCAGTATAGGATTAACGGGAAGCAGTAACATGCTACACTACTCTAATGCAAGCAGTATAGAGAAGAGTAGGCGATAGCTGGTGATCAAGGGGGGGCTTGCCTGGTTGCTCTGGCAAGAGAGAGTGGTCGTCAACACCGTAGTCGTACACACGGACATCGGCAGCGGTCTCGGAGTCTACCGGAAAGGAGTAACGGAGGGGGAACACAATAAATAACAGAGCAATCAAATGCAACACAAAGCAAGACGCGGCAATACGTTGTGCTAGGGTTGACCTAACGCGGTACGAGGTGGTACCGGTGAAGGGGGAAAACATCCGGGAAAATATCCCCGGTGTTTCTCGTTTTCGGACAGACGAACGGGAGGGGGAAAGTTGCATGTTCGCTATGCTAGGGATGCGTGGCGGATAAACGGGCTGCGTATTCAAATTCGTCTCGTCGTTCTGAGCAACTTTCATGTACAAAGTTTTTCCATCTGAGCTGCGGTTTATTTTCTATTAATTTTAAAAGATTTAAATCATTTTCAGGATTTATTTAATTATTTTAATACAACATTATCCAGAATAGTGTCTGCTGACATCATCATGACGTCAGCAGTCAACAGAGGTGTTGACTGGTCAACTAACGTGTGGGACCCACTGGTCATTGACTGTTTAGCCTAATAAGTGTTTAACTAAACTAACTACTGTTTAATTAAACTAATTAGTTAGTTAGGTTAATCTAATTACGATTAATTAACTTAATTAATTCCTTAATTAATTAATTAAATTATTATTATCTATTTATTTATTTTATTTATTTTACATATTATTTTTAATTCCTTTTTTTTTACAAAAGGTTCTGGGGCTGGGGCCCCCATGTCAGTGGCCCTAGGGGCCTAACGGGTCGGGCGCTGGCGAAAACGTGGCGGAGCCTCGAGGTGGCAGTGGCCTCGGCCACCAGAGGGCTTGCACGCGTGGGCGCACAAAGGCTGTTCGGCGGCCACAGCCAGGAGCTGCGGCGGCGGTGATGGGCAAGGCCAGCCGGAGCGGGCGTGGCCTGGCGCTGCTCGGCGGAGGAGGACGTGGCCCGGCGTGGCCAGCTGTGGCCAGGCGCGGTAGGTAGCAGGGGCGGAGGTAGGCAGCGGTGGGGCGCCGGCGTCGGTGAAATGAGATGCGGGCGGCACGAGCGCACACCAGATGAGGGGCGCGCCCGGCGAGTGGGGTCGACGCGCGGCACAGAGCCGACGCGGCCAGGGCGCGAAACGGGTGAGGGAGCGGGGCCGGCTGCGGGAAGGAGAGAGCCCGGGGTGGGCGCCGGAGTTGGCCGCCGGCGCGGCGATGGCCCGCGGGTCTAGAGGCGGAGGCGGGGCACGGTGTGCACGGGGGCAGAGGGGAGTGAGGAGGACCGGGGTCCTCACCGCGAAGCGTAGGGACGGGGCAGTGGGGCGCGAGGTGGATGTCGGAGACATCATCGCAGGGGAGGCAGGCCGGCGAGGAGGTCCGGCGAGGTCTTCGGGCGGCGGCGGCGCGGTCGATCCATGCGCCGGGGTCGTCGGGGGTGGGGGCGTGGTCGCCGTGGGCGCGGTGAGGGGCGCCGTCGAGGGAGAGGTGGCGGGTCGCAAGGACGAGGGGGCGGGGCCGGCGAGGCGGCACCGGGCGACGACTGCGGGGCCGGCACCGATCCGATCTGGATCGGGGGAGAGGGAGAGACGAGGGAGTGAGGGGGGAGTGGGTTGGTTCGGTTAGGGTTTCGGGGTGGAGTGAGGGTTATGGGGAGTGGGGGTGGGCCGGCTAGGTTAGTGGGCTGGCCGGTTAGCTGGGCCGTGGCCTGGGGGGTTCTTTTTTTTTTTTGTTAGTTTTGTTTTTCCCTTTGTATTCTCTTTTCCTTTATTCATTTTTCCTATTCTGTTTTATTTAATTCAGGGCATTTAAGCATTATATAAAACTGTGTCTTCTTCACCATAATTATCTATGTAATATTTAGTACAAACCGGACATTTTTATTTTAATATTTGAAAACTTTTATTATTTACCAAATCTTGAATTTGAATTTTGGACCGGTTTTGATCTAACGATAGATTAGCAACAATAACGGAGGTGATGTGGTATCATTAGCAGAGTATCACTGTAGCCTAATTATCCGGGCGTCACAGTGAGAGACTGGTCGCTGTTCGGCGAGGTTTTTCGAGTCCCTAAAGACTTATGCCGCTTAGAGCGAGGGGCCGGCTCCGTCCGGCTTGCAGGCGTGTATCGCGCCCCGAAATCGGCCTTTCGAATACCAGGGGCTTCACCAAAATTTAAAATTATAGAATTCTATGGCTAAGTGAGAGTGATAAAGCATTATTAGTCCGGTTTCCTTGTTCGTTGTGCTGAGCACCTCCCTCGAAGGACCCAAACTTGGGAACAAGAGTAATCAGGTTTATCCCGAACACCCCGGCACTCGTGGCATGGGGGCAGAAGCCGAGGACTAGCCATCTCTTAGATTGTATAAACAGCCAAACAGAAGGTAATATTTTAAATTCACACAAGCGTTGCATAGCGAATACGATACAAGTTTTCATACATACAGGACAAAACGAGCAAGTCTCATTCAAATATTACATTTTGCGAACACTCATCCGTGATAAGACGGGCGCCCAGCAGAACACCCTCGTAGTACATCTCGGGGTGGCGGTGCTCCTTGCCCTCCGGCGGCCCCTCCTTGATCAGCTTCACGGCGTCTAGCTTGACCCACTGCGTTTTTACACGGGCGAAGGCCCGGCGTGCACCTTCAATGCAGACAGATCTCTTGACGACCTCCAGCTGTGGGCAAGCATCCACAAGCCGCCTCACCAGGATGAAGAAGTTGTTCGGAAGGGCGTCGCTAGGCCACAACCGGACTATGAAGCCCTTCATGGCCTGATCGGCCGCCTTATGTAGCTCGGCCATTTGCTTCAGCTCGTCGCTCATTGGCACCAGATGTTCGGCCTCAGCATACTGAGACCAGAACAGCTTCTCCGTCGAGCTTCCGTCCTCGGCCTGGTAGAATAGTGCGGCATCGGACACACTGCGGGGCAAATCTGCGAATGCTCCTGAAGAGCTCCGGATTTGGGTAAGTAATCGGTAATTCACCTTTACATGCTTGCTTTGCATATAGAAAGCCTTACCTGCCTCTATCTTCTTCATCGCGTCGATCTCCTGAAGGGCCTTCTTGGCCTCGGCCTTGGCACTCTTCGCGCTCTCACGGGCCGCGGCAAGCTCAGACTCTCTCATCTTCAAGTCAAGCTCCAACGCCTCGTGCTTTGTCACGAGGGCATGGAGCTCTTGCTGCACGTCGCCCACCCGAGCCTCGTGCCTCTCTCGCTCGATGCGCTCCTGGGCTGCCTTTTCTTCGGCCTGGGACAGCGCTTGCTTTAGGGTCGCCACCTCGGTCATGGCCCCTGGCAAACATACAATGATCCTGTCATTTAGCAATCACGTCCTTTTTCTCATCTACAGACGGGGTATTACTTACCCTTGTTCTCCTCAAGCTGCCTCTTAGCAAGGCCGAGCTCTTTCTGGCACCCCTCGAGGGCCTCCTTCAGTACAGCGACCTCCACAGTTAGTGCGGCGGACGCTAGCAGCGAAGCCTGCATATGCATATTGACATACTTATATTAGACTCCTGCGATATTATTTGATCCTCTTTTCGGCTTTTCTTTGTGAACACCGAACAAAGCATCAGGGGCTACTCTCTATGCGGTAATATTTCTACTACATTTTAAAACACTTACCTCGAAGCCTGTTAGAAGGCTAGTACATGCTTCAGTCAATCCACTCTTGGCGGACTGAACCTTCTGGATCACCGCACTCATGATAGTGCGGTGCTCCTCCTCGATGAAAGCGCTTCGAAGCGCTTCCAACATATTGTCCGGCGCCTCTGGATGGACAGAGGTCGCCGACACAGGCGTCTCACGCCTCTTAGAAGGAGACAACCTGCCCAAGCCCGGAACCACTGGAGGTTCCGGCACGGTGTTCGGCTGAGGGCCGAACTCGGAGCTCTCAGGGGCCCCGTCCCCTCTGCTCCCGGAGTCCGGAAGGTCGCCTTGAGGCGCCTCCGGGACTGTCCCCCCTCGATCCGGTGCCTCTTGAGACAGCACCTCAGCATCGTCGGCTGGATGAGGGGAGGTGGCGGTCGGGACTGGATCGCTATCCATGTCCAACGAGCCTAGGGAGCCGTCCGAGGATACCTCGATATTGGCTCGGGGCGGTCTGTACAATTGAGTTCGGCGTTAGGGAAAGCAATGTGACAAAGGAATCCTATGTGTTACTTTGGTGTCCGAACACTTACGATCTCCCCTGGGGATTGGCCCTGGGCAACCACTCGTCTTCACTTTCGTCGGCGGCGGTGGAGCTGTCTAGAAGGAGCGTCCTTCCCTTCTTGGACCCTCTGGCCTCCCTAGTTTGGGGGGCCTTCCTTTTCTTGTCTCCCCCAGTCGGTGGGGGAGCCTCTTCTTCCTCTTCCTCGTCTTCGGGGGAAGAGTGTGCCGCAGAGTCATTGGAAGGTGAGTCCGACGACGCCTAGCGTCGGGAACTCTTTCGAGCTCCCTTGGACTTCTTGGTCTTCTCCGGCACCTCATAAGGGGCCGGAGTCAACATCTTCGCCAGAAGAGCGTCCGCAGGGCCTTCGGGCAAGGGAGCCGGACAGTCGATTTGTCCGGCCATCTTCTGCCGGTCTTGTTAACGGCACGGGAGTTTAGATCCCGCATAGAGTCAATCTATACAGAAAACAAGTATCCTGTGAAAGGTAAAACAACTTACCGCACTGGCGTGGCGCTTCGCGCTGAATCCGCGATCCTCAGTAATGGGGTGAGGGACCTCGGCGCTCTTGAACAACAACCTCCAGGCATCTTCATGAGTCGTATCGAAGAGCCTTTTCAGAGTTCGGTGCTGCTCCGGATTGAATTCCCACAAGGTAAACTCCCGTTGTTGGCACGGGAGTATCCGGCGAACGAGCATAACCTGGACTATGTTGACAAGCTTGAGCTTCTTGTCCACCATGTTCTGAATACATGACTGGAGTCCGGTCATCTCTTTTGAATTACCTCAGGACAGGCCCTTCTCTTTCCAGGAGGTGAGCCGTATGGGGATGCCAGATCGGAACTCGGGGGCCGCTACCCATGCGGGGTCGCGCGGCTCAGTGATATAAAACCACCCCGATTGCCACCCCTTTATGGTATCCACAAAGGAGCCCTCGAGCCATGTGATGTTGGGCATCTTGCCCACCATGGAACCTCCGCGCTCCGCCTGGCGGCCGCTCACTACCTTCGGCTTGACATTGAAGGTCTTCAGCCATAAGCCGAAGTGGGGCTTGAGGCGGAGGAAGGCCTCGCACACGACGATAAATGTCGAGATGTTGAGGATGAAGTTCGGGGCCAGATCATGTAAAGCTAGGCCGTAATATAACATGAGCCGCTGGATGAAGGGATGGAGAGGGAATCCCAGTCCGCGGAGGAAATGGGTGAGGAATACCACCCTCTCATGGGGCTTGGGGGTGGGGATGAGCTGTCCCTCATCTGGGAGCCGGTGCGCGATGTCGTCGGGCAGGTATCCGGCTCTCCTTAGTTTCTTGACGTCTCCCTCCGTGACGGAGGAGACCATCCACTTGCCTCCCGCTCCGAACATGGTTGGAGAAGGTTGAGATGGAAGTGAGAGCTTGGGCGCTAGATCTCAAGTGTGCGGGAGCGGATGAGCAGAGGAGGAAGAAGGCGTGGATAGAAAGGTGAATCCTTATCCCTTTATATGGGCGGACAAAATTAAACGTCCCCACTTGCCTGGTAAAACTCGCTTATCCCCCAAGCACCGCGATTGATGGCGCGGTTGGGTTACCCACACCCGTATTGATGAGAATCCCGTAATAAGGGGACACGATCTCTGCTTTGACAAGACGTGTCGAAAAACTGCCTCGCGTTATGTTCGGGGCTGGTTAAAAGAAACGGTCCGAATAATCACCGGGCCATGACGTAACGTCATGTTGCCAAAACAATCTAGCGGATTAGATCTGTGAAAACATTATTCTCTCTACGGTGAAATGTGGAACTTATTTTGCAGAGTCAGACACTATCCTGGTATTCAAATTCTTCTGTGATGTATTCGGAGAAGAAACCAGCCTTGCAATGCCGAAGACAACTGCGCGCCGAACTCATCGTCATTGAAGCCTGGATCAGGGGCTACTGTGGGAGTCCTGGATTAGGGGGTCTCCGGATAGCCGGACTATCTCCATTGACCGGACTGTTAGACTATGAAGATACAACATTGAAGACTTCGTCTCGTGTCCGGATGGGACTCTACTTGGCGTGGAAGGCAAGCTAGGCAATACGTATATGGATATCTCCTCCTTTGTAACCGACCTTGTGTAACCCTAACCCTCTCCGGTGTCTATATAAACCGAAGGGTTTTTGTCCGTAGGACAACAATCACAACTTAAAATCATACCATAGGCTAGCTTCTAGGGTTTAGCATGATGTAACACCCATATCATCAATATTAATGAAGCATGACGTAGGGTTTTACCTCCATCAAGAGGGCCCCAACCTGGGTAAAACTTCGTGTCCCTTGCCTCCTGTTACCATCCAGAATAGACGCACAGTTCGGGACCCCCTACCCGAGATCCGTCGGTTTTGACACCGCCAATAGGGAAGGTGTTCCTTAGGCTTTTTAGAACAACAAGTAAAATCATATATTTCACATAAATTCCAAGCATAGCATTGCAAGCGATGAATTTGACCCAGTAAAAGTTTCCCCTTTTCAGATATACGGTGTCGCACATAACAAGCATGCTCATCTAAAGATTTGCCCTCAACTAAGCTAGTTGGGGTTTCAGCACGAGCACATAGGGATCGAAGATGATCCAAGTAATAAGCTTCAGCAGTGGGATAGATTTTGAGTGGTTCTTCAACCATTGGTTCAGTAGGTACAACTAATTTTTTTTGGTATTTTGCGTTTCCTACCCATAACTAAAGATAGAAAACAACTAAGAACAACAAATAAAAATTACTTAGTGATAAAGCAAACAAGCACACACGAGAATATTCACCCCACGCTATTGATCCCCGGCAACGGCACCAGAAAAAGGTCTTGATAACCCACAAGTATAGGGGATCGCAACAGTTTTTGATAAGTAAGAGTGTCGAACCCAACAAGGAGCTCAAGGCAGAACAAATATTCCCTCAAGTTCTATCGACCGCCGATACAACTCTTCGCACGCATGATGTTCGCTTTACCTAGAACAAGTATGAAACTAGAAGTACTTTGTAGGTGTTGTTGGATAGGATTGCAAGATAATAAAGATTACGTAGATGAAAAGTAGGGGCTGTTTAGATAAAGACACAACTAAATTAGTTTTAGTAGAGAGCTTGTTGTTACGAGAAATTTATTTGTCCCTAGGCAATTGATAACTATACCCGTAATCATTATTGCAATTTTATATGAGGGAGAGGCATAAGCTAACATACTTTCTCTACTTGGATCATATGCACTTATGATTAGAACTCTAGCAAGCAACCGCAACTACTAAAGATCATTAAGGTAAAACCCAACCATAGCATTAAAGCAACAAGTCCTCTTTATCCCATACGCAACAACCCCCTTACTCGGGTTTGTGTTTCAGTCACTCACGCAACCCACTATAAGCGAATCGTAAATGTATTGCAACACCCTACAGCGGGGATCCCTCACGCTTGCGCGACACAGAGAGCACCATAGGACAGCACCAATAATAAAATATGCAACTCAAATCAATCAACACAGAGAGCACCATAGGACAAAACAGATCTACTCAAACATCATAAGATAGCCATACATCATTGGGAAATAATATATAGTGTTGAGCACCATGTTTAAGTAGACAGTACAGTGGGTAAGAGAGAGGTTACACCGCTGCATAGAGGGGGGAAGAGTTGGTGATGATGGCGGTGAAGTTGTTGGTGAAGATTACGCTGGAAGCGAGGGGGAGAGAGCCCCCCTCCTTCTTCTTCTTCCTTGACCTCCTCCCTAGATGGTAGAAGGGTTTCCCCTCTGGTCCATGGCCTCCATGGCATGGGAGGGGCGAGAGCCCCTCCGAGATTGGATCTGTCTCTCTCTGTTTCTGCGTTCTCAGAGTCTGCCCTTTCACTGTTTCTTATATTCCGGGAGATCCATAACTCCGATTGGGCTGAAATTTTAAGACGATCTCTATACGGATATTAGCTTTCTTGCGGCGGAAGAAGGGCATAAACCGCCTTACGGGGTGACTGCCTTGCTGCCCCTTCTGTCACTAGGAAAGGACACCGCAAGATCGAACCCAAAGCTAAGCACTTCTCCCATGGCAAGAACTACCAATCTAGTTGGACAAACCAAACGGTTAATTCGAAGAGACTTGCAAAGATAACCAATCATACATAAAAGAATTCAGAGAAGATTCAAATATTATTCATAGATAGACTTGATCATAAACCCACAATTCATCTGTCTCAACAAACGCACCGCAAAAAGAAGATTACATCAAATAGATCTCGACAAGAGAGGGGGAGAATTTTGTATTGAGATCCAAAAAGAGAGAAGAAGCCATCTAGCTACTAACTATGGACCCGAAGTTCTGAGGTGAACTACTCACACTTCATCGGAGAGGCTATGATGATGTAGAAGCCCTCCGTGATGACGGCCCTCTCCGGGGGAGCTCCGGAACAGGCCCCAAGATGGGATCTCGTGGATACAGAAAGTTGCGCGCGGTGGAATTAGGTTTTGGCTCCTATTCTGTTCGTTTGGGGGTACGTAGGTATATATAGGAGGAAGGAGTACGTCGGTGGAGCACCGAGGGGCCCACGAGGCAGGGGGCGTGCCCTAGGGGGGGGGGCGGGGCGCCCCCACCCTCGTGACCGCCTCTTTGATGCCTTGGCATAGGGTCCAAGTCTCCTGGATCACGTTCGGTGAGAAAATCACGTTCCCGAAGGTTTCATTCCGTTTGGACTCCGTTTGATATTCTTTTTCCGCGAAACACTGAAATAGGCAAAAAATAGCAATTCTGGGCTGGGCCTCCGGTTAATAGGTTAGTCCCAAAAATAATATAAAAGTGGAAAATAAAGCGCAATATAGTCGAAAATAGTAGATAATATAGCATGGAGCAATCAAAAATTATAGATGCGTTGGAGACATATAAGGCATCGCCAAGCTTAATTCCTGCTCGTCCTCGAGTAGGTAAATGATAAAAAGAGAATTTTTGATGCGGAGTGCTACTTGGCATAATTTCAATGCAAATCTTCTTAATTGTGATATGAATATTCAGATTCAAAAGATTCAAGACAAAAGTTTATATTGACATAAAAATAATAATACTTTAAGCATACTAACAAAGCGATTATGTCTTCTCAAAATAACATGGCCAAACAAAGTTATCCCTACAAAATCATATAGTCTGGCTATGCTCTATCTTCACCACACAAAGTATTTAAATCATGCACAACCCCGATGACAAGCCAAGCAATTGTTTCATACTCTAACTTTTTCAATCTTCACGCAATACATGAGCGTGAGCCATGGATATAGCACTATAGGTGGAATAGAATGGTGGTTGTGGAGAAGACAAAAAGAGGGGAAGATAGTCTCACATCAACTAGGCGTATCAATGGGCTATGGAGATGCCCATCAATAGATACCAATGTGAGTGTGTAGGGATTGCCATGCAACGGATGCACTAGAGCTATAAGTATATGAAAGCTCATCAAAAGAAACTAAGTGGGTGTGCATCCAACTTGCTTGCTCACGAATATCTAGGGCATTTTGAGGAAGCCCGTCATTGGAATATACAAGCCAAGTTCAATAATGTAAAATTCCCACTAGTATATGAAAGTGACATAACAAGAGACTCTCTATCATGAAGATCATGGTGCTACTTTGAAGCACAAGTGTGGTAAAAGGATAGTAACATTGTCCCTTCTCTCTTTTTCTCTCATTTTTTTATTTGGGTCTTTTCTCCTTTTTTATGGCCTCTTTTCTTTCTCTTTTTATTTGGGATTCTTTGGCCTCTTTTATTTATTTTTCGTCCAGAGTCTCATCCTGCCGGGGTTTCTGATCCACGGGCACCTATGGGACCGGCGGACCGGGTCCCTTTCGGTTCGGCGGGGGGCGGAGGTGCGCAAAGAGCAGATCGAGGCGAAGCACGCGGGCGGTTGGTCGTGCGAAGAGCAAATCGAGGCGAAGCACGCGAGCGATTTACCCAGGTTCGGGCCGCACGGATGCGTAAAACCCTACTCCTGCTTTGTGGATTGGTATTGATTTCTAGCTCGGGAGCCAGACCGAGCGTGGGTGTGTGGAATTGCTGAACCCCTTTCTACGTTGCCCCGGGCCTCCTTTTATATGCTCAAGGGGTTACCGACATAGGGCAATGGAGGGCAAAAGTGGAAAAGTGGTGGTAGGCACAGCTAGGGGCAGTAGTAGGCACAGCTAGCTGCTACAGTGTTATCATACCTAACCCTGACGGCAGGGGACAAGGGCATTAAATGTCCGTCTGTGTCGCCTAGACAACACCGAAAGGGACCGCTAGGGACGCCACCGTCTTGCCACGATGGTTGTCTTGTCAGCGCCTGCGTGCCACCGTACGCCCCTAGCTGCACAGCCTCCTGCCACGTGCGCTTGGGAGGGGCCCCGGAGCGACACGTGGGTGGATGTGCTGGAGCGCGGGCATGGAGTGGGGGCTTGCCACGGCAAGCGCCTTGCCGTGGCCGTCGACTTGTCGCTTCTGGGAGCTTGTCGCTCACCGGGCCTTGTCGGGGCGCGTAGCGCGCCGCGGCAAGTTCCTTGGAATGCCTTGGATGGCCTTCCCGGCAAGCGCCTCTTGCCGGGGCCTTGGGACGCTTCTGATGGCCTTCCCGGCAAGCTCCTCTTGCCGGGGTCTTGCCTTCTTCCCAGCAAGCTCCTCTTGCCGGGGTCTTGTCTTGAGTACTTTGTTCTTGAATGGTCTTCAGAGGAACCTCGGAAGGTCTTGGCGGCCACCCGGCAAGCCTTGCCGCGAGATGCTGCGACTGCCCGTGCCAAGTTCGGGGTACTAAGGGTACCCCTACTTTAGTACACCGATAGGATCCCCCGGGCCTGGGCCAGACACGGTGCCGAGCGCTGTCGGGCCAGGCCCAGAACAGTGCATGGGCACGCGCGGCCTGGGTCACGCCGTACATCTCTCCGCTTCCATCGCGCACGCCCGGAACGGCACGCGTCAAACACGGCGTCGTGGGTGATGTGGGCGGCGCGCGCGGGGCGAGCATGCGTCAAGCCATGATGAAGGGGAACGGCCCACGCCCTCTTCTCCAAACGGAGGTAGGTGTGGGGGCGTGGCACATTTACTGGACGGGGCCGGTGCGCGGTTTTCGAAGCGCCCACTCCCCAAGATTACGGGGTAGGGCGAGGTCGCCCCATCCGTCGCCTCGGTTCCGCATCCCCGCCTTGCGGCTCCCATGCACTTGGGATCGCGGACGGTGGGAGCGGGAACCTGGGCCATTGCGAGCAGAGGTGGCGGGTCGGCCCGCCTCCCTGCTCTTCCCGTGCCTCGATTCGCTGAGCGGGGCGGCTGGGCTCCCACTTCGCTCCTTTATAAGGAGCGGGAAGGGAGCACCGAAGCCTGCACTCTCTCGTCTCCTCCTTCCTTCAGCTTCTGCTCCCCTTTCTCTCATTCACCATGGAGAAAGGGAATCCTGGGCCTTCATCGGTGGCGGCGAGGGTCGCCGCCAGACAGTGTACCCTCCCCTCTTCCTCGCTTGTGGTGGCAGAGCCAACCATAAGGGGAAGAGGGAGGGGGCGAGGTCGTGGACGAGGTCGAGGACGAGGTCGAGGCGCTCGGGGAAGAGGCGGACGGGGCGACGCGCCAGCTTCGCCCCCGCCGGCGGCTCCTCCCCCCGCGGCGGTCCATATAGGGGAAAACCCTTGCGAGTTCTTCGTCAGGCTGCGCCGGGCGCCTCGTCGTCACCTCCGGCTTCCAGCTCCGTTCGCGAGCGCGATGGAGTCGGACCCGCCCGAAACTCTGAGATTACACATGAGGGGCTGTGGGATCAGCGGCACACGAGTCCGCGTGGTGTTCCCAGCCCCTAGTGTGATGTATCTTGATCGAGGGTGGAAGACGTTCGCCCGCATCCACAGCCTGATGGAGGGGTTCACCCTCCATTTTAAGCTGGTGGAGGGCGATCTCCTCTCCGTCAAGGTCTTCAGGTGCTTCGGCACCCGGGCGAAGTGCTGTGTGGACAGCTCCTCTGATAGCGAAGGCTCCTCATCGAGCGAGACTGACGAGGAGGAGAGCGGCAGTGATGGTGAGGGTGGCGGGCGGCAGGATGGCGGCTCCGACTAGGTGTCGGGCGCCGTCTCGTGCGGCACCGGCGACCCCATCATCCGCGCTGCCGGCTTCTTGAACTCCCCGGGGGCGTCTCCTTGGGCGGCTGGCATAGGGAGGTTGCGGAAGGGGAAGAGGGCTGGCGACAAGGCCGTCAGGTCGGAGTACGAGGGCGTGGTGCCTTCGACAGCGCACTGACGTCCTGTCGCCCCTCCTTCGCAACCTTCTCCCGGCGTCGCCATCACCGTCCGGCCCCCGGGATGTTCTCTTGGTGTCTTCTGGCACCTGTAGCTCGCCTTGGCGCCCCTTTCCTCCTTTCGCCTCCTTGACCTACCTCCTGAAGAGAGGGACAGGAAAGGGATTACGGGCACCTTATCTTCTTAATTGTAAGCCTTCGGGCCTTAGTTGTATCTAGAACTTGTAATCCTCTCTTCATGTTTTTCATACTCTATGGACTGTACCTGTATGGGATGTTTTTTAATGAAAAGGGGATGTTTGCCGGGTTATTTGCCTCGCGGGTTGAACCCACGCCAAGGAGCAAATCCTTGGTGTCCCTCGGACAGACATTCCGTCTCCCGGCAACAGGCCCTGCCGCCTTCCCACGCCGCTCGACCTTTCTCACGCCTTTGACGGAGGCGGGAACGAGGTGGGCGCGGCCTCCTCGTTTCATCCCTTCGCTGCCGCGACTACGACCAAACTTTGCCCCGGGAACGCGCTCCAGGGCCTAGAGTCGGGGGAGCACGGCAGTTTTTGGGAAGAAACGCGGTTTCACATTCCCCAGTCCATAAGAGGATGCACGAAGAGGGATGAAAGACTTATCTGATATTGCAGCCCCCGGCAACTCTGGCTTGCCGGGGGTGACATCTTGGCATCCGCAGCCCCCGGCGTTCTTGCCAGGGCCCAGGTGCCGGCGCGCCCTTCTTCTCCTTTTCGTCTCCAGGTGGTCTGGCCAGGACGTGCGAGCCCTGCGAACGAATGAAAAGCAAAGGGACGGACACTCGACCTCTAAGCTAGGGGTTAGCCGCTGTTAGGGACTATCGACCCTAACCAAGGACGAGACTCAACCTAGCATGCATGCTATAACCCCGGGGTATGCAGCGCTTCATTTTCTGGTGCTCAGGGTCTGCGCCTGGCTCTGTACAAAGGATTACATGCAACAGCGGCAAGACTTGTACAGAAAGGTGGTTGCCGGACAGGGTCCGACAACCGCGCCTTACGGGTAAAACTTACGAAGATGCTCGATGTTCCAGGAGTTGCTCACTGGGATGCCATCTTCGGTCTCAAGGCGGACAGCGCCAGGCCTTGTGACTCGTTTCACCCGGTAAGGGCCTTCCCACTTCGGCGTCAACTTGTTGGAATTCTTGGCCGACTGAACGCGCCGAAGAACAAGGTCGCCTTCCTCGAGACTCCTGGCATTGACTCTGCGGCTGTGGTAGCGGCGCAGAGCTTGCTGGTAGCGAGCAGCTCGCACAGCAGTCTGGAGACGATCTTCCTCAAGAAGCAGCGCGTCATCTTGCCGCAGCCGCTCTTGCTCAAGCTCATCGTAAGTGAGCCCTCGAGGTGACCCGTATACGAGTTCCGTGGGGGTAACTGCCTCTGCTCCATAGACTAGAGCAAAGGGTGTCTGACCAGTGGCTCGATTTGGCGTCGTTCTGATCGACCAAAGAACCACCGGTAGCTCCTCGATCCAGTTTCTTCCGCACTTGTGCAGCCTGTCGAAAGTTCTGGTCTTGAGCTCGCGCAGCACATCGGCGTTCGCCCTCTCCACTTGACCGTTGCTTTTTGGGTGAGCAACAGAAGCGAAGCAGACCTTGGTGCCGAGATCTTGGACGTACTGCATGAAGGCATGGCTCGTAAATTGTGTGCCGTTGTCGGTGACTATCCGGTTAGGGATCCCGAAGCGGCAAACAATCGACCTGAAGAACTTGACGGTTGACTGTGCGGTCACCTTCCTCACTGGTTCCACTTCCGGCCACTTTGTGAACTTGTCGATTGCAACGTACAAGTACTCAAAGCCCCCGACATCTCGGGGGAAGGGGCCGAGGATGTCGAGCCTCCAGACCGAAAATGGCCAGGATAAAGGGATCGTCTGGAGAGCTTGAGCTGGCTGGTGTATCTGCTTGGAATGGAACTGGCACACTTCACACTTGGTTACTTGTGCAGTTGCATCCTGGAGGGCTGTTGGCCAGAAGAATCCTTGCCGGAACGCTTTGCCGGCAAGTGCTCTCACGCCAATGTGGTGGCCACATATGCCTCCGTGTATCTCTGCCAACAGCTTTTGTCCGTTTTCCCGGGGAATACACCTTAATTTCACACCGTTGAGTCTTCTTCTGTACAGTGTCTTGTCGACGAACTGGTACATACTTGACTGCCGGGCTACTCTTTCGGCTTCTTCTTGCTCTTCGGGAAGTTCTCCTGTCTGAAGGAAACGGACAATCTGCTGCGCCCATGTTGGAGCCTGTGGCTCGACAACAAGGACTAAAGGCAACTCTGCTGCCGCGGGAACATCCGCTTCTACAGCGAGAAGCTGTGTCTCTGCCGGAGCTTGATGTTCCGCGACAAGCTTGCCGGGAGCTTCAGCTTCAACGGAACAAACCCTAGGGCTTGCCGGAGCATCTGGCTCCCCGGCGCTCTTGGCGTTGATCTTGGAGATTGCTGAGGGAATATCCGCTTCTACGGCGAGAAGATGTGTCTCTGCCGGAGCGTGACATTCCGTGACAAGCTTGCTGGGAGCTTCTGCTTCAACGGAACAAGCCCTAGGGCTTGCCGGAGCAGACTGCTCCTCAGCGCCTTCGGTGTTGATCTTGGGGACCTTCTTGGCGGCGGCTTCAGGAAGCTCTGTCAGCAGGTAGTCACCAGGAATCAACTTCCTCTTCTTGCTTTGTCCAGTTGATGGTGTTACGGACGGTTGAGTCAGCTTGAGCACAAAGGTCCCTGGTTCCACAGGTAACTTAAGTGCGGCGCACTTCGACAGGCCATCTGCAATGGCGTTCTGAGATCTCGGAACGTGCTCCATTTGTAGGCCGTCAAAGCGCTCTTCTAGCTTTCTTACTTCGTCAACGTAAGCTTCCATCAACGGACTCTGATAATTCTTGTTTACTTGGCGGACGACAAGCTGTGAGTCACCCCTGACAATGAGCTTCTTGATCCCAAGGTCTGCCGCGATCCGGAGACCGGCAAGCAATCCCTCATACTCTGCAGTATTGTTTGTTGCTTGCTCCTTGGGAAAGTGCATCTGGACTATGTACTTGAGGTGCTCTCCGGTGGGCGCGATAAGCGGCACACCAGCGCCGGCGCCTTGCAGCGAGAAGGCACCGTCAAAGTACATCGGCCACCCTTTGCTCGCTTCTTTGTCGGGGATGCTCGTCTCCGGAGTTTCTTCGTCCGGAGTTGGCGTCCATTCCGCTACGAATTCTACCAATGCTCTGCTCTGGATAGTTGAAGTGCTTTCAAACTTGAGACCAAAGCTTGACAGTTCCAGTGCCCACTCAACAATCCTGCCTGTCGCTTCTGCATTCTGCAGTATCCTCTTCAGCGGAAAGCGAGTGACAACTGTGATCTCATGTGCTTGGAAGTAGTGGCGCAGCTTTCTCGAGGCCATGAGAAGGCCGAAAAGCAGTTTCTGCACACCAGAGTACCTTGACCTAGCCCCCTGCAAGAGGGAACTGACAAAGTAAACTGGGCGCTGCACCATTTTCTTCCGTATCTCCCCGTGTATCAGCGCGGGCCCATCTTTGTCGGGACCAGAGCTTGTCGGGGAAGCCCCCTGCTTGTCGCTGGATGCGCTTGCCGCGGTTGCCGGCTCATCGTCTGCCTCCCTCTCCGCTACCAACGCAGCACTAACCACTTGATTGGTTGCCGCTATGTACAGCAGCAACTTCTCTTGTGATTTAGGCGCGACAAGTATTGGAGGGGAGGACAGGTATCTCTTCAGGTCTTGCAGCGCAGCCTCCGCTTCCGGAGTCCATTTCATTGGACCTGCCTTTTTCAATAATTTGAAAAACGGCAGGGCGCGCTCAGCAGACCGAGAGATGAACCTGCTGAGAGCAGCCACGCAACCGGCAAGTTTCTGTACATCCTTGACGCGCTTCGGTGCTTCAATCTGCTCAATGTCCTTGATCTTGTCGGGATTGGCTTCAATCCCCCGCTGAGACACGAAGAACCCGAGAAGCTTGCTGGAGGGAACTCCAAACACACACTTCTCTGGGTTGAGCTTGAGGTTGATCTTGCGCAGATTTGCAAAAGTTTCGTCCAAGTCTTGGATCAGGGTTGCTCTGTCCTTGCTCTTGACCACTATATCATCCATGTAGGCTTCCACATTTCTGTTCATTTGTGGCTCAAGAGCAATATGGACTACTCTTGCAAATGTCGAACCAGCATTCTTTAATCCGAAAGGCATCCGTACGAAACAGTACGTGCCACATGGAGTAATAAATGCGGTCTTCTCTTCATCCTCTTCTGCCATGAAGATCTGATGATACCCGGAGTATGCATCAAGAAATGAAAGCAAATCACATCCAGCTGTGGAGTCAACAATCTGGTCAATGCGCGGCAAAGGAAATGGGTCTTTGGGACAAGCTTTGTTAGCATCGGTGAAATCGATGCAAAGCCTCCATTTCCCGTTTGCCTTGCGCACGACTACAGGATTGGCCAACCACGTGGGATGGAGCACTCCTCTGACAAGTCCTGCTGCTTCCAGTTTCTTGATTTCCTCCGCAATGAATTCTTGGCACTCCACCGCCTGCTTCCGGACTTTCTGCTTGACGGGCCGCGCATGAGGACAAACGGCAAGGTGGTGCTCAATCACTTTCCTGGGAACACCGGGGATGTCAGACGGTTGCCATGCAAACACGTCGACATTCGCCCGCAGGAAAGCAACGAGCACGCATTCCTATTTAGGATCAAGCGCGGCACTGATGGTGAAGGTACCACCAGTGCCATCCTCCTTGGCGGACACCTTCTTCGTCTCTGGCGGAGCTGCCATCGTCTTCTTGTGCTTGCCGGTGGGGCTCGATGGTGCGTCCTCGACGGCAGCGCAGCACTCCGAAGAGGCGCGCTTGCCGCAGTGGGCATCAGAGCTTTTGCCGGACATGGTCTTCTTGCCGGTGGAGCTCGATGGTGCGTCCTTGATGGCAGCGCAGCACTCCGAAAAGGTGCGCTTGCCGGAGTAGGCACCAGAACTCTTGCCGGACTTGGTCCTCTTGGTCCCGGGAGCTTCAGCGGCAAGTGGATCGCGGTCTGCCGTGGCTGCTGCTTCCCGGTAGATCTTGTCGGCACAGATAAGAGCGTCCTTCTTGTCGCCAAGGACAGAAATGACGCTTATCGGGCCTGGCATCTTCAGTATGTTGTATGCATAATGAGAGGCCGCCATGAACTTGGCGAGTGCTGGACGGCCAAGTATCCCGTTGTAAGGCAACGGGATATCGGCAACGTCGAACGTGACCCTCTCAGTCCTGAAGTTTAACTCGCTGCCGAACGTTACCGGCAGCGTGACCTTCCCTTTCGGCTTGCTCCTTCCCGGACTGATTCCTTGGAATGTGCCGGTCTCTTCGAGCTCGCTGTTAGGGATCTGGAGTTTTCGGAGCACAGCGGAGGAGATCAGGTTTAAGCCGGCCCCGCCGTCAACTAGCATCTTGGTGACCTTGAGGTTGCGGATAGTTGGTGAAACCAACATCGGCAGACACCCGACCGCGGTTGTGCGATCAGGGTGGTCCTCAATGTCAAAGATGATAGGCGTGCTGGACCACTTCAGAAGCTTGCGCGATTCGATGGGTGGTTCCGCTGCATTGACTTCCCGCACCCACTGTTTGAGTTGGCGGTGCAAGGTATGCAGGGAAGCACCCCCGTCAACGCACAAGACCTCTGTGGCTTTCTGAAACTCCTGCTCACTGGTCTCAACGTAATCCATGTCTTCATCCTCACCGTCGTCTTCGTCGTTGTCGCGACCGTGGGGAGGTCTGTCTCCTTGCCGCTGCTTGGCCTTGCCGCGGCGTCCTTCCCGGCCGGTGCGCTTCTGGCCAGGTTTCTCGGCACCCCCTTGGGCTCTCTCCCTGTCGCGCCGCTCGTACTCAGCCCTCTGTTGCTGGACGAGCTGCTCGACCTTCTTGCCGCTCTGGAGGTCATGGCCCTTGGTGCGGTGAATCTTACAGTATTGCTTGCCGGAGCCGTCCCGCTTGTCGGCGACCGCCACAGCCTGACATTTGGTGCACGCTGCAACTTCCTTGCTGGAGCTACCAACTGTAGCCTTCGTGGCGTCACCTTCATTGCCGGACTACTCAACGACCAGCACCTCGTTGTTCTGCTTCTTCCTGTTGTTGCGCCGCCGGCTTCTCTTTGCCGGGGCGGCATCCTCACTGTCAGATCCTCCTGCTCCAGCGCTTTCTCCGGGGAATTTCCTCCCCTCCTCAGTGCGTGCACACCTGTCGGCCAGGGCATAAAGCTCGCTGACGTCCCGAATCTTGCACATCGCCAACTCCTCCCGCATCCTGCGGTTACACACGTTCTGATGGAACGCGCTGATTACCGCGGCAGGGTGGATATTTGGGATGTTGTGGTGTACATGGCTGAACCTCTGGATGTACTGGCGCAGGGGCTCTCCTTCCTTCTGGACGAGCAGATGAAGATCGCTCTCTTGGCCATGAGGTTTGTGGCCGCCTGTGAAGGTGCCAACAAACTGATGGCACAGGTCAGCCCAGGAGGATACGGAGTTGTCCGGCAAGTGCATGAGCCAGGACCTGACGTTGGGCTTAAGCACCAGTGGGAACTAGTTGGCAAGGATCTTGTCGTCCCGTCCCCCAGCAGCCTGCACCGCGATGGTGTAGATGCTGAGGAACTCCGACGGATGCAACTTGCCGTCGTACTTCTCTGGTACGTCGGGCTTGAAGTTCTTCATACTGGGCCACTGGACTAGCCGCAGCTCACGAGTGAACGCAGGGCAACCTACCGTGTACGGCAAGTCGCCTGGTTCCCCCGGCGCGTGCATGTCAACAGAGGGCCCAGCGCGCTGGTCTGACTGACGTCGCGCCTCTCTTCGACGCTCGATGCGAGTGCGAGCGTCTTCCTGCTGTCGTTCTTGAAGAACCTGGCGTTGATCGTGACGAGCTCGCGGATCCGACGACGCGGTGGAGTCGCTGTCGAGGCGGATCCGGCGGGTCGGCGATCTTGGCCTTCGGGGTGGGGAGTGCACAGAGGTTGCACCCCCACCGGTCTTGTCGTCACCGGTTCCTTCCCGGCTGACTCGTTGCGGCTGCGACGTGGTCGGCTGCCGAGGAGTGTCGCCGTCGGCGAAGCCGATGAGACTCTGGATAGTGGCCCTCCAGTTGTCGATCTTGTCCGACGCTGGAGGGTAGTCCAGGAGCAGCTGAGCTCGCGCCAGAGCTTCGGCTGCGGTGGCGGGCGGCGGTAGCGAACGGTGCGAGGAGCGGGATAAGCTCGGACTTCTAACTATGTTAGAAGGAGCAGTATCTTGTCCAGGCGACCGCGTCTCGCTCGCGCCGGCTTGTTGACGCGCATGGTGGTCCTGGGCGCTCCGGGATCCACCAGCCCGATCTTGATCCAGCGAGCGCATGGTACCGTGAGTACCATGACGCTGCCGGTCCCGCGCCTCCTGAGATGGGCGCGGTGCATGCACGGACGCCGAGGTCTTGGAGTGCGCCCGGCCGTTGTGGGAGCCGGCCACACCGCCGATGGGCAGCGCAGCCTTGCCTTGGGACCTGGCAGCACCGTGAGTTCCCTCGTCGATGCGTGCCCTTCCGTCGGCGCCTGCCCCACCATCTGTTTGCTCCGGCGGTGGGTGGCTCAGCGCGGACGGAGCAGCTACCTCCGAAACTTTCTTCTTCGGCGGCATGTTGATGAAGATGGTGAAGATCGATGAAGGAGACGAAGGTCTAGCCCACAAGAACGCCGGATCTGATTCACACAACTTCGACGCCCCCTACCTGGCGCGCCAGAGATGCCGGGGTTTCTGATCCACGGGCACCTATGGGACCGGCGGACCGGGTCCCTTTCGGTTCGGCGGGGGGCGGAGGTCGCGCAAAGAGCAGATCAAGGCGAAGCACGCGGGCGGTTGGTCGTGCGAAGAGCAAATCGAGGCGAAGCACGCGAGCGATTTACCCAGGTTCGGGCCGCACGGATGTGTAAAACCCTACTCCTGCTTTGTGGATTGGTATTGATTTCTAGCTCGGGAGCCAGACCGAGCGTGGGTGTGTGGAATTGCTGAACCCCTTTCTACGTTGCCCCAGGCCTCCTTTTATATGCTCAAGGGGTTACCGACATAGGGCAACGGAGGGCAAAAGTGGAAAAGTGGTGGTAGGCACAGCTAGGGGCAGTAGTAGGCACAGCTAGCTGCTACAGTGTTATCATACCTAACCCTGACGGCAGGGGACAAGGGCATTAAATGTCCGTCTGTGTCGCCTAGACAGCACCGAAAGGGACCGCTAGGGACGCCACCGTCTTGCCACGATGGTTGTCTTGTCAGCGCCTGCGTGCCACCGCACGCCCCTAGCTGCACAGCCTCCTGCCACGTGCGCTTGGGAGGGGCCCCGGAGCGACACGTGGGTGGATGTGCTGGAGCGCGGGCGTGGAGTGGGGGCTTGCCGCGGCAAGCGCCTTGCCGCGGCCGTCGACTTGTCGCTTCCGGGAGCTTGTCGCTTCTGGGAGCTTGTCGCTCACCGGGCCTTGTCGGGGCGCGTAGCGCGCCGCGGCAAGTTCCTTGGAATGCCTTGGATGGCCTTCCCGGCAAGTGCCTCTTGCCGGGGCCTTGGGACGCTTCTGATGGCCTTCCCGGCAAGCTCCTCTTGCCGGGGTCTTGCCTTCTTCCCGGCAAGCTCCTCTTGCCGGGGTCTTGTCTTGAGTACTTTGTTCTTGAATGGTCTTCAGAGGAACCTCGGAAGGTCTTGGCGGCCACACGGCAAGCCTTGCCGCGAGATGCTGCGACTGCCCGTGCACAAGTTCGGGGTACTAAGGGTACCCCTACTTTAGTACACCGACACATCCCGACTTATGGGGGAATCATAGTCTCCATCATTCTTTCCTCACTGGGACAATGCTCTAATAATGATGATCATCACACTTTTATTTTTCTTACAACTCAACAATTACAACTCAACAATTACAAAATATGACTCTATATGAATGCCTCCGGCGGTGTACCGGGATATGCAATATGACAATGATGAATGTGTCATGATAGACGGAACGGTGGAAAGTTGCATGGCAATATATCTCAGAATGGCTATGGAAATGCCATAATAGGTGGGTATGGTGGCTGTTTTGAGGAAGGTATATGGTAGGTGTATGATACCGGCGAAAAGTGCGCGGTATTAGAGAGGCTAGCAAAGGTGGAAGGGTGAGAGTGCGTATAATCCATGGACTCAACATTAGTCATAAAGAACTCATATACTTATTGCAAAAATCTAGAAGTTATCAAAGGAAAGTATTACACGCATGCTCCTAGGGGGATAGATTGGTAGGAAAAGACCATCGCTCGTCCCCGAAGGCCACTCATAAGGAAGACAATCAATAAATAAATCATGCTCCGACTTCATCACATAACGGTTCACCATACGTGCATGCTACGGGAATCACAAACTTTAACACAAGTATTCTTTAAATTCACAACTACTCAACTAGCATGACTTTAATATTATCACCTCCATATCTCAAAATAATTATCATGCTTCAATCTTTTCTTAGTATTCAACACACTCAAAAGAAAGTTTCACAAATCTTGAATACCAAGCATATTATTATTAAGCAAATTACCATGCTATTAAGAGACTCTCAAAATAATTTAAGTGAAGCATGAGAGATCAATAGTTTCTTTAAAAAAAATCCACCACCGTGCTCTAAAAGATCTAAGTGAAGCACATAGAGCAAAATTATAGCGCTCAAAAGATATAAGTGAAGCACACAGAGAAAAACTACTTAGCTCAAAAAGGATATAAGTGAAGCACATAGAGTATAACTACATAGCTCAAAAGATATAAGTGAAGCACATAGAGGAAAACTACTTAGCTTAAAAAGATATAAGTGAAGCACATAGAGTATTCTATCAAATTTTAATTCATGTATGGCTCTCTCAAAAGGTGTGTACAGCAAGGATGATTGTGGCATACTAAAACACAAAGACACAAATAATACAAGACGCTCCAAGCAAAAGACATATCATGTTGTTGAATAAAAATATAGCTCCAAGTAAATTACCGATGGAAGTAGACGAAAGAGGAGATGCCTTCTGGGGCATCCCCAAGCTTTGAATTTTTGGTGTCCTTTGATTATCTTGGGGGTTCCATGGGCATCCCCAAGCTTAGGCTCTTGCCACACCTTGTTCCATGATCCATCACAAGAATTCACCCAAAACTTGAAAACTTCACAACACAAAACTTAAAGTACAAAACTCGTGAGCTCCGTTAGCGAAAGAAAACAAAAAACCACTTCAAGGTACTGTAATGAACTCATTCTTTATTTATATTGGTGTTAAACCTACTGTATTACAACTTCTCTATGGATTATAAACTATTTTACTAACCATAGATTCATCAAAATAAGCAAACAACACACAAAAAACAGAATCTGTCAAAAACAGAACAGTCTGTAGTAATCTGTAGCAAGCGCAAGATCTTGAACCCCAAAAATTCTAAAACAAATTTCTGGACGTGAGGAATTTATATATTAATCATCTTCAAAAAGAATTAAATAAATATCACTCTTCAAATAAAAAAGACAGCAGTTCTCGTGAGTGCTAAAGTTTCTGTTTTTTACAGCAAGTTCAACAAAACTTTCCCCAAGTCTTTCCAACGGTTCTACTTGGCACAAACACTAATTAAACACAAAAAACACAACCAAAACAGAGGCTAAATAATTTATTTATTACTAAACAGGAGCAAAAATCAAGGAATAAAAATAAAATTGGGTTGCCTCCCAACAAGCGCTATCGTTTAACGCCCCTAGCTAGGCATAAAAGCAAGGATAGATCTAGGTATTGCCATCTTTGGTAGGCAATCCATAAGTGGCTCTCATGATAGTTTCATATGGCAATTTTATTTTCATTCTTGGAAAGTGTTCCATGCCCTTTTTTAATGGAAATTGAAATCTAATATTCCCTTCCTTCATATCAATAATCTCACCAACCGTTCTAAGGAAAGGTCTACCAAGAATAATAGGGCAAGAAGGATTGCAATCTATATCAATAACAATGAAATCTACGGGAACATAATTCATATTTGCAACAATAAGAACATCATTAATCCTTCCCATAGCTTTCTTAATAGTAGAATCCGCAAGATGCAAGTTTAGAGAGCAATCATCCAAATTGCGGAAATCTAGCAAATCACACAAAGTTTTGGGGATAGTGGAAACACTAGCACCCAAATCACACAAAGCATAAAACTCATGATTTTTAATTTTAATTTTAATAGTTGGTTCCCACTCATCATATAGTTTTCTAGGGATAGAAACTTTCAACTCAAGTTTTTCTTCATAAGATTGCATGAAGGCATCAACAATATGTTCCGTGAAGGCTTTCTTTTGACTATAAGCATGTGGAGAATTTAGCACGGATTGCAACAAGGAAATAAAATCAATTAAAGAGCAACTTTCATAATTAAATTCCTTGAAATCCAATATAGTGGGTTTAGCAACATCTAGATTTTTATTTCTTTCAATCCCACTTTCATCAATTTCATCATAAAGATATAAATACTCTGAATTTTTAGAACGCCTTATAGGTAAAGGAAGATCATATTTATTTTCATCAAGATTCATATTGCAAAACAAAGATTTAATAGGAGGCACACCAATAACTTTTAGATCTTCATCTTGATTTTCATAGGAATTGGAAGAACACGCTTTAATAAAGGCATCTTTGGAAGCACGCATCCTAGCGGTTCTTTCCTTGCACTCATCAATGGAAATTCTCATGGCTTTGAGAGACTCATTGATATCATGCTTAGGAGGAATAGACCTCAAGAGAAATTCTATCAACGTTCCTAGCCAAATCATCAACTTTAAAAAATTTCTCTTCAAGCAAGGCATTAAAATTCTTTTGTGAATTCATAAACTCTTTAATACTATTCTCAAATTTAGAGGGCATATTATTATAATTTACATAAGAGTTGTTGTAGGAATTCCCATAATTATTAGAAGGATTATTAGGATATGGCCTAGGATTAAAATTCCCTCTATAAGCGTTGTTACCAAAATTATTCCTACCAACAAAATTCACATCCATAGATTCATTTTTATTTTCAATCAAAGTAGACAAAGGCATATCATTAGGATCAGAAGAAACAATCTTAGTAGCAAATAATTTCATAAGTTCATCCATCTTTCCACTCAAAACATTGATTTCTTCTATCGCATGTACTTTTTTATTAGAAGATCTTTCAGTATGCCATTCAGAATAATTAACCATAATATTATCTAGGAGTTTAGTAGCATCTCCTAAAGTGATTTCCATAAAAGTGCCTCCCGTGGCCGAATCTAAAAGATTTCTAGAAGCAAAATTCAATCCGGCATAAATTTTTTGTATAATCATCCACAAATTCCAACCATGCGTAGGGCAATTACGTATCATTAATTTCATTCTCTCCCAAGCTTGTGCAACATGTTCATGATCAAGTTGCTTAAAGTTCATAATATCGTTTCTAAGAGAGATGATCTTAGCGGGAGGGAAACACTTAGAGATAAAAGCATCTTTGCACTTGTTCCAAGAATCAATACTATTTTTAGGCAAAGAAAAAAACCAAGCTTTAGCACGATCTCTAAGCGAAAAAGGAAATAGCTTCAATTTAACGACATCATTATCGACATCCTTTTTCTTTTGCATATCACATAAATCAACGAAGCTATTCAGATGAGTAGCGGCATCTTCACTAGGAAGGCCGGCGAATTGATCTTTCATAACAAGATTCAACAAAGTAGTATTGATTTCACAAGATTCAGTATTGGCAAGAGGAGCAATCGGAGTGCTAAGGAAATCATTATTATTGGTATTGGTGAAGTCACACAATTTGGTAGTATCTTGAGCCATCGCGACAAACAAGCAATCTAACACACGAGCAAACAAAAGGCAAGCGGGCAAAAAGAGGCAAATAGATAGGGAGGATAGAGAGAGAGAGTGAGAGGGCGAATAAAACGGCAAGGGTGAAGTGGGGGAGAGTAAAATGAGAGGCAAATGGCAAATAATGTAATGCGAGAGATAGGGATTGTGATGGGTACTTGGTATGTTGACTTTTTGCGTAGACTCCCCGGCAACGGCGCTAGAAATCCTTCTTGCTACCTCTTGAGCTTGCGTTGGATTTCCCCAAAGAGGAAGGGATGATGAAGCAGAGTAGCGTAAGTATTTCCCTCAGTTTTTGAGAACCAAGGTATCAATCCATTAGGAGGCCATGCTCAAGTCCCTCGTACCTGCACAAAACGATAGCTACTCACAACCAACGCGACTAGGGGTTGTCAATCCCTTCACGGTCAATTACGAGAGTGAGATCTGATAGATATAATATTTTTGGTATAGAGATGCAAAGTGAAAAGTAAAAGGCAAGGTAAAAAGCAGAGCAAGATTAAAGTGATGGCGATTGATATGATGAGAATAGACCCGGGGGCCATAGGTTTCACTAGTGGCTTCTCTCAAGAGCATAAGTATTCTACAGTGGGTGAACAAATTACCGTTTAGCAATTGACAGAATTGAGCATAGTTATGAGAATATCTAGGCATGATCATGTATATAGGCATCACATCCGTTACAAGTAGACCGAAACGATTCTGCATCTACTACTATTACTCCACTCATCGACCGCTATCCAGCATGCATCTAGAGTATTAAGTTAAAAACAGAGTAACGCGTTAAGCAAGATGACATGATGTAGAGAGATAAATTCATGCAATATGAAATAAACCCCATCTTATTATCCTCGATGGCAACGATACAATACGTGCCTTGCTGCCCCTTCTGTCACTGGGAAAGGACACCACAAGATCGAACACAAAGCTAAGCACTTCTCCCATGGCAAGAACTACAAATCTAGTTGGCCAAACCAAACGGATAATTCGAAGAGACTTGCAATGATAACCAATCATACATAAAAGAATTCAGAGAAGATTCAAATATTATTCATAGATAGACTTGATCATAAACCCACAATTCATCGATGTCAACAAACACACCGCAAAAAGAAGATTACATCGAATAGATCTCCACAAGAGAGGGGGAGAACTTTGTATTGAGATCCAAAAAGAGAGAAGAAGCCATCTAGCTACTAACTATGGACCCGAAGGTCTGAGGTAAACTACTCACACTTCATCAGAGAGGCTATGATGATGTATAAGCCCTCCGTGATGACGGCCCTCTCCGGCGGAGCTCTGGAACAAGACCCAAGATGGGATCTCGTGGATACAGAAAGTTGCGGCTGTGGAATTAGGTTTTTGGCTCCTGTTCTGTTCGTTTGGGGGTACGTAGGTATATATAGGAGGAAGGAGTACGTCGGTGGAGCACCGAGGGGCCCACGAGGCAGGGGGCGCGCCCTAGGGGGGCTCCCCCCACCCTCGTGACCACCTCTCTGATGCCTTGGCGTAGGGTCCAAGTCTCCTGGATCACGTTCGGTGAGAAAATCACGTTCCCGAAGGTTTCATTCCGTTTGGACTCTGTTTGATATTCCGTTTCTTCGAAACACTAAAATAGGCAAAAAAACAGCAATTCTAGGTTGGGCCTCCGGTTAATAGGTTAGTCCCAAAATAATATAAAAGTGGAAAATAAAGCCCAATATAGTCCAAAACAGTAGATAATATAGCATGGAGCAACCAAAAATTATAGATACGTTGGTGACGTATCAGTGACCACGAGGGTCAGGGGCGCGCCCCCTACCTCGTGGGCCCCATGAGCATCGTCTCGCATTGATTTCACTTCCCAAAAATCACATATATTCCAAAAAAATCTCCATCCGTTTTTACCCCGTTTGGACTCCGTTTGATATGGATTTTTCTGCGAAACAAAAAACATGCAACAAACAGGAACTGGCACTGGGCACTGGATCAATATGTTAGTCCCAAGAATAGTATAAAAAGTTTCCAAAAGTATATGAAAGTTGTAGAATATTGGCATGGAACAATCAAAAATTATAGATACGACGGAGACGTATCGAACCCCGACTAGGGGGAGGCTACTAGTGATAAAGTTCCTTCGTCTAGTGGTAAAAGTGGAAACGACATCTTTGCCCATGTTGAACCTCCTCTTACTTATGGAGGACCAGTTCCCTCCACTCATTTAAATCATGCGGGTTCTCCTCCTAAGATTGTGAAAAATGAGGATTTTGACTGTTGGGTCCACTGTTTCAAACGTCATTTAAATCATGTGAATACTAATCTTTGGAGAAGCATTGAGCAAGGTTTCTATCCACATGACCGAAGCAACTTCACCCCTAGAGAAGCTGCGGACCATCAATCCAACGAGAATGCTCTCTTCATCATCCAAGGTGCAATTCCATCCGAAGATATTGCACATCTTCGACCTTTCACCGTGGCCAAGGAAGCATGGCACCATGTTGTTTCCCTTTACAAGGGAAGCGCAAGCATTCAACGCTCCAACTATGAAGTGGTGCAAGATGAAGCCGATGAGTTTGCAATAAATGAAGATGAAGAAACTCGAGAGCTTTACTGGAGATTAACCACTCTCGCGGTCTCACTCCGAGATCATGGGAGCAAGCATACGGATGCCAATTGGATCAAGCACAAATTCCTCAAGGCCATGATGCCTTACCACAAGGCCATGTCCTCCGTCATCCGTCAAAGGCCGGACTTCCACACCTTGTCCTCAAGTGAAGTGTTGGATGAGTTTGTGGCTATGAGGATCTTGGACAAGACTGATGACAACGCGGTGTTGCGTTCTCAAAGAGCAAAGAAGGCCAACCTTGCCTTGGAGGCCAAGGATAGTGTGGAAGAAGAGCACGATGAGGAAGAAGAGGAGAGCAACCCCAAAGATACGAAATATGCTTATCATGAGCACATGGCTCTCGCTTCAAGGCAATTTTGGAGCAAGAAGAACACAAGGCCCAACTTCAAAAAGAACAACTCAAGTGGCGTGAAGGGCTAGCAACGTGTGAGGACTTACTATAATTGTGGGAATGTGAGCCATTTTGTTGCGGAGTGCCCATATGCGAAGAGGGAAGACAATGGTGGCAAGCTCATCCAAAAAGACAAGGCCAAGTCCTTCCCCAACAAGAGCAACTTAATCAAGAAGACTCCTCCCAAGGGTTTGGTTGCACAAGAAGAGTACAATGAGGATGATGATGATGATGATGATGAGATAGTTGCCATGGCCTCTGTTGCCATTGCAACAACTCCACGGGTGTCTCTCTTCGACTCACCCAACAAGAACATCACCGCCAAGTGCCTCATGGCCAAAGCCACCAACAAGGTAACCCCCAACATCAAAACTACCATCACTACTAATCCCTCTTTGACGGATTGCATTGATGAAAGTGAGGGGTCTAATGACGAAGAAAATGAATTTGAGTCTTTTATGAGTAAGCTCAAGGGTAAATCCAAGAAGCAATTTGTTGCTCTCTTGGAACAACTTGGTGAAGCCAATGACATGATCAAGGCTCACGAAGACACCATCTCTAAGATGGAGGGACATAGTCGTGACTATGCGGATGAGATATCGGATCTCTCTAATGCTCTTGTGGAAGAGCGTGGTCATCATTTGGCTCTTGAGGAGTCACACAACAATGATCATGCTAAATTAAAGGAATATCTTAACCATGCACTTGTTGTATCTCGTGTACTCAATTCCGAGAAGGCCAAACTTGGGGTTGATATTGCTAGACTCAAGGAGTTTGATATACTTGACAAGGCTCACGAAGCCTTGAAGGGTGCTCATGCTAGCTTTAAAGAGTCTCATGATCAACTCCAAGGGAAGCTAACTAAGGAAAGGCCACCTTTCCTCATATGGTCTTCATTGATAATGCAAATGCTACTAACCCATGTTGTGAGCATGTGCATCTTATGGAGGAGAATGCTAAGTTGAAGGAGCAACTTGAGAAAGGCCTTGTATCTTGCATACAAGGTGAGAAGAACCTCGACGACCTTTTGAGAAATCAAAAGGAAGTTGTGGGCAAGGAGGGAATTGGGTGATACGTCTCCAACGTATGTATAATTTTTGATTGTTTCCATGCTATATTATATCCTGTTTTGGACATTATTGGGCTTTATTATACACTTCTATATTATTTTTGGGACTAACCTATTAACCGGAGGCCCAGCCCAGAATTGATGTTCTTTTGCCTATCTTAGGGTTTCGCAAAAAAAGAATATCAAACGGAGTCCAAACGGAATGAAACCTTCGGGAACGTGATTTTCGGAACGAACATGATCCAGAGGACTTGGACCCTACATCAAGCAATCAACCAGGAAGGCACGAGGTAGCGGGGCAAGCCTACCCCCCAGGTGCGCCCTCCACCCTCGTGGGGCCCATGTTGCTCCACCGACGTATTCCTTCCTCCTATACATACCTACGTACCCCCCAAACTACCAGATACGGAGCCAAAACCCTAATTCCACCGCCGTAACTTTCTGTATCCACGAGATCCCATCTTGGGGCCTTTTTCAGAGCTACGCCGGAGGGGGCATCGATCACGGAGGGCTTCTACATCAACACCATAGCCCCTCCGATGAAGTGTGAGTAGTTTACTTCAGACCTTCGGGTCCATAGTTATCAGCTAGATGGCTTCTTCTCTCTTTTTGGATCTCAATACAAAGTTCTCCCCCTCTCTTGTGGAGATCTATTCGATGTAATCTTCTTTTGCGGTGTGTTTGTTGAGACCGATGAATTGTGGGTTTATGATCAAGTTTATCTATGAACAATATTTGAATCCTCTTCAAATTCTTTTATGTATGATTGGTTATCTTTGCAAGTCTCTTCGAATTATCAGTTTGGTTTTGCCTACTAAATTAATCTGTTTGCAATGGGAGAAGTGCTTAGCTTTGGGTTCAATCTTGCGGTGTCCTTTCCAAGTGACAGTAAGGGCAGCAAGGCACATATTGTATTGTTGCCATCGAGGATAAAAAGATGGGGTTTATATCATATTGCATGAGTTTATCCCTCTACATCATGTCATCTTGGTTAAAGCGTTACTCTGTTCTCTTGAACTCAATACTCTAGATGCATGCTGGATAGCGGTCGATTTGTGGAGTAATAGTACTAGATGCAGGAAGGAGTCATTCTACTTGTCTTGGACGTGATTCCTATATACATGATCATACCTAGACATTCTCATAACTATGCTCAATTCTGTCAATTGCTCAACAATAATTTGTTCACCCACCGTAATACTTATGCTCTCGAGAGAAGCCTCTAGTGAAACCTATGGCCCCCGAGTCTATTTTCCATCATATTAATCTTCCAATACTTAGTTATTTCCTTTGCCATTTATTTTACTTGCATCTTTATTTCCCTTTATCATAAAAATACCAAAAATATTATCTTATCATATCTATCAGATCTGACTCTTGTAGGTTACCGTGAAGGGATTGACAACCCCTTTATCGCGTTGGTTGCGAGGAGTTTATTTGTTTGTGTAGGTGCGAGGGACTTGTGCGTGGCCTCCTACTGGATTGATACCTTGGTTCTCAAAAATTGAGGGAAATAGTTATGCTGCTCTGCTGCATCACCCTTTCCTCTTCAAGGGAAAACCAACGCAGTGCTCAAGAGGTATCAAGAAGGACTTCTGACGCCGTTGCCGGGGAGTCTTACGCAAGGTCAAGTCAAGATTTGGACTCCCGACAACGAGCCATTTCTGGCGCCATTGCCGGGGATTCTACGCAAAAGTCAACCTACCAAGTACCCATCACAAACCCTTATCTCCCGCATTACATTATTTGCCATTTGCCTCTCGTTTTCCTCTCCCCCACTTCACCCTTGCCGTTTTATTCGCCCACTCTCTCCATCCTCCCTCTCTTTCTCTATTTGCCTCTTTTTGCCCATTTCTTGTTTGCTTGTGTGTTGGCTTGCTTGCTTGTCACGATGGATCTATCTAGATTTGGTGATCTTCAACTTAAAAGGTTAGAAGAGATCGAAGGCAACGTCAGGGGTTTTATGGTCTTACAGTTTGAGCATAATAATTTCTTTAGAAATGAGCTTAAAGAACAAATAGCTTTATGGGTTATATGAATAAAGAGCTTGAGGATATGTCTAAAGAATTTGATGGTTTGAAATCTTAGATTGCTCATCTTGAGAAGTTAATAGCTAAAGTTTCGGATAAGCAAGCCACCTTAGTTAATAAGATGGCCGCTAAGCCGGAATTTTTTTGGAAGACAAAGGTGAAGATCTAAAAGTTATTGATGTGTCCCCTATTAAATCTTTGTTTTGCAATATGAATCTTGATAATGATGGGACTGAAGATGATCCACCTTTACCTAGAAGACGTTCCAAAAATTCGGAGTCTTTAGATCTTGATGATAAAATTGTTAAAAGTGGGATTGAAGAAGTCAAAACATTAAATATTAAAGAACCCACTATTTTGGATTTCAAGGAATTTAATTATGATAATTTCTCTTTGATAGATTGTATTTCCTTGTTGCAATCCGTGCTAAATTCCCCTCATGCTTATAGTCAAAATAAAGCCTTTACCAAACATATCGTTGATGCTTTGATGCAATCTTATGAAGAAAAACTTGAGTTGGAAGTTTCTATCCCTAGAAAACTTTATGATGAGTGGGAACCTACTATTAAAATTAAGATTAAAGATCATGAAAGGTATGCTTTGTGTGATTTGGGTGCTAGTGTTTCCACGATTCCAAAGACATTGTGTGATTTGGTAGGTTTCCGTGATTTGGATGATTGCTCTTTAAACTTGCACCTTGCGGATTCCACTATTAAGAAACCTATGGGAAGAATTAATGATGTTCTTATTGTTGCAAATAGGAATTATGTGCCCATGGATTTTATTGTTGTTGACATAGATTGCAATCCTTCATGTCCTATTATTCTTGGTAGACCTTTCCTTAGAACGTTTGGTGCAATTATTGATATGAAGGAACGGAATATTAGATTCCAATTTCCGTTAAGGAAAGACATGGAACACTTCCCTAGAAATAAAATTAAATTACCTTATGAATCTATTATGAGAGCCACTTATGGATTGCCTTCCAAAGAAGGCAATACCTAGATCTATCCTTGCTTTCATGCCTAGCTAGGGGTGTTAAACGATAGCGCTTGTTGGGAGGCAACCCAATTTTATTTTTATTCCTTGCTTTTTCCTCCTGTTTAGTAATAAATAATTTATCTAGAATCTGTTTTGGTTGTGTCTTTTTGTGTTTAATTAGTGTTTGTGCCAAGTAGAACCGTTGGGAAGACTTGGGGAAAGTCTTTTTAATCTTGCTGTAAAAAACAGAAACTTTAGCGCTCACGAGAACTGCTGCCATTTTTATTTGGAAAGTTCTATTTAGTTTTTTATTTTTTCAGGTGATTAATAGATAAATTCCTCACGTCCAGAAATTTATTTTAGAATTTTTGGGGTTCCAGATCTTGCGTTAGCTACAGATTACTACAGACTGTTCTGTTTTTTTACAGATTCTGTTTTTCGTGTGTTGTTTGCTTATTTTAATGAATCTGTGGCTAGTAAAATAGCTTATAAACCATAAAGAAGTTGGAATAAAGTATTTTTAACACCAATATAAATAAAGAATGAGTTCATTACATTACCTTGAAGTGGTATTTTGTTTTCTTTTGCTAACGGGGCTCACGAGATTTTCCACTTTAAGTTTTGTGTTGTGAAGTTTTCAAGTTTTGGGTAAAAGATTTGATGGATTATGGAACAAGGAGTGGCAAGAGCCTATTCTTGGGGATTCCCATGGCACCCCAAGATAATCTAAGGAAACCTAAAATCCAAAGCTTGGGGATGCCCCGGAAGGCATCCCCTCTTTCGTCTACTTCTATCGGTAACTTTACTTGGAGCTATATTTTTATTTACCACATGATATGTGTTTTGCTTGGAGCGTCTTGTATTATTTGAGTCTTTATTTTTTAGTTTTCCAAAATCATCCTTGCTGAACACACCTTTTTCAGAGAGACACACATGATTTGGAAATTGTTAGAATACTCTATGTGCTTCACTGATATCTTTTGAGTTATATAGTTTTTGCTCTAGTGCTTCACTTATATATTTTATAGCACGATGGTGAATTGTTTTATAGAAACTTTTGTTCTCTCATGCTTCACTTTGATTATTTTGAGAGTCCTACAAAACAGCATGGTAATTTGCTTTAATTATTTTAGGCATTCAAGATTAATAAAAAAAATCTTATGAGTGTGTTGAATACTATGAGAAGTTTGAAACTTGATAATTGTTTTGAGATATGGATATGGTGATATTAGAGTCATGCTAGTTGAGTAGTTGTGAATTTGAGAAATGCCTGTGTTGAAGTTTGTGATTCCCGTAGCATGCACGTATGGTCAACCGTTATGTTAAGAAGTCGGACCATGATGTATTTATTGATTGTCCTCCTTATGAGTGGAGGTCGGGGATGAGCGACGGTCTTTTCCTACCAGTTTATCCCCCTAGGAGCATGCGCATAGTTCTTTTCTTCGATAACTAATAGATTTTTCCAATAAGTATGTGAGTTCTTTATGACTAATGTTGAGTCCATGGATTATACGCACTCTCACCCTTCCACCCTTGATAGCCTCTCTAATACTGCGCACCTTTCGCCGGTATCATACACCCACCATATACCTTCCTCAAAACAGCCACCATACCTACCTATCATGGCATTTCCATAGCCATTCTGAGATATATTGCCATGCAACTTTCCACCGTTCCGTTTACTATGACACGCTCCATCATTGTCATATTGCTTTGCATGATCATGTAGTTGACATTTTAGTTGTGGCAAAGCCACCGTTCATAATTATTTTATATAAGTCGTCCATGCATTGCTATCCCAGTTTACCGCCGGAGGCATTCATATAGAGTCATACTTTGTTCTAGTATTGAGTTGTAATCATTGATTTGTAAATAAATAGAAGTGTGATGATCATCATTCATAGAGTATTGTCCCAATAAAAAAAGAGAAAGACCAAATAAAAAAAGAAGGCCCAAAAAAGAATAAATAAATAAAAAGGGGCAATACTACTATTCTTTTTTTCCACACTTGTGCTTCAAAGTAGCACCATGATCTTCATGATAAAGTGTCTCCTATGTTATCACTTTCATATACTAGTGGGAATTTTTCATTATAGAACTTGGCTTGTATATTCCAATTATGGGCTTCCTCAAAATGCCCTAGGTCTTCGTGAGCAAGCAAGTTGGATGCACACCCACTTAGTTCTTTTTGTTGAGCTTTCATATACTTATAGCTCTAGTGCATCCGTTGCATGGCAATCCCTACTCACTCACATTGATATCTATTAATGGGCATCTCCATAGCCCATTGATACGCCTAGTTGATGTGAGACTATCTTCTCCCTTTTTGTCTTCTCCACAACCACCATTCTATTCCACATATAGTACTATGTCCATGGCTCATGCTCATGTATTGCGTGAAGATTGAAAAAGTTTGAGAACACCAAAAGTATGAAACAATTGCTTGGCTTGTCATCGGGGTTGTGCATGATTTAAATACTTTGTGTGGTGAAGATGGAGCATAGCCAGACTATATGATTTTGTAGGGATAACTTTCTTTGGCCATGTTATTTTGAAGAGGCATAATTGCTTAGTTAGTATGCTTGAAGTATTATTATTTCTATGTCAATATTGAACTTTTGTCTTGAATCTTTCGGATCTGAATATTCATACCACAATTAAGAGAATTACATTGATATAATGCCAAGTAGCATTTGATACGTCCATTTTTCATCATGCTTTTATATCAATATATATTGCATTATGGGCTGTTATTTCACATTATGTCACAATACTTATGGCTATTCTCTCTTACTTTACAAGGTTTACATAAGGAGGGAGAATGCCGACAGCTGGAATTCTGGGCTGGAAAAGGAGCAAATATTATAGACCTATTCTGCACAACTCCAAAAGTCCTGAAACTCCACGGAACACCTTATAATAAATAATGAAAAATCCTCGCCAAAGATGAAGACCAGGGGGCCCACACCCTTCTCACGAGGGTGGGGGGAGCCCCCCTAGAGCGCGCCCCTACCTCGTGGGCCCCCTGGTGGCTCTCTGATGACAATCTTCTCCTATATGAAGTCTTTCATCAAGAAAAAAATAAGAAGCAACCTTTCGGGACGAAACTCCGCCGCCACGAGGCGGAACCTTGGCGTATCCAATCTAGAGCTCCGGCAGAGCTGTTCTGCCTGGGAAACTTCCCTCCCGGAGGGGGAAATCATCGCCATCATCATCACCAATGCTCCTCTCATCGGGAGAGGGCAATCTCCATCAACATCTTCATCAGCACCATCTCATCTCAAAACCCTAGTTCAACTCTTGTATGCAATTCTTGTCTCCAAGTCCGGGATTGGTGCTAGTAGGTTGCTAGTAGTGTTAATTACTCCTCGTAGTTGATGCTAGTTGGTTTAATTTGTGGAAGATCATATGTTCAGATCCTATATGAATATTAATACCCCTCTGATTATGAACATGTTTATGCTTTGTGAGTAGTTACGTTTGTTCCTGAGGACAAGGGATAAGTCTTGCTATTAGTAGTCATGTGAATTTGGCATTTGTTCGATATTTTGATGAGATGTATGTTGTCTAGCCTCTAGTGGTGTTATGTGAACGTCGACTACATAACACTTCACCATTATTTGGGCCTAGAGGAAGGCATTGGGAAGTAATTAGTAGATGATGGGTTGCTAGAGTGACAGAAGCTTAAACCCTAGTTTATGCGTTGCTTCGTAAGGGGCTGATTTGGATCCATATGTTTCATGCTATGGTTAGGTTTACCTTAATACTTTTGTTGTAGTTGCGGATGCTTGCAATAGAGGTTAATCATAAGTGGGATGCTTGTTCAAGTAAGAACAGCACCCAAGCACTGGTCCACCCACATATCAAATTATCAAAGTACCGAACACGAATCATACGAACGTGGTGAAAACTAGCTTGACGATATTCCCATGTGTCCTCGGGAGCGCTTTTCCTTATATAAGAGTTTGTCCAGGCTTGTCCTTTGCTACAAAAAGGATTGGGCCACCTTGCTGCACTTTATTTATTTTTGTTATTTGTTGCTCGTTACAAATTATCTCATCAAAAAACTATCTGTTACCACTTATTTCAGTACTTGCAGAGAATACCTTGCTGAAAACCGATTATCATTTCCTTCTGCTCCTCGTTGGGTTCGACACTCTTACTTATCGAAAGGACTACGATAGATCCCCTAACTTGTGGGTCATCAAGACCCTCTTCCGGCGCCATTGCCGGGGAGTGAAGCGCCTTTGGTAGGTGGAATTTGGTAAGGAAAAATTTATATAGTGTGCTGAAATTTACTGTCACTTATTACTATGGAAAGTAATCCTCTGAGGGGCTTGTTCGGGGTATCTTCACCCCGACTAGTAGAGCAAAGAGTTGCTCCTCAACCTACTAAACCTATTGAAAATGAAATTCCTTATGAGTATCCTTCGAGTATAATAGAAAAACTGCTAGCTAATCCTTTTACATGAGATGGAACAAAGCATCCTGATGAACACCTAATATATGTGGATGAAGTTTGTGGATTATTTAAGCTTGGAGGTATTCCCGATGATGTTGCTAAGAAGAAGGTCTTCCCTTTATGTTTGAAGGGAGACGCATTGACATGGTATAGGCTATGTGATGATATGGGAACATGGAACTATAGAAGATTGAAATTGGAATTTCATCAAAAGTATTACCCTATGCATCTTGTTCATCGTGATCGCAATTATATATATAATTTTTGGCCTCGCGAAGGAGAAAGCATCGCTCAAGCTTGGGGGAGGCTTAAATCAATTTTATATTCATGCCCCAATCATGAGCTTCCAAGAGAAACAATTATTCAAAAAATTTATGCTTGGCTTTCTGATAACAATCGCACCATGCTTGATACTTCTTGTGCTGGCACTTTTATGATGAAGACTATTGAATTCAAATGGGATTTATTGGATAGAATTAAACGCAACTCGGAAGATTGGGACCTCGACAATGGTAAGGAGTCAGGTATGACACCTAAGTTTGATTGTGTTAAATCTTTTATGGATACCGATATTTTCCGTAAGTTTAGCACTAAATATGGACTTGATTCTGAGATAGTAGCTTCTTTCTGTGAATCTTTTGCTACTTATGTTGATCTCCCTAAGGAGAAGTGGTTTAAATATCATCCTCCCATAGAAGTAAAAGTAGCTGCACCTATTAAAGTTGAAGAAAAGACTGTCACTTATAATGATCCTATTGTTCCTACTTATTATGTTGAGAAACCACCTTTCCCTGTTAGGATAAAGGATCATGCTAAAGCTTCAACTGTGGTTCATAAAAGCAATATTAAAACATATACACCTCCTAAGAAAGTTAAAGTTGAACCTAATATTGCTATTGTTAAAGAGCTCTTATCTGATAATATTGATGGGCATGTTATTCAGTTTTGCAGTAAAACTGCTAGAATTGCTAAACCTTGTGCTAAAGATAAACATAGACCTGTCGTAGGCGTGCCTGTTATTTCTGTTAAAATAGGAGATCATTGTTATCATGGCTCATGTGATATGGGTGCTAGTGCTAGTGTTATACCTTATGACTTGTATAAAGAAATCAAGCATGAAATTGTACCTGCTGAGTTAGAAGATATTGATGTCACAATTAAACTTGCTAATAGAGATACTATTTCAGCAATGGGAATTGTTAGAGATGTTGAAGTCTTGTGCGGGAAACCTAAATATCTTGCTGATTTTCTTGTTCTTAGTTCTCCACAAGATAGCTTTTGTCCCATTATATTTGATAGACCCTTCTTGAACACTGTTACTGCTACCATAGATTGCACAAAGAATGTTGTTACTGTCGGCCTCGATGATATGACTCATGAATTTAGTTTCTCTAAATTTAGTAAACAACACCGCGAAGAAGAATTGCGTAGTAAGGATGAAATTATTGGTCTTGCTTCTATTGCCATACCTCCTAATCATCCTTTAGAACAATATTTGCTAGACCATGAGAATGACATGTTTATGAATGGAAGAAGGGAAATAGATGAGTATTCTTTAAACAAGAACCTATGCTAAAACACAATTTGCCTGTTGAAATCCTAGGGGATCCTCCTCCACCTAAGGGTGATCCCATGTTTGATCTTATACCGTTGCCTGATAATCTTAAATATGCTTATCTTGATGAAAATAAGATATATCCTGTTATTATTAGTGCTAACCTTTCAGCGCATGAAGAAGAAAGATTATTGAAAACTCTGAAGAAGCACTATGCTGCTATTGGATATACTCTTGATGATCTTAAGGGCATTAGTCCCACTCTATGTCAACATAAAATAAATTTGGAAGCAGATGCCAAACCAGTTCCTGATCCTCAACGACGTCTGAATCCTGAAATGAAAGAAGTGGCAAGAAAAGAAATACTAAAGCTTCTAGAAGCAGGTATAATTTATCCCGTTGCTGATAGTCAGTGGGTAAGTCCTGTTCATTGTGTCCCTAAGAAGGGAGGTATTACTGTTGTTCCTAACGATAAAGATGAATTGATTCCACAAAGAATTATTACCAGTTATAGGCTGGTAATTGATTTCCGCAAATTAAATAAGGCTACTAAGAAAGATCATTACCCCTTACCTTTTATCGATCAAATGCTAGAAAGATTATGCAAACATACACATTACTGCTTTCTAGATGGTTATTCTGGTTTCTCTCAAATACCAGTGTTGGCTAAAGATCAATCAAAGAATACTTTTACATGCCCTTTTGGTACTTTTGCTTATAGACGTATGCCTTTTGGTTTATGTAATGCACCTGCTACCTTTCAAAGATGCATGATGGCTATATTCTCTGACTTTTGTGAAAAGATTTGTGAGATTTTCATGGACGACTTTTCCGTCTATGGATCTTCTTTTGATGATTGCTTGAGCAATCTTGATCGAGTTTTGCAGAGATGTGAAGAAACTAATCTTGTCTTGAATTGGGAAAAGTGCCACTTTATGGTTATTGAGGGTATTGTCTTGGGCCATAAAGTTTCTGAAAGAGGTATTGAAGTTGATAAAGCCAAGGTTGATGCTATTGAAAAGATGCCATGTCCCAAGGACATCAAAGGTATAAGAAGTTTCCTTGGTCACACTGGATTTTATAGGAGGTTCATTAAGGACTTCTCAAAAATTTCTTGGCCTCTGACTAATTTATTACAAAAAGATATACCATTTGTCTTTGATGATGATTGTGTAGAAGCATTTGAAATACTTAAGAAAGCATTAGTCTCTGCACCTATTGTTCAGCCACTTGATTGGAATTTACCCTTTGAAATTATGTGTGATGCTAGCGATTATGCTCTAGGTGCTTTTCTAGGGCAAAGAGTTGATAACAAATTAAATGTTATCCATTATGCTAGTAAGACTCTAGACAATGCTCAAAGAAATTATGCTACTACTGAAAAAGAACCTTTAGCAGTTGTATTTGCTTGTGATAAGTTCAGACCTTATATTGTTGATTCTAAAGTAACTATCCACACTGATCATGCTGCTATTAAATATCTTATGGAGAAGAAAGATGCTAAACCTAGACTTATTGGATGGGTTCTCTTTCTACAAGAATTTGATTTGCATATTGTTGATAGAAAAGGAGCTGAGAACCCCGTTGCAGACAACTTATCTAGGTTAGAGAATGTTCTTGATGACCCACTACCTATTGATGATAGTTTTCTTGATGAACAATTAAATGTCATAAGTACTTCTCATAGTACCCCTTGGTATGCTGATTATGCTAATTACATAGTTGCTAAATTTATACCACCTAGCTTCACATACCAACGAAAGAAAAAGTTCTTCTATGATTTGAGACATTACTTTTGGGATGACCCACATCTTCATAAGGAAGGAGTGGATGGTGTTATTAGACGTTGTGTACCTGAGCATGAACAGGAACATATCCTACGCAAGTGCCACTCCGAAACTTATGGAGGACACCACGCGGGAGATAGAACTGCACATAAGGTATTGCAATCTGGTTTTTATTGGCCTACTCTCTTCAAGGATGCCCGTAAGTTTGTCCTATCTTGTGATGAATGTCAAAGAATTGGTAATATTAGTAGACGTCAAGAAATGCCTATGAACTATTCACTTTTTATTGAACCGTTTGATGTTTGGGGCTTTGATTATATGGGACCTTTTCCTGCCTCTAATGGATATACACATATTTTAGTTGCTGTTGATTACGTTACTAAGTGGGTAGAAGCTATTCCAACTAGTAGTGCTGATCATAACACTTCTATTAAAATGCTTGAAGAAGTTATTTTTCCGAGGTTTGGAGTCCCTAGATATTTAATGACTGATGGTGGTTCACATTTTATTCATGGTGCTTTCCGTAAAATGCTTGCTAAATATGACGTCAATCATAGAATTGCATCTCCGTATCACCCACAGTCTAGTGGTCAAGTAGAATTGAGTAATAGAGAACTCAAATTAATTTTGCAAAAGACTGTCAATAGGTCTAGAAAGAATTGGTCCAAGAAACTTGATGATGCATTATGGGCCTATAGAACTGCATATAAAATTCCTATGGGTATGTCTCCGTATAAAATGGTATATGGAAAAGCATGTCACTTACCTCTCGAACTAGAACATAAGGCATATTGGGCTATTAAAGAGCTCAACTATGATTTCAAACTTGCCGGTGAAAAGAGGTTATTTGATATTAGCTCACTTAATGAATGTAGAACCCAACACTACAAAAAATATACACTTCCGTGATGATACGTGTTTTCATAGTAGGTCGCTTTTTTTGTCATGCATGTACATCCATGACAAATTTATGACAGAATCAAGATAGTCATACCTGTGCTGTCGTAGAAGTGTTCCATGACATTACCCAAATTATCATCACGGAAGTGTCCACTTCCATGACGATAAATAGCGCGTCACAGAAGTTCTTTCGTCAAGGGTGACCGACACGTGGCATCCACCATAACGGAACGCCTTTAAGCAATCGGGTCGGGTTTTGGATCCGATAACCCGTTAACAGCCCCGACCAATGGGGATTTTCCATGTGTAAAATCATCATTGGCTAGAGGAAACACGTGTTGGCTCAACGTCGGGACAGATGTCATCCACTCATTGGACAGAAGGCGCCTATGATACATCGACACGTGGCACGGCCCAACAAGTTTAAATGGACCGGCCAAACTAAAGGCCCACAAGATTTTGTGGACCATAATGGGCCGGCCCAGCTAAAGGCCCACGAGATTTAGCGGACCATAATGGGCTGGCCCAGCTAAAGGCCCACAAGATTTCGCGGGCCATAATGGGCCGGCCCAGGTAAAGGCCCACAAGATTTTTGTGTGCCATAATCGGCCGGCCCAGGTAAAGGCCCACAAAATTCTTGCGGATCATAATGGGCCGGCCCAGCTAAAGGCCCATGAGATTTCGCCGACATTAATGGGCTGGCCCAGCTGTAGGCCCACAAGATTTTGAGGACCTTAGTAGGCCGGCCCGTTAACTGGCTGCCATGTTCTGGGCCCATATTTGATACGGTCTATTAATGGCCTGCCACGCTCCGGGCCTAATAGTGGCCCATATGAGATCCGGCCCGTTAAAAGCCTACCACGTTCTGGGCCAAATTACGGCCCAGATCAGGTCCGGCCCTTTAAGAGGTTTTGGGCCTAATTATGGCCCATATCAGATTCAGCCCGTCAACTGGACACTATGCTTTTGGGCCCACTTGCTAAAGGTCCACTTAGTAATTCGGCCTGATATTAGTTTTGGCCTGTTAAGGTCCCGTTTAACATTTCGGCCCTATATTAATTTCAGTTTGTTAAAAGCCCGTCATATAGTTGGGCCTAACTACGGCCCGATTTGCATCCGGCCTGCTCGCAGCCCATATCTGATTGGGCCAAACAAGGACCGATACAATTCTTCGGCCTGTTAAAAGCCAGTGATTTGATTCGCACAATCATGGGTCGGGGTTCATTTCGGGCTGCTGCCAGCCCGTGAGCTGATCGGCACATTTCAGGCCCAACCTACATCGGGATTGCATGACGACCCGATTATGTACCGTAATTTTACGGTTTCGCTGGTTTACTGCGAAGACAGGATATATATACAGTAAAATAACTACAGCATTGTGAATAAGAAAAAACCTATACTATACAATAAAGAAATTACGGCATATTACATCCATTGGGCATCAAAGTTCGCCACTATGATAATAAAGCACAAGCAGACAACAGATTACATACACTGGGCATCAAAGATCGCCACCAGTGCAAATAAACATGCCGACAAAATAATATACAAAACTGACAGCACTTCAATAGAGTTCAAGGAAGGTTAGCCCTGCTGGGGAGCTGCAGCGCAAGCAGCTGAGCAAGATGATGAGACTGCGCTTGTTCAACACTTATATCTTCCTCACTCTAAAAGATAAACAAGCAGACAGATGACAGGTTTTGCACATAAAAGTATTAGTGCTGACAATTCATCACATTTCTTACTGACGAATAAAGTGACACCGTTTAAATTTGCATTAACACAATATGGTATTGTTAAGGTCAAGACATGGCAGGAAATGACATTGTGAAGGAGTTGGCAGCTTCACGACACCACTGGATTACAGATCAAGAACTCATAAGTATCAATGGTTAGTGTGTTGTCAATTTATACCATTTCAGATTGGCAAATAAAGAGACGGTTTAAATAATAGTAGAATGATATGACATTTTTCATAGTTAAGACATTGCAGAATATGACATTGTGCTGTAGTGGGTAGGTTCACCACACCACTGGATTACAGATGAAGAACAGAAGCATACATGCAGTGCAAAAGAAGATCACTTGCTCTATATAGTTTAATTTACATGGTATGAAGAAGGAACTTGGTTGTACAACTGAAAACTTAAATTGAGAAAGCACAAACTTTTGTTTATGAACTACATATAATAAACTTCAAACAAGCAATTTGATGCAAACACCAAAAATAAACAGCTGTTGCAGTCATGCCTAACCAAATATATACAACAAAGTTTGAAGGCTTGAGATGGACAAACTTACATTATTGGTGAAGACAGGCTCTATAAAGGCCTTGTCCATGCTGATGGGGGGCAATTCAAGAAGTTTACCACAGAATCTTCTTCAAAAGCATTGCCTTTATTCTACATTTTGTTAAGAGTAAATGTAGATGTGATAATATACGAAAAAATGGAGAATATTTAAGATAAGATGAAGAGTGATTCTACATAACCAAGTAGCTATAAAGGTAAGTGCAACGATACAGGAAAAAGGTATAGCCAAGAGCAATGCACAGCTAAACTTCTTCAGTACCAACCTTATGGTAAGAGTAAATATAGATCTGATGTGTTGAAAATGGAGGGGAAAGGAAAATAAGCTGCAAAGTGATGGTACATGAACAACTACCTGTCATTATAAGTACACTGATAAAGGACAGCATGTACTTACAAGAACAATGCAGAGCTAAAAAAACATTGGCATTGGATATATTCTACACTAATGTAACCATTCATACAGATCAGATAATTTGGAGCGAACAATTGATAAGCAAGCTATCATGCATACTGCTGTCACATAATGAACCAGGTATGGATGCAAGTACAGTGATACATGACAACAGGTACTAACAAGAGCAAAGCAGCGGGCAGCATATTTGCGATATCCTGTCGTTCTTGTCAAACCGGAATTCTTCTTCGAGCAGATTTCCTCCAAAAAAGATCCGTAAGGCACATGCGGAAAAGTAGAAGTTCAAATTGTCATGTGATTTCATAGACAGTACCTCATCCTGGGAATGAGACTAGTGCATAAAAAGGTTTTTCCATTCAATGTCTTCTAAATTTAGCACAGGAGACTTCACCGGAAATTTGTTTATAGACTTGCCATCAAAGTGTGATTTCCTCAGGTAACACCGATACTGCTGCAATGTTTCTTTGAAAAGCACAAGCAAGGTTTGCTCGTCATGACTATCCAGATTGACCCTCGCCTAGTTACAACAATGTAATGTAAATCATTGATGTGTTCAATCAGCAGAAAACAGGAAAATAATAGCCATGAATAATAGCACTTACACGTAAGTTGGACATGAAGATGTGAAAATGGTGTTTGTCTTCACAATAATCTTCCCATGATGGGAATATATGCACGTAGTCCCTAACAACACTGAAAGCATTATCTTTTAAACTGGGAATAAATGTAATGGGGTTCCAATCTGCAGGAATTGGCCGTCTCTGCAGTTGGGATAGGTCTTCGACCGGTGGACTTGCTGTAGTTTTTGCTAGAGTGGGATTTTTCTGTGGTACAGCCGGTGCTATGGCAAATGAGATCGGTATACCTTTTGCTGGAGTGCAGGTCCTGTGTGGTGGGGCTAGTGGTGTGGCCAGTGAAGTATGGGTACAGTCTGTTGGAGTCGGTCCTACGTTTTGTGTCACTGGTTGTACAACCAATATAAGTGGGGTGTTGTCTGATTTCTCCGGCACCACCACGTTTTTCAAGGACTTTGCTGGTGCTCCTTCAGGTTCGGCAATCACCCTTTTCCTTTTTGATGTCTGATGCACAAGAACAACATTTGAGTGGAAAAACATGGTATGATGACAGATGGAATATGTATTGATAATGGATGGGCATGGCATCTCGACATATATGATGAGTAAACTAAGCAGATGGTGGTGCAACAAAGTAGAAGAAATGCAAGACCACATATGCAAGATACCCGTAATCAATAAAACATTGCCAAATTAGAACAGGCACCTTGATGGGTGAACAGGACATGCCATCTGCCTTTGACTCCTCGAGGTTAGAATAGTCATGAGGATGATATTTTGAACAAGAATCAACATGTGGGGAGCGTATGAGTTTCATTGCATCCAAAATGGCACTCAATACCTTGGTGCCAATTTTGTAAGTCATTGCAGTGTTTAGCTTCAACAGTGGACTGCTGCTAGTGCGACACAAAGTAGCTACACAGATCATAGTGTAGATATAACGGGAAAACCTTAAGCATCAGAGTAAAATCAGCAAAGTGGGACTTGCTGGAATATATGTGCTAGTATTGCCGGTACGGCTAGAAAGGCTTCGGATACCAGCTCTCTTCAAGTGAAGGTGCGGTACTGTTAATATCAATGTAACTCTCAAAGGCGACACAGCTCCCCCCATTTCCTTGCCATTCTTATAGGATTCAAGTGGGCAGGCCACTACAAATCCTATTCCTATGTTTAGAAGATCCTACGAAACAAAGAGGCTCAAAGTGTCCATCACAACCGACCGTATAGACCTCTACACTACAAATGTCCCTGCTCATCTTCAGTACAAGGAACATACTGTACTACTATCATAGTCCCTCCGTTCCAAAATATAAGTCTTGGTAAAGATTTCCACTATGGATCACATACAGATGTATCCAGGTACATTTTAGAGTGTAGATTCACTCATTTTGCTCCATATGTACTCCATGGTGGAATCTATACAAAGACTTGTATTTAGGAACGGAGAGAGTACATATTAAAGAGGAACGGAAGAGTAATATGGTAAAGAAGAGCAAGCAGATTTTGGATAATAAAATGTTGGTTGCGCAGTGCCCACACATGATGAACCAGAGCGCATTAAGAATGCAACTCCTAGCTATCTCTCGACCATTTCGGGCGGTTGGATGAAGATCCTACGTCTCCTAACCCTTCTTCTTCCTCGTCTCTGATTCTTCCCATACAGAACACCGCACGGGCCACCGGCCGGACCACCGGCCCCCAACGCTTGTGTTCCTCCACCACCCTCAGCCCCCACCCCCACCCCAACCCCCACCCGCGTCGAGTTTTCCTCGTTCGGCGAGGCCCCATAACCACCCGAGCCCCTTCGATCGCACCGGCGAACTCCAGCGAGCTCTGAAAAATCGAGTATGGAATATAAACGGGGAAAACCATAAGCATGGCGGATCTGAAGGTGCAAACCGGACAAAGGCAACTTCGCAACCAAGACAAGAAATCAGAGTAAAGCAGTGGCGATCTATTTTCTTGCTGCGATAAATAAGTTGAGTAGATATGAAAGAGTACCACCTCTGGTGCGGCGCCGTGAAGGCATCTGCTGAGAATTTGACGGTGCTGCAGTAGCGATGGCTGTCGGCATCGTGGAAGCAGATCTAGGAGGGTAGACGGTGGTGGCGGGGCGCGGTGGACGAGACGGTCGTAGGAGCGGCGCCGGCAAGGTGGACGGCGACGGGGATGAAGCGAGACGACGGGATGCAAGGATCCCGGTCCGAAGCCGTGGATGAGAGAGGTCGATCTCTTGAAAAGGACGGCGGCGTCACGGTATCAGCTCCGGCATGGTGGAGGAGGACGGCAGTGGATGGGGTGGCAGATGGCGGCGGACGGAGGAGGGTGGGGTGGAGAGGGTGTTTTGGCGCCCACGGAGTACGAATGGGGAAAAGGGAGGTAGAGAGGAAGGGGGAACCATGTATTCAGGGCGCGCTTGTCTCAAATGCGAGGAAATTTACAAACTTAGCCCCCGTTTCAAATTTCTACTACATCACAGCAACACTAGTCGGTCGGGGATAGGACGGTAATCTCGCATACACCAAATATTTGCCGATGAGAGTTTGTTTTTGGCGCCCACCGTGTATGAATATGAATCGGGGAGGGAGTCGATTTCGGCCAAGGACACACTGTCTTTTGGCGCCCACTGTGTATTAATCCGGGTGAGAGGCGGTTACGTCACGTTTGGGTGAAATTACAAACCTACCCCTACCGAAATCTATAGAAATCCAGCATATAGGCTTTGCGTGGCAGGGATAGGCAGCAGTGATTTCCATCTCGCAGATTTTGGTTCTGGGCGGTTACTACGACTTTCCCCGCTTCGTTCAAATTTTGCAGAGTGCACGTTTACCGTGCCAACTCAATTCGAATCCCGTTTGTATTCTATTCTTTTTTTCGGGCGGGATCCAATTTCAACTGGAATTACATTCTATATACATCATTTTTTATATATACTTTCAAAAGCACAACACCATTTATACATAAATATGGTTTAGAAATGGCATGATCGCAGATTCATAAGGTTGTATCCATCAATTTGGATTTTCAAATATTTGAAACCACTTTATGTTGAAATCCAATGTATGCATTCCCCGCTAACTGTCTCCAATTAATGTGTGTTTCATGCGGGGTTTTTTTACTTCTCAAACATGTATAATGTGTTTCACACACGCAACATATAGTGTAATCCCGTTTAGACATTAATTGCATATAAACCATGCATTGTTTGTAATTGAAGAATCTATGGATCACCAATATTGATAAACTATATAACATTACACGTGTGCCCAAATTCAAATGAATATGCATGTTGATACACCAATTTGCGTTATGATATTATCGGTGTCGTGATCTCCAGTTTAAATATTTGAATCCCCTTTAATCCAGATATTCGTCTCATATAGCTATAAATCATGCTTATATAGGACTATCTCTCTGGACCTATATGCGTTCATCGTCTCTCAGGTATCTCTCGTGCTACCTGTATGTCGACAATGATCTTTTATCTTCGTAACACACTGACGGTACTCTCTCCCTCGACATACATCACTCTATCTCTCTCTAAGTATATCTCGCTCCCTGCTATGTGTCTCTAACTATGATTCTCCATGTGGAATCTCTTTCTCTCACACAAACACAAAACTTTGTCTCCCGGGGTCTCATTTCTCTCTACTATTCCCATGTGTGCCACTCGCACACCCCTCATACAGAGATGTCTTTCGCTCCTTAGATATGAGAACCTATGACTCTTCCTCATCAATATCTCTTTCTCACACACAAACACAAACTCTGTCTCCCAGGGTCTCATATTTCTCCATTGTTCTCTTGTATGTCGCTCACACACACCCTCTCTCCATAGAGATATCTTGCGTTCCCTCGTATGTCTCTCTCGCTATCACTCTCGTTGTGAAATATCTTTCTCTCTCGCAGACACACAACTCCGTCTCTCTGGATCTCATTTATCTCTGATATCTGTTTGTATGTGACTCACACGCACCCTCTCTCTATCTCTCTCACACCCACACACATAACCCAACCTTCTGATCCACTCAACTCATATCTCTAACGCACACTAGCTAGCATCTTCATCTTTCTATTTATATTTTTCTCCATCAACCTTCTTTCTCGGCCTCACTCTTGATTCCTATCACGCACACTACATATGTTTCTCTCTACATGCAGTCAAGTGCCCTCTCACACACATATATAACTTCACCCTTTGAACCACCCGATGGTCATCTCCAACACCCAAACTAGCGGATGTCCCTCTAGCTAGCATCTCCATCTCTGTATCTATCTGTAGTTTCTCCGTCAACATTTCTTTCTCGCACGGAGTCTTGCTTCCTATCACCCACACTATATATGTCTCTCCATACATATGCATTTATAGGTTGGTCTCTTTTGCACAATCGTTGCGCCTCACTCCCTCTGCTCGCCATAGATGCATGCTCCAGCCCACGCCACTATCTCTTAAAGACAAAAACACATGCTCAATTGTCAGGACTTCTTCCATGCATTCTCACATGCATGCATATTGTCATACCGATCTGTCTCTCCCATGTCATTTATCTTATGACTTATGTCTTCTTTATTTTATCTCGATCATGCGCGCACGCACACAACGACATCCCACGTATACATGTATACCTCTCACACATGCACGTTCAAGGTCTCTATGTCTCCATACGTAGTTAATTACCCTCAATCCTAACGCCACATCGAATCGTTCTCCGCTTTTGTGCACATAACTTCCGCCTGGATGGGTAAAACACATACTCACACTTAACAATCTCCTTCTAGCTACCCCCCCCCCCCCGCCTCTCACTCTTCCCCTATATCCCCGAAACCAATAAGACCATCTCTTAGTTTAATTCCCTCCTACATCCACCATCGATATATAGTAGTCTTCCTCGCTGTCTCTCGAACAAACACGTTCTCTCGAAGTCGACTCCTCTCACGCGCACACACCTTCTCTCCCCTCTCTACGGGCATTTTCTCTCTCGCACCCCATCGTTGGTGGCCTCTGCCATACACATCACCTCTCTATGATGAAAGCCATGCACACTTAAATTACATCCGCCACAGAGGACCCTGCGACACACACACACACGCATGCACCCCCCAACACACACACACACACACACACTAAGACTCCATCTCTCTCTCTCACACACACAAACACACACACACGCAAGCACGCACGCCCCCCCCCACACACACACTAAGACTCCATCTCTCTCCCTCTCTCTCACACGCACACAAACTAAGACTCCATCTCTCTCTCTCCTCTCTCTCTCTCTCACACACACACACACACTAAGACTCCATCTCACACACACATGCTCTAGGCGGAGCATTTGTTCCCACCACCCTTCATCCAACCTTACCCGTATGATAAACAATCACCTTTATTTACTTGCATAACATGGACAAATTCCACTTTACTTTAGTAGTCAGCAAACTTATCATCTGTACCCTTATAAAAAACAAGTTGGTGGTGATGGTGTGCCTGCCATCTTGTAATACAGACCATATGATCTATATCTGAGGATAGAAAGCAAACTATGATAATTTTACAAAAGATAGCGACACCTCTCTCCACATCATTATCTCTCGCAACCTCATTGCTCAGCAATTAAAAAGGAAGAAGTCTCTGGAACAATCTAGCATGCATGGTGGCCGCTGCCGCATGCCGGCGCCGTCCATCCCCATGCCTCCACCCATTACAACCACCAGTCACCACCACGCTCCACTCCTCCTCGCCTTATCTCTCATCTTTCATTTTTTCGATGACATTCTCGAGATACCAGTTTTCCGATAAAATTCTTGAGATATCACTAGTTTTTACACATGGGATTACTCCTGCATGGGTCAATCACAACAGGTGTTCTGTAAAAAAATGCATATTGATGTTCCGTGCAATGCATGAGAATCTTGCTTGTAATTATATAACGCAAATCACGAGCAGGAAGTGACATTTTTTTGACACAACCACGTTAACATGGCCACGTAAATCACTAGCTAAAGTAAATACCATTATACTTATATCCCGATGCAAAAGGTTGAGTACATGTCCGAAGAGTAGAGTCGCACACACGCACTCTGTCTCTCAAAATCTCTCTCTCACACACACACACCAGTTACGTGACGCCCACTTAAGCAGACACGTATGTTACAATTTATGCACCCACGGGTACACGTGATGCTGCGCATTTATTTAAGCCGGAAGGCGAACCCAAACAGTAGCTGCATTAATTCCCCTCCCGCCACGTCTTCTCTGGTCGCCGTTTCCCGGTAGCCATGGGCCGGCCGAAGGTAAAAACGTATGCCATACTCCCGCCAGAGCGGCGCTATAATATGGAAATTTTAGTGGTCATGCATGCATATTTTTGTGCTAGCACTCCTATATAAGGGTTGACCGGTCGCTTCCGGCGGACGTGCGCGGGCGGCGGAAGAGGAAGGAGAATGGAACTGGGCTATGGAGTAACGTTTTTTACCACAATTTTCTTAGGAAACTGAGTGCAATAATTGAGTAGTTTTGCAAACTACCAGTACTACACCTGAAACGGTTCAAAACCTATACTCCCTTGCCAGCGCGCGCTTCCCGCGTGAAACGGTCAGCGTCACCCTAGAGTGTCAGTGCCGCATTAATGCCCGACCAGAGCGGAGGTGACCTCTCACTCGCGCCGGCTTTGAAGTGGCGCGACGGCCGAGAGAGCGCCGCTTCCCGATGCACGCGACTGCTCCGCATCGAGACTGGCCATAGGCCCTGTTTGGATCCATGGGTTAGAGTTAGTTTGAGCTAGTTGGGGCTCAAATAGCCCTAAACTATCCAAGCATGAGGGTTTAAATTGGAGCAAGTTGCACCGAACCCACCAAAAAAAAACTATCCCACCCAAGAGGTGCTAACTGGAGATAGTTCTCATTGGGACCACTGAAAAATCACTTTTCTCTCTCCATGAAGTGCATTTATTGTCAATCTAACCCTGTCACCCAAACACCTCTTTGTCTACAGTTAGTTCAGGGTTAGTCATGAGTTAGTCTAACCTCTAGATAAGTTAGAGTATCAAACAGGAGCAGTATAGGACATGCAAGTTGCTCAAAGCATACAGGCAAATTCGTATGTGAAAGGATTGTTTTATTTTTGAAAACGGAACGTGAAAGAAATTTTTTTTAGAATGCTCTTGGCATGTCGCTAACATGTGATAGTTAACCGACCTCAATTGACGGAGAAATGCCAGCCCGCCGCACTTTGATAGAGACGAGGAGGGAGAAGTGATACAGGCTGCTGGATTACTAGAGATAGGTGTCGCACGGAAGCCAAGAAATATGGTGATAGCGTGGGTTAGCCATGTACTAGTATGATACTACACTGGGCTGCCATGTTTCGTACTCTTCTAGTCCACTGTGGAGATAATTGGTTAATTTTATATCGCTGAATAATATTAAATATTATGAGTGCAGACACTCCACCACGAGGTTCCTTGCTCCTTCTCGGTCGTCCGGAATCTATGTTCTTCCACTCTATTTTTTACGTGAGCTTTGTTCATCCTTTTGCCAACACGCGAGACATCTAGCATCAAGGTGCACGTGTTATGCAAGGATCGTTCCATCTATATGAAGAACACATGGGACTGGAACTACGAGACGAACATGTACCCAGGAGTGGACGTACGAACCTGAGTAATGTAGCGCAGTAAGTGAAGTAGAAAGGCACAAATGGTATGAACATGTGTGGCATATAGGATGTGTTTGGTTGCGTTCTCGTCTCACCATAGTTGTTCCCTCTTCATGCATGCTCAACTCAACACCCCTCTTCATGCATGCTTCTAGTGTATTTGTGCTAAACTAGTGTGGACTCATGCACCCTCCATACACTCTACCAAACACACAAAGTAGGTCGAGAAGGGAACTCTTGGGCGGCATTTGTCTCTTACTACGTACTACCACTAAATGTTGTACGTGCAATGCACAGTGATGTTATGGAGTCCGTGCCTAAGTACTCTACTACTACTATATTAGTTGGAGGCACATATTAACTTTTATATTTGATTACGTGTATGCCCCGAGACCTTCCAACTAGACGTGTCTTTGTCTCCAGGTCGCACTTTGTATCGTTCATACCACTAAGTACTACTACGTGTGGTCTCCGACCCAGAAATGGAAGAAGTGGAGACGCTCTACCACGCTCTTTTTTTTACGCTGGGCTCTACACGCTGTTCATGTCCCACTCCTTTCACTGACGCGTGGGACATCCAGCATGTGCCGTGTTTGGCACCCTTCGTCATAAGAGTTGAAACACTAGCATTCATCAGAAATAAAAATAATTATAAATCGACGGTGATACTATTTTTTTGCGAACCAATCAGCAGTGATACTATACCACGTGGTTTCCTTGCTCCTTGATATCGGAAAGAATACTTCCGTTCGCCAACATGTGGGACGTCGACCATCCTGGTCCACTTGCCATGCACGCAGAACTCCAAGGGAGTCACCCAGGTTGCCGCGTCGCAGTAACAATGACTAATGAGCCGTCAAATCACAGGCCCACTTCCCACTTTGAAGTTGCTTGGACGAAGGAACCATCATGACTTCGTTGAATTCCGCTTCTTGAAGAAAACTACTGTACGAGCAGTACTGCTAGCTACAGTAGTTACTCCAACAGAGGCCTCCTTTCGTTCATAGGATAGGAATATGAAAATCATAGGAAGTGAGATGACATGCATCTCAATTCCTATAGAGAAAGAGATGCCATTTGATGCTTAGGATAGGAATTTTTCCATTTAGTCTAGGCTAATGTACTGGTAATTTGCTCTAAAAACTACAGTAGTAACTAGTAGTACTGGTACATGCTCATACTCAGACACACACACACACACTAACTACTAGTACTACTACTTCTCACATGCTGTCCAGACATCGTCCTTATCCTTCTCGGCTTTGTCGGCGACACCCCACCGTGTGCTTGGCTCTCCGCTGACCTCTCCGCAGCAGCGCGTGCGTCCTTTTCTTTCTTGCGGCGGCGGGCCTCTCTTTTGTTGAGTGCTTTCTGACTTTTTCGCTCCCTCTATGCGGCTTTGGCCGCCTCTTGCTCTACCGCCCATTCGGCCTTGGCATGTTCAAATTCCTCCCACATAGTTGTGAGGTCGCGAGCGGCGATGAACTCGGCACGGCGGGATGCCATCGCTTCCCTACCATTTTGTGTGCGGTCGTGGGAGGTGAGGAACTCGGCACGGCGGGATGCCATCGATGTGTCACCGGTTAGTGTGTGGCACGGTGGCATGAACGATGCTTGGTGAGAGCTCTGGGGTGGAGTGGCCGGACAACCGTATAGTGCATTGGTTTGTCAAGAGCTCAAGGCCAGAAGACGAAGCAAATTTGGATTCCCCTTCAATCCTGGTCATTTATTACCGAGTAAAATGCATTGGTGGTCATCGAACTTCTCTTGATAGCTCACTTTGATCATTGTATACGAGATATGGTGATTATACAGTCACTAGCTCAGTGTATAGCTTCGTATTTGTCTGGTTGACCAATCAAACAGTCCGCATGCGCCTCATCAACTCGTGTTCTTTATCGATCTACGCGGGCCTACCTGTCAATGGAGAAAGAAATACTGTAAAAACCAAAATTATGCTAGAGTCTGGACCGCTTCCGGAGCCCGCTCTCACCGCCCTGGCCCCTCAAGACGCCAGCTGCCTGCCGCATGCATGCATAGCAAGTAGTACTCCTTATGTGGAGGAGAGAGAGGCATTGATGAAGTCAAGGAGTGGGCTCTGCAAGAGCCCGTCTCTACACGTGCTCCTAGGTATAAAAAAATTAATTCTAAAAAAGGCATAAAAACAATTGTGTCTTAAAAAAGAAAGGTTAAAAACATTTGAGAGGAAATAGATAGAGAGAAAGTGAGAAAAAGCTGTAACCTGGGCATTACATGAGGAAGGAGGGAGTGGTGCACATGCCAAGTTCACTGGGCTGCCGTGTTTCACACTCCTCCGTCATAACAGTGGAGACAATAGCTTTCATCAAAAATAAACAATGAATACTCGTTGCTCGTCCTCTATATCGGAAAGAATACTTTCATTCGCCGACATGTGGGACGTCGACCATCCTGGTCCACCTGCCATGCACAAAATTATCCTGGTCTACCCCGGTCGTATCGTAGGCCCAACCTTTCCCACTGTAAGTTGTTCGGACGAAGGAACCATCATGACTTCGTTGAATTCCGCTTCTTCAAGAAAACTTACTGTACCCGCAATACTGCTACCACACGCGAAGACTGGACGACACTGTACCACGTCATATCACTGAAACCACTAGGGCAAACTAGCCCGCCTAGGTCATCTATTTTGGAATGGAGGTAATACGTCTCTGCACTGCTATGATTTTGTGTTACACGTCATATCACTGAAACCCACTAGGCCAAACTAGCCCGCCTAGGTCATCGATCACTAAGCCTACAATTTTAGGAGCTAGGGCTATTGGTCAATCGACGAGGGATAAGTATAAGCGTACCACGAGCTCATCAGCCCCAACGTTTCTCTTTGATGAGTGTTTTGCAAGTACTATAGCTCGCACAGTAGCTAGCCTACTAACACCAAGAA